>NC_029775.3:19395321-19450119 GCF_000817695.3 Arachis duranensis
ATTTATCTAAAATTATAGTTTTTAATATTTCTTTATTTTTGTCTTGACAAAAAGTAAAATACTGCAAAACAAAAATATTTTTTTATGAATAAATTTATATAATTGAGCAACAAATATGTGACACATAAAAATGTTTTATTATTTAGTCAAATTTAATTACTAATTTTTATTATTGAAGCTTGTTAAAAAGTATTTTTCCACCTTCATGTGTGAAAAATCACCATCCTATTAATGCAAGAAGGCTGACAACAACCTCATCTCCATAACCATCTGATAACAATAGACTCTTCTCTAAGCAAGCTCCATTACAGGCGATACAGTTCAAACAACAAATCTTCACCGATTGTCTCTTTTCATTTTTGTTCTATTCTTGATAATTAAACATATCAAATCATTTAATTATTTTCAACTTTACAATGCATGTGAGTTTCCACTTTTTATTAACAAAAAAAAAGTCCTTGAAATTCAACAAGTGAGGAAAGGGTTGATGATAGGAATCATCTCGTTCTCTTTGTCCTTTTCTATGGAAGAAGATGAGTGGTTATGGTGGTGGCTATTTTTGGTATAGAGGCCATAGAGATAGGAGCAGAAGCCCCAGATACAGATGGCAGTGGAGACAGCCTTAACAGCATTGAAGGAATCTCTGAAGACAAGTACTCCACCGACAACGTTCATGGACACCAGCGCCGTCGTGCATATCCCTCCCGTGAGCGAGGACGTCATGTATATCATTCCCGCCATCCCCATGAAACACATCTGCCATGTCACCATGTTAGCTGTAACCGTCAACCAGTATATTCTTCCTCCTTTCTCAAACACCCTCTCGCTTTCGACCTGCACTATTCTTCGATAGTTATTAACAACAACTACATGCACTTTTGAATTGGAGAGAGTTTTTAGAAAAATATTAAAGTACAATTAGAATTTATTATTTTTGTTTATTAGTTAGTTATTAATATTTAAAAATATATAAAAAAATTATTAAACTAAAAAAATTAAAATAATAATTAAAAACAATAAATTCTCATAACTCTTAAATATTTTTTCAAACTAATTATTGGGAATCGCCTTCAATGACACTTAGACTTCCATTAGTGAATGAAAAATTGCCATCCAATAGGAACATGTTTGGACAAATATATGCTCTTCCAACTCAACACAATCTATATAATATTAAACAAAAATAATTAAAAATGCAAAATTCTCATACGTTTGTTGAATTTGGAAAGTCCATTAGTATAATATCGTATCAATATCCCTGTTAATTAATTAATACAAAGGAAATTGCCCACTCTCTTGCTAGCTAGCTAGTTCTAAAGAGAGAACCTTGACTTTGGTGCCAAGGGTATCTAATTTTATTTCTTATAACTTCAACTGCCCTGAAAATGTGGCATTATTGGGGCCCATTAAGAATCAAAACAATGCTTTATTTGGGCCCCACTATATTAGTTTTGTGCTGGCTTAGTGGCTTTCCATGAAACATAAATAACCTAATTCAATTAACTTAGTCTATTAAAATTTAAGGAATACATAATTCCCTCCTCACACGCTATCCTTTTGTTTAAGCAAATTAGGTTTGATAAAATGATACTCCATGCATAGATTCATTATATTGCCCATTTAACATAATATACATACAATATATATTAATTAATTTCAAAATCATAAATTCAAATTGTAAAAAAAAAATTAAAAAAATCTTCCATAGCTAAAGAGTAAGACATAGTTTAAAACTTAATTAACAAAAATATTATTTTGTACACTAAAATTAAACACATAAAATGGTTTTATTATTTGGTTAAATTTAATTACTAATTTTCATTATTGAAGCTAATCAAAAAGCATTTTTCCACCTTCATGTGTGAAAAACCACCATCGATGGACATTCCTATTGATGCAAGAAGAGTTGCGGCAACCTCCATGATGAGCTGCATCTCCATAACCATCTGGTAACAATAGACCCTTCTGTAAACAAGTTCCATTACAGGCAAGTACAGTGCAAACAACAAACCTGCACCGATTGTGCAGAAGAATCCAATGAAATACTTGTCTTTTTCCATTTTTGTTCCATTCTTCTCGTGACTAGAGTCCAAGCCCAACAGGATAGAGCTCAACGTCAATAGCACAACACAATTAACGTTAGAGAATGTGAGTTTCTGCTTCACAATGATGATTGAGAGTACAAGATTGAAGACAAGTTGGGAAGAAAGCAACAGTGAAGAGGTTGAAACGGGTAAGAAGGAGTTACCCCATGAGAATAGGAGGTTGTTGATTCCAAGCATGAACCCTATTGAGATTGATAAAGCTACCATCTTTGTGGTGAAATCGGTAAAGGGTTTTCTTTTTGTGAGGTTTAGAAAGTAAGGGAGGGTGATTGGGATCAAAAGAAGTGGGAACCCAGAAGATTGTACCCATGTTGAGACCCATCTGCTTGAACCTTTGTGGTTGAAATAGTATTTTGAAAGCAAGCTAGATGTGACTGAACCAATAAATAAGCAAACATAATTGATCACTAAAAGAGGTATGTACCTCTTGTTGTTTCCCCTCTCAGTTTGCATGATCTCCTCCTGCATTATTGTGATGTTATTGTCGTCCATTGTTGATGAAGAAGGTAGATCTAGCTGTGTTGTTATTTCTTCTTGATCATCATCAATGGAGGATTCATCATCAATAATGTCATTGTTGTTCTTGAGTGGCGGAGTGGCCATAACGTGGGATTATTGTTGTTGATAGCTAGTGATGAATTTAATTGGGTGTGAAGTGTTGGGACTTGTGAGGTGGTGAAGAGTTTTAATTTGATTTCTAGAGTGAAAGAAATATAGTGCTTTCTTGTTATTTTCTGTGGGATGGATTAAATTGTTGTAATGTTAAAATGGACATTACGATGAATTTCAAGGTTTTTCGGCTAAATATAAGTTTTGATTTGGTTGGTTGTCACCTTGTTTGAGAACCATGTGTATATCTGTGTGTCAAGTTGTTGTTTTTGCATCAAACTCTTACATGTGAAAGCGTTTACTTTGGCTAACCATGGTTTTAAAAATCCAACCTTGTATCACCACTCACCACACAGCAGAGTTAATAGTGTAATTAATAAAATGTACTAGTTAAGAAAATCATAACTTTGCTCTACAAATAAACATTTTTTAATATTATTATTAGTATTCTTTGTTAAGTTTTAATTTTTATTAATTTTTTATTTATTCTTTTTTGTTAATAGTATGGAAATTTTTATTTAAAATTTTTTTTATGTTCACTCATGTATATTATTGTATTTTTTTTATTAAAAAGATATAATTAAATACAAAAAAATACTAAAAAAGAGTACTAACAAATTATAATAAAAGAGTACTAATTTTCAATACATAAATTTAAATTCTTTTCAAAAGTAATTATAGTTAAAAGGTGTTAAAATAATAAAAATTTGAATGATATAAATTCATGTTCTTTTTTATAATTTTTGTCTAAATATAATTTTAAATAATGTAATTTAAACAAAATTTATTTTATTATAATCTATTTTAATATAAAATTATCAAATATAAATCACATTAATACTAATTCACTTTTTATCAAAATTAAATTTATAAAATTAATTTTATATAAACTCTGGTTTACAAATTTTAATCCAAATACACGTTAAAAAGATGCTTTATACATAGTAAAGATTTTGGTGAAATGAAAAACAAATATAATGAGAAATAATAGAAGATCAAATCAAAGCAATTTAAAGTTATTTTATATTTTATATACTATTTTAGGTAATGACATCTTATTTCAGCGAATGAAGTTGCTGGTGGCAAATACTGGTTATGCCAGCGATCAATGATGCTGCAAGCAATGATGAATTATGACACCGATTGAATATGTTGACAAAATTTGATTATCACAGCAAGAATTGTTGCGGATATAAGATGATCTTTACATGCGACTTAAGAAATTTTTGCTTTCAGCAATACTTTTTGACACAACATACCGTGACCTATCTTTGAATAAGTTTATTTATCAGTTACAACATATTTTTAATAGTGAAAGATGTGGTTGGAAAAAATGTTATTTCTAGTCATGAATATTAATGAGTGGATAATAAAGACAAATAAAATCATTTTAGATTATTATCTCTCTAAATATGATAATAGCAATTTTATAACTATTTGAATATGATAAATATATAAATACATTTTATATAAAATTATAGTTATATATAGTTTAATTAAAAATATTTATTTTAATAACAATATGTAATATATAAAATATATTTTTTAGATATACACACATACATATGTGTGTACACATTAATACAATTTTTTATTTTAAAATAAAATTAAATTTTTAGATCTAACAAATAAAAAAATACAGTATAATTTAGGATAAAATGTGAAATTAAACTAAATAAAGAAAGAAATTACACAATTCTATTAAAATAAAAAATGTTATCTGAATCACCCAAAAACACCTTCTTATGTAATTTGAACGAGACCCATTCGAATTAGAAAAACCAAGAGTAATTCGAATTAGACCAATTCGAATTAGTAAGAAAGTGTAATTCGAATTTGGCCAATTCGAATTATGCATGCATGTAGTTCTAGGGTAGTTCGAATAAGCTCGATTTGAATTATGCATTCATGTTGTGTTAGGGCAGTTCGAATCAGACTGATTCAAATTATGCATGGAAGAATTGAATAGTAATTCGAATAAGGCTGTTTCGAATTATATATATATATATAATTTGAAATTGACTGTTTTGATTATCAAGCGCCCGACGTGTATAAATATTGTGTGAACGTGAATTCTCCTCATTAGAGTGAAACACAATGGCTAGTTGTAACATCCTAACTAGAAAAGCTCACGCTTCCGGCTGCGCAACTCTGATAGCTCGGACATTACTACGACACTTATACTATTTAATATTAAAATATGAGTCTGTTTAAAACTTTAAACCGCAATAACGCTCCCAAGAATACTTTCGTTCGACAGCGTACATCCATAGATACCATATAACTTACAAAAACTCATAAAGGATACATCCATATAGATACATATATTTATAAATAATATTACAAACATTACCCAATAAAATTCCTATCCCTCTTACAGAATATATCAAGATAAAGGCGAGGGTACAATAAACCATAACTAAGACAATACAGAACATCTCAACAACAACTAAAATAAACCCTTCGTGACTTCTGTGCACATATCCTGAAAGGGAAAAAATGTAGGGGGGTGAGAACATCATCCTCGAAAGGGTTCTCAGTAGAGGGTTTTTGAGAATTACTGTAACAGGATACGTGAAGATAACTGCACCAGTGATTAATAACCGTCTTATGCCTCTTTTCAAAAACAACACTTTTTCGATAAAAGTAAAGTTGGAAATCTTTTCTGAAAGAAGAACCGTTCAATTCTTAAAAACTCAAAAGCCTCTCAAAAAGGTTTAACCATGCTGAGCCAAGTTAGCATTTCATATTTTTCCAAACCAGAAACACCAAACCGAAACCAATTCTCGGGTCCATCTCAATTCAACCACGGCCCTAGGCCTAAACAATCCAATCCAACAACCCATCACCACAAACCAACAAAGTCTCAGTAGCAATCACAAATAGGAAGATACAAGCACAAACAAACAGTTATTGCAAGTAGAACAATTAGCAGTTAATCACATAGACAAAATAAGTACAGTATGCACACCCAAACAATGTCACATAGATGCATATGATGCATGCCTGTCCCTAGTGGCTGATGATATCATCTGTCGGCTATAGAGCCAACACGACAAGTCCTGGTAGCTAACCATTGGACTGTCCCTCTGTCGTGTCTCCCCAACTTGAGTTATACTCAATATAAACTTGATCATAACCATGATCCATATCCATCACCCTCACTGGTGAATATTTATGGGGGTGAGCTCATCCGGGACTTTCATAGTGCCCGGCCACCCTGACGACATAGGGTCAAAAGAGCTTCAAGTCTCAACCTGGAGCACGTGGTGGCTAGCCACTGCTTTCTCCCAGGGAAACTCTTATCTCCAATAGTGAAAGTGCAACATTCACATTTATCAATGATTCAGCATATACATGCATTCAATCTCATCCATGGATCAACATCCATCTCAGCCATCCGGCTCACAGTTCAGTCCAGAACCAGCCAATATTCATATCATACACAGCCATTCTGGCTCACGGTTCAATCCAGAACCAACCAATATTTATAATCATACACAGCCATTCCGGCTTACAATAAAACAGCACTTCCACATTCAACATCATCAATTCATAAAATCGGCATTTAAGCCATAAATCACTTTTTCTCAAATCGTTTCACTTTGAAATCGAGTTTCAACTCTCTTCAGCCTTGTCTTTAGAAATCTCGTTTCTCAAATCATCTCAGGCTCATCAGCCAAATTTACTCAAGGTGAGTTCCCTTTTTAAAACAAAGCCACTCTCGACATTCTCTTTCCAAAACTTCCGAAACCATGGCAAGTTAAGGATTTATTTCAAAGCATTCAAAATCACCCATCCAACAATGGAATTTTATAACAAAAGGTTTCCGACAGAGTTCCAAGTCTTTAGGGAAGAATAACATAACTCATTTTTCCAAATTCATTTAAAATCATTAAAACCTTGGCTTTTCAATTTGAGTAATAAAATAGTATCTAAGCCAAACCGAGTCATGAAATCAATCTCTCCTTTCAAAGCCATTTCCTTTACTTAATAAAACCGGCTTCAATTCCACGACTAAATCTGAAACGTTTCAAACTACCAAGAGAATCATTTTTCTTATGTTTAACTAGAGTTCAAAAGATACTTTGAAGCTTATTTAAAATGTCAGAATAATAAGGTTCATCAATCGAAATCCGAATCCTTTTCAAAACCACGAACAACTCTTCCAAGGGACAATCTTTATGTTTAATAGAGAAAACATAAACCCGTTTTACCTTTTAAAACAGCTTCAAAGCAAAATTCTATTTCGAATGAATCGTACCCAAAACATACTATTCTTCTTGGAAAATAAGGAGGAATCATGATTCTCTTTTCAATAATTCTTTCAAAGCGTAGCTTCATCACTTTCGTAATTGTTCTAAGTAAAGATAATAAAGAAGCCCTAAATTTACAATCCTCCAAGTAATTAGGAAAGGCATTAAACTCAAAATTTTCCAAATAACATTTCAAAAAGACTCAGATTTTATAGAAATTTCGACAGCATCTCCCCTAAAACTTGGACTTTGCCACCCGGTTCGGATCCCAACTAAACCGTTCCTCAATCCCTTTCAACAGTCCAGAATCCAAAAATCAATTCAAAATCAAGCTAAATCCAACAGTCGCCTCATTGGCATAACTCAAGGAAACCGTTTCAAAATTAAATCAATATCAACCAATTTAACTCATTTCCAAAGCTTTAAAAAGACGGCTCAATAACAAATCATTTGTCCAAAAACCATGTCAATTAAAATAAACCAGGATGAACTCAAAAGTGCATTCGACTTTTCACAATTGAAATAATTGACTCAATTCAAACCAATCATCAATGGTTTACACTCAGATTTCAAATCTTTAAAGAATCAACTTTAAAACATTACATTTCACAGAGCCGTGCAATAATTCAGCCAAACCAATATCCATAATCATTCGAGTCAATCGAATAATACATAAGGCAATTACAATCACCAAATACACAATATCTCACATTAGTATCCATATGTAATAATTCCAATACATAAAACATAGTTTTTGGAAAGTGCCCCTACCTCAAAATTCAAATTCCATAACCCAAACGTCTCACAGAGTCCTTTCCGCCTCAACCTGAAATCAACAACCGCAACCTCAGCTTCAAGCCACATTCGCAATAACCCCAGCAACACTAGTCGCAACATACAATAATCAGGACTCGACCCCACGCTATCAGAACTCATATTCATTAACCATACTCAACAAAATACTAACGCGAGGCTTTTCAAAACATAATTTCTTACCGGTATGACAACACGATGCAGCTGTGATTTCAAACCGGCGGCAGCAACAGCTCTGGCAGCGGCCAGAAACTCCGGTGGATCAACTAGAAAAACTGTACAGCATCAAAACCATCTCGAAAACCAAAAGGCAGAAACCTCAAATGAAACCCTTACGGCCTTACCGGCAACCTTTCCGGCGACGACAGAAGTAGCCAGAAGCTCCGGCGGTGGTTCCGGTGGCTTCAAAACTCCGGCAACGGCGCTGTCAGACTCCGATGGTGTTTCAGGGCAGCTCCGGTGGCAGAAAGGTTTTCCGGCGACCATACACAGCAGACCCACAGCCACAGCAGCAACTAGAAGACCGACAACCATGGTGGCAGACTCTGACGGCACGGCAGCAAGTGTGGTGGAACCACCCACGGCGACGGGATACCCTCTCCCACAACCGTGGCAGCAGCGGCGATGGAAGGGCAGCATTGCTTCCTCGCGACTCATCCCTCTCCCTCTTCTCTGTTCGCAGCTTCAACGGCGGCAGCAAGGGACGGGTTCGACGGCGGTCCCACGCTCGGCGATGGTGGCAGGCGGCGATGGCTTCCCCGCAGTGGCTCCCTTTCGCGCATCTCCTCTCTTCCTGAGCGCGAGTTCAGCGGCGGCAAGACAGAGAGGCGCGGCGCTCTTCCCCCTCCTCGGTCAGACGATGGCGCGATGGCGGTTGGACAGCGGCGCGAAGCTTTAGCGACAGCGACGCATTGGTCACGGCTCCTCCAGCAGCGGTGGTGAGGACGATCGGCATGGTGACAGGCATCGGCGGTTGCGCCGCCCTCCTCCCCTCTCGGATTTCTCTTCCCAGCCTCCCTCCCCCTTCTTGTTTTTCTGCTTTTCTTTCTTTCAAAAAAAGGAAATCTGGTATGCGTTGCTGCTGAGGCAAGGAAGGAGGGTTGGGGTGCGGCTGCTAAGGGCTAGAGGGAATAGGGGTTTCATTTTTTTCAAAATTAGGGTTAAGGGCAATATAGTAATTTCACATAAAAATAGGGATGGTATGGTAATTGAAATCCGAATTAAATCCAACACTAATCATATATAGAAAAATACTATTTGCTCATCAATTTTACAAATTATTTTCAATGAAATGCCCAAATCTAAAAATTAGGAATAATATAATTATTTTCTCTATTTTTCCAAAATAGTAATAGTAATATTTAAAATATTAATTATTCAATCCAAATAATATAAATCCCTTATTATTTCACAACTGCCAGCTTTATAATTTAAATATAGAAAATAATCCAATAATGATAAAATTGGATAATAATTATAATTCATCTCAAATTCAATAAATCAAAACTTGCCTTAATTATCCTTAATAAAATAATTTCTGAAATTAAGGCTATAAATAACTATGTGATTTGAGACTTGATTATAAAAAGACTTTTCAAAGATTCTGGGTCTTACATTCTACCCACCTTATAAAAATTTTCGCCCTCGAAAATTGATACAAAACGAAAAAAAATTTTCCTAACAGTTCACCCTTGAACACATTTAAGGAAGAAGCAAAAATATATCTCAACATATAAACGTATATACGGTTTTCAAATACTTGGAGGGACGTCTGCATAAAGGTAAAAAGGTAGAAGTGTGAGTGCAAAGAAAACATTACCAGGTAGGCTCAATGCAAAAAGTGACATGTGTTAAACATGTGATAGTAAGGCAAGGCATTGAAGGTTATAAAATAGGATGAGGTTATAACAACGTGCTCAACATCCGCACACTAATCTCATCTCAACCTCAAAGGTTCAACTTTCCAACTCCATCAAGCACTTTACAATCCCCATATTCGATCATAAGCCTGACAACTGCAAATCCGTTCGCAAGGAACAATACACCTACAACTCATAACGTTGTACACCTACTGTTTCAACTTCCGTATGCACATATCACGTCTTAAAGAACTAACGCATCGCGTTGCTACGTCTACAAGTCACACGTGATATCAAAACTATTCTCGAGTCTACTCAGAAGGCTATAAGGTTCTAGCAAGGAGAAACAAATGTCAAGGATAATACTAATAGATTTGAGAGAATGTATCCAATTCCAGATAAACAAGGATGCTCGAGCAATGAAGTTTGCTAGAAGTAAATCGATTGACAACTTCAAATATAATACTTCGATAAGAGGAATCCAACAAGATCAATAGGAAGAAAATCAGTGCATTAGTTTGGACAAATTCAAGCTGAGTCAAAGAAGTATGAGGGTTATAGAATAGAATATCTCAAACTCAAGACAAAGCTCAGAACTTGAAAGCACGATTAAAATACTTCTGAATACGCTGTTCACAAAAGAATAAAAAACTTGCAGAAAAATCACTTCGCAATTTAGAAGAAAAGTTAAGTAACAAACACTCTCCAAGAGAATAACAAAAGCAATAACGTGGCTTCGCTCTAATTCAACTTCATGTTAAAGTAGATTATGCAGAGTTTTAAAAACAAAATGCACACAAGTTTGGTTAAGAGCCAAAATATTTTCTCAAGTATGTTAGAAAGATAATTAGGTGCAGAACCTAACCAAAAGCAATCATAAAATTCGGAATAAAAATCAAATGCTTGTTCAAAAATTCTCAAAGTTCATATTCAAACAAGCGTTTATAAAAATTATAGCAAGGACGAAAGAGAAAATTAAACTCTATTTAGAAAAGAAGGTCCGAGGTAGAAATTTGCTCATAAATTGGTAAAGGAAATAAGTAGTGCGTTACAAACAAACAGGTTTCCACTAAACGAGGAAGCTTTTCAAAACCTCATTTAAAATAGCGCAAGCCAACTTTAAATTAACTTTGTCAAAATTGAACAATGGTTTCAATCATAACCAAGCAACAGAAAATAAATTCCGTTTAAAGCTTCTTACAAGAGAATTCAAAACTTCAAAAAGTCCCAAACAAGAATCCAAAGTATACTTGAAATTACCATCTCAGAAAGGTATTCACAAAAATTAGGATGTACTTAAAATGAGTCAAACCATACAAGAAAAGATCTTAAACCAAGGTAGCTAAAACAAAATCCACTAGGCATGCGACATCAAACAAGCTTTTAGTTGATCCAAAAGAACACAAAAGTCATAGGAAAGGACAACTCAATCATTAGTAATTTTCCAAGGATAATCCTTTGACTAAAAACTCTTGTAAGGATAATGAGAGGATAAACGATGCACGAGATTGAAACAAATCAAGCTGACTCACATAAGAGTGAGATTCACAAGAGGGAAAAAACAAAGATCAATGGTAATGTTCACAAGATGTAAAAGATTAGTTAAAAACAAAGTCAAACATGACATTCATGGAGATGGAAAGCTTAAGGGAGACTTTTGTCCGTGCGTAAGAAGAAAGCTATGAGTCCAACATTTTCAAGAGAATAGCAATGGCATAAACCATGTAGTATGCTAAATCAAACTCAATTCAAAATAAGTTGAGTAAAGCTTATCAAACGAAACTCAACCGGGATAAAAGTGAAAAATCCTTCCTTTTCAGAATTTTGAAAAATACCCAAATACATACTCAAAAGAAGATGTGCATTGGAACTATAGTAAAATTACTAGAAAGTCAAATTGTAATCTCAAGTAAGTGCGGTTCCATAAACCAGTAGAAGCACAGGCGAGGTATTAGAAATAAATAGTTGTTAAACTATATAAGAAATCTTCAAAGTTCATATATATAGTATATATCTATTCAACAGCAATTTTCATAAAATCTCAAAACTGGCTATAATCACTGTCAAAGAAGAGAAGAACTGAATCAATAATTTCTCAAAGAATAGACTCGAAATCCGGAGTTAAAAGGCACAGCGCATCAAGACAAGTTCAAAGCTACATCAAAGAATACGTGAATCAAGAAGAACTCAAACAGAGGAAGATAGATGCAACAAGGATTTCAAACAAGCATATGCACTTAAGATCAAACAAGAACGCATATGAATAGAGGAATAGAGTTGAAAAATCAAACTACTTCCAAGAGGATTAGCAAAGAAGAACTTCAAGTTAGGATATGAAAGAAAAGGTCGGCTCGAACAAAATCCAAGATATACAACTGAATAGTCTCGAGAAATAGTTTCTAACGTTCCCAAAACTTGCGATTCGCTTTACTCAAAACTCGTATATCATCTATGATAACCCATTAGTGCTTTCATATACATAATTCACTAGTATTAAGCCGGCCAAACTTAATATTAGGAATTATGCAATGCCAGGCTAACATATGATGCATGCCTGTCCCTAGTGGCTGATGATATCATCTGTCGGTTATAGAGCCAACCCGACAAGTCCTGGTAGCTAACCATTGGACTGTCCCTCTGTCGTGTCTCCCCAACTCGAGTTATACTCAATATAAACTTGATCATAATCATGATCCATATCCATCACCCTCACTGGTGAATATTTATGGGGGTGAGCTCATCCGAGACTTTCATAGTGCCCGGCCACCCTGACGACATAGGGTCAAAAGAGCTTCAAGTCTCAACCTAGAGCACGTGGTGGCTAGCCACTGCTTTCTCCCAGGAAAACTCTTATCTCCAATAGCGAAAGTGCAACATTCACATTTATCAATGATTCAGCATATACATGCATTCAATCTCATCCATGGATCAACATCCATCTTAGCCATCCGGCTCACAGTTCAGTCCAGAACCAGCCAATATTCATATCATACACAGCCATTCTGGCTCACGGTTCAATCCAAAATCAACCAATATTTATAATCATACACAGCCATTCCGGCTTACAATAAAACAGCACTTCCACATTTAACATCATCAATTCATAAAATCGGCATTTAAGCCATAAATCACTTTTTCTCAAATCGTTTCACTTTGAAATCGAGTTTTAACTCTCTTCAACCTTGGCTTTAGAAATCTCGTTTCTCAAATCATCTCAGGCTCATAAGCCAAATTTACTCAGGGTGAGTTCCCTTTTTAAAACAAAGTCACTCTCGGGATTCTCTTTCCAAAACTTCCGAAACCATCGCAAGTTAAGGATTTATTTCAAAGCATTCAAAATCACCCATCCAACAATGGGATTTTATAACAAAAGTTTTTCGACAGAGTTCCAAGTCTTTAGGGGAGAATAACATAACTCATTTCGCCAAATTCATTTAAAATCATTAAAACCTTGGCTTTTCGATTTGAGTAATAAAATAGTATCTAAGCCAAACCGAGTCATGAAATCAATCTCTCCTTTCAAAGCCATTTCCTTTACTTAATAAAACCGGCTTCAATTCCACGACTAAATCTGAAACGTTTTAAACCACCAAGAGAATCATTTTTATTGTGTTTAACTAGAGTTCAAAAGATACTCTGAAGCTTATTTAAAATGTCAGAATAATAAGGTTCATCAATCGAAATCCAAATCCTTTTCAAAACCACGAACAACTCTTCCAAGGGACAATCTTTATGTTTAATAGAGAAAACATAAACCCGTTTTACCTTTTAAAACAGCTTCAAAGCAAAATTCTATTTCGAATGAATCGTACCCAAAACAAACTATTCTTCTTGGAAAATAAGGAGGAATCATGATTCTCTTTTCAATAATTCTTTCAAAGCGTAGCTTCATCGCTTTCGTAATTGTTCTAAGTAAAGATAATAAAGAAGCCCTAAATTCACAATCCTCAAAGTAATTAGGAAAGGCATTAAACTCAAAATTTCCCAAATAACATTTCAAAAAGACTCGGATTTTATAGAAATTTCGGCAGCATCTCCCCTAAAACTTGGACTTTGCCACCCGGTTCGGGTCCTAACTAAACCGTTTCTCAATCCCTTTCAACAGTCCAGAATCCAAAAATCAATTCAAAATCAAGCTAAATCCAACAGTCGCCTCATTGGCATAACTCAAGGAAACAGTTTCAAAATCAAATCAATATCAACCGATTTAACTCATTTCCAAAGCTTTAAAAAGACGGCTCAATAACAAATCATTTGTCCAAAAACCAAGTCAATTAAAATAAATCAGGCTGAACTCAAAAGTGCATTTGACTTTTCACAATTGAAATAATTGACTCAATTCAAACCAATCATCAACGGTTTACACTCAGTTTTCAAATCTTTAAAGAATCAACTTTAAAACATTACATTTCACAGAGCCGCACAATAATTCAGCCAAACCAACATCCATAATCATTCGAGTCAATCGAATAATACATAAGGCAATTACAATCACCAAATACACAATATCTCACATCAGTATCCATATGTAATAATTCCAATACATAAAACATAGTTTTTGGAAAGTGCCCCTACCTCACAATGCAAATTCTATAACCCAAACGTCTCACAGAGTCCTTTCCACCTCAACCCAAAATCAACAACCGCAACCTCAGCTTCAAGCCACATTCGCAATAACCCCAGCAACACTAGTCGCAACATACAATAATCAGGACTCGACCCCACGCTATCAGAACTCATATTCATTAACCATACTCAACAAAATACTAACGCGAGGCTTTTCAAAACATAATTTCTTACCGGAATGACAATACGATGCAGCTGCGATTTCAAACCGGTGGCAGCAACAGCTCTGGCGGTGGCCAGAAACTCCGGTGGATCAACTAGAAAAACCGCACAGCATCAAAACCATTTCGAAAACCAAAAATGCAGAAACCTCAAATGAAACCCTTACCGGCAACCTTTCCAGCGACGACAAAAGTAGCCGAAGCTCCGGCGGTGGTTCTGGTGGCCTCAGAACTCCAGCAGCGGTGCTGTCAGACTTCGATGGTGTTTCAGGGCAGCTCCAGTGGCAGAAAGGTTTTTCGGCGACCATACACAGCAGACCCACAACCACGGCAGCAACTAGGAGACCGACAGCCACGGTGGCAGACTCTGACGGCACGGTGGCAAGTGTGGTGGAACCACCCACGGTGACGGGATACCCTCTCCCACAACCGTGGCAGCAGCGGCGATGGAAGGGCAGCGTTGCTTCCTCGTGACTCATCCCTCTCCCTCTTCTCTGTTCACAGCTTCAACGGCGGCGGCAAGGGACGGGTTCGACGGTGGCCCCACGCTCGGCGATGGTGGCAGGCGGCGATGGCTTCCCCGCAGTGGCTCCCTTTCGCGCATCTCCTCTCTTCCTGTGTGCGAGTTCAGCGGCGGCGAGACAGAGAGGCGCGGCGTTCTTCCCCCTTTTCGGTCAGACGACGGCGCGATGGCCGTTGGACAGCGACGCGGAGCTTCAACGACAGCAACGCGTTGGTCACGGCTCTCCAGCGGCGGTGGTAAGGACGATCGACACGGTGACAGGCATCGGCGGCTGCGCCGCCCTCCTCCCCTCTTGGATTTCCCTTCCCAGCCTCCCTCTCCCTTCTTGTTTTTCTGCTTTTCTTTCTTTCAAAAAAGGAAATCTGATATGCGTTGCTGCTGAGACAAGGAAGGAGGGTTGGGGTGCGGCTACTAAGGGCTAGGGGGAATAGGGATTTCATTTTTTTCAAAATTAGGGTTAAGGGCAATATAGTAATTTCACATAAAAATAGGGATGGTATGGTAATTGAAATCCGAATTAAATCCAACACTAATCATATATAGAAAAATACTATTTGCTCATCAATTTTATAAATTATTTTCAATGAAATGCCCAAATCTAAAAATTAGGAATAATATAATTATTTTCTCTATTTTTCCAAAATAGTAGTAGTAATATTTAAAATATTAATTATTCAATCCAAATAATATAAATCCCTTATTATTTCACAACTGTCAGCTTTATAATTTAAATATAGAAAATAATCCAATAATGATAAAATTGGATAATAGTTATAATTCATCTCAAATTTAATAAATCAAAACTTGCCTTAATTACCCTTAATAAAATAATTTCTGAAATTAAGGCTATAAATAACTATGTGATTTGAGACTTGATCATAAAAAGACTTTTCAAATATTCTGGGTCTTACACTAGTGAGGAGAGTTTTTTTAGTGTTGGTGCACTATAGAGGGTCGATTAAGAAAAAAATACGTACTGGTATTAAGTTTACATATAAAGATTTCCTCAATATTTTTCTGAAACCTACAACAAGCTTCGCTGAGTTCCTGAATTCTATAATACAGAAACTGCGTTTTCAAGGCGTGAAACGGGTTGAGAAGTTATTCTATCACATTCCGATTTCAGTTTTGAGAGATGATGTGAAATACGATTCATTTGTCATAGGGAGTGATGAGGATTTGGAGGTTCTGTTCCATTGTCGTCGGCAGTTTCCCAAGGTCTGGACACCTGAGCTGTTGGCAAAGCTTGTAAATGTGGTCTTTAGCTCAGGTGGTTTGAACAGGAATACCCAAACTCCAGCAACGGCAGCCTATTCTAGTTGGAGACCTGTTGGTGCATCTTCATCCATGCCTGTGATTGCACCTCAGGAAATGGTGGTTGCCTCTCCATCCTTCGCAGTTGATCTCAATCGCATTAGTGAAGGAGAAGTTGGTATTATTGATAGGGCGCCGGTTTCATTACAGCGTGGGGCACCAGATGATATAGACGATGCATTGCCGGATGATGATGACGCTGATGATTGATGGGTGGATAAATGCCGGTTAAGAATTTTTTAAAAGTATTTTCTAAATAGCGTTGCAAGTACAACCTTAACCAACAAAATTTTCACTATCAATTTCAAGTGTGTCACAATTAATAATAAATAACCGGGAGTAGAATCCCGGGTTATTTCCCTAAGAGTTGACACAGGATGCAAATTATTGGTTAGGATTTTCCTAAATGTTTTTGAAATTGAGAACGGAAAATTAAATAGCTAGAAATTAAAGCAATGGGTAATTAGCAAGAGTTGATAATTAATCAAAATAAAAGGCCTTGGTTAAGGGAGAGAATTGGAATTTCTATCCTTGTTGTCTTTCCAAGTGTAATGATAAAGGTTCATTACTCCCACTTAGTTATCCTCTAGCAATTGAAGGAAAGTCAAGTGGGTGTCACTAACTCTAGCTCACAAGTCCTAGTCACTTCATGGGGAAGGACTAGAGTTAGTGAGAATTGAACTAGCCATCAATTTCTAATTACAGATTAATACTTGGGTATAACAACTCAAGGGGTTCCAATTACTCAACCCCAAACTAAGTTGGGAGCTTTACTCCATTAACATGAATGCCATTTTCATAAACATATGGTAGGTGTAAATAAAAGACATGATAATTATGAGAAATTAATTAAATCGAAATTGGCACTAACAATAATTAACAAGGATCAAACAAGCAATAAAAATAAACACAAAAGTAATTCAATGCATTAATAAAATTTAAGAGTAACAAGATCAAAACATGAATTCAAAGCAATCAAATAAAGGTATTAGAGAAGAAAACTATAAGGACAATGGCTCCAATTGAAGGTAGTAGCAGCTCTCTCAAGATCCAATTCAAAGCAAAACTAAGAATATCAAAAACCCTAGAGAGAAGTAGGTGTTTCTCTCTCTAGAACTCAAAACTAATCCAAAACTAAAGTGAAAAGTGAAGTGTGTGTTCAGTCTCAGCTCCATCCCTGCCTCTAGTCTACATTTTCGGGCATGAAACTGGGTCCAAATCAGCCTAGAAATCGCGCCCAGCGAATTCTGTTAAGTCCAGCACGTGACGCTCTATCACGCGTACGCGTCGTTTGAACTTCTGCGCTGGTCACGCGTACGCATCACTGAAAGACGCTCCTGATCACGTGCACGTGTCAGCCATGCGTGTGCGTCGTTCCTCGCTTCTCAAGTCTTTAGTTTCTTGTGTTTCTTCCACTTTAACATGCTTCATCTTCATTCTTTAAGCCATTTATGCCCTATAAACCTGAAAACACTTAACAAGCACATTACGGCATCGAATGGTAATAAAGAAGAATTAAAAATTAACAATTTTAAGGCCTAGGAAGCATGTTTTCAATCATAGGATAAAATTAGGAGAAAACTTAAAAACATGCAATTTACATGAAGAAGTGTGAGAATATTTGACAAAATCCACTCAATTCAGTCTAAAATATATCATAATATAGTGGTGTATCAATGATGTGGAGCCGGACATCATTGCCGATGATAGCAATGATGACATAGCAGCGAGTAATCCAGCTGGGACGGGCGGAGCGTCCAGCTCAGGAACACAGCAGTACCCCCACACTTTTCATCTTTAGACTTGGATGCCATGAGACAGGAGGGGGTTCCTGGGGAACCTATTGGATTTGCTGCCAGAGATACTCATGGTACCGGAGGTTTATTAGAGCTTCAGGTTGATCAGCAGTTTCAGGATAAAGTGGAGGTCGTTAAGCATGAAGACATATAGCATCCGGCGCGGAAAACAGTACATAGGGGTGTAGTCCGATTATCGCAAGTACCTTGGGAAGTGTACCAAATTTGGCAACGCATGCAAATGGTTGATTAGGATCAGTCTCTGCCAGCGTAGAGGTGTTTGGGAGGTAAAAAGGTACAATGGACCTCATAGTTGTTTGGCCACGCCGATCTTGAGCGATCACAGGAATCTTGATTATCATGTGATCTTGGCCTTGATACTGCTAATGGTTAGAGCTGGTGCAGCCGCCTGTATCAAGGTACTACTGAATGCGACCAAGGCACATTTCGAGTTTAGGCCGACTTATAGGAGGGTTTGGTTGGCTAAACAGAAGACCGTGGCACAGATTTACAGAGATTAGAATGAGTCATACAATGAGTTTCCGCAATGGGTCTTAGGTGTGCATATGACGATGCCTGGTAGTGTTGCAGTATTGAGGACAAGTCATGTGCGAGTGGATGGGTATGTGGATGACTCACAAGCCTATTTTCACTGGCTTTTTTGGACATTTCCACCATGTATTGAGGCATTTGGGTATTGCAAGCCGTTGGTCAGTATCGACGGGACCTACCTGTACGAAAAATACAGGGGTACGTTGCTAGTTGCGATTGCACGAGACAAAAATTCCAACATCCTGCCTAGTACATTTGCATTCGTAGAGGGTGAGAATGTTGAGTCCTAGTTGTTTTTCTTATCCCCGCCAGTACGTGACTCCACAGCGGGGTATTCTGGTGATATCAGATCGGCACAACGGTATCAAAGCGGTACTTGAGGCTCCCGACGGAGGTTGGCTATCACCTGCTACATACTGTATATTCTGTATTCGACATGTGGCTGCAAATTTTGTCCTGATTTTTAAGGACAAGGATGCACAAAAGCTTTTGGTAAATGCGACGTATGCCAAGACTGAGGTTGAATTTGATTATTGGTTTGATATTCTACAAATCAAAGACCCTGCCATATGTGATTGGGATAACAGGATTGAGTATGCGATGTGGACTCAGCATCGAAATGAGGGTAGGAGATTCAGACATATGACGATGAATATCTCTGAGTGTGTGAATTCCATACTGAAGGGAGTCAGGAACCTTCCGGTTTGTTCACTAGTGAAGTCCACGTAGGGGAGTTGGTCGAGCTATTAGTCATTATAATGTGAATCTTATTTGATATAATAATATGTTTTTCTTTTTTTTTACCAAAGACAATTATTTTATTCCAACAATGAGAAGAATACAAACAGTTCAAAATTCAGGATGAAAATAACAAAGAAAGTGGGTATATCCCAACAAAATTAACTAAGTGATGAATAATTAGACATAAACTTGCTTAAGGAAAAGGAAAGTGCCGAGAAGTTAGGATTGTGAGGTTATGCTATTTTATCTAAAGGAGTAGAAGATCTTCGGAGATGCCTCCAAGCTTTCCTTTGGTGTCACCTTCTTTCTTTCAAACACCTAAAGATTTCTAACAATTCAATTCTGCCAGCAGATAATAGCCGCGAACCTGAGCTTGTCCTCTTTGTCGTTCTGTTTCCCAATATTTACCATCAATCTCAGCCACCATTGATGGAAGTAACTGTATGGTTGAGAAGGGAGAAATTTGGCCAAGGAGCTTTTCTCCCAAACGCTTCTCGTCTCTGCGCAAGTAAGAAAATAATGATTAATTGATTCACGGTCATTGCAGCAACGAGTACATTCTGAGCTTGAAAAAGCAAACTTGGCACTGAGGTTCAGCATCATGTGAGAGCTTAATGGCATGCCTTCTAAAGGAACAATTGGATTTTTAGAGGGATTGCAAGTTTCCAGGGTTGAGTCTAGAGATGGGGTTCTGCATTATGTCTGGGCAATGGTCAATTACAAACATGGTAGAATTGGTAAGCAACGTTATAGTCTGATATGACATCATAGTTGTTTGTCTTGTTGAGACACCATTGCAATTTATCTTCTTCACTTAAAGGTTTAATTGCAAGGATTCTGCTTGCTATTTTCGAGGAAAAAACACTGTGAATCAGAGTCTGGTTTCATGACCATGGGTTGAGCATGAAGTCCTTCACCCAGAAAATTGAGTTACACTACGGTTGGATAGCTTGATTCCAGCTAATGCAGAAAGGAAAAGGAGGTGGTAGCCAGTGATCTTCAAAAACTTTAATGCCGCTACGAGATCCTACTTTCTAGTTCAAGTCTTTCTCTACAATTCTGCGTTCTTTTAAGATACTGTGCTAGTCCCATGAAAATAAGTTTTCAATCTTTGCAGTTAATGCATTTCCATATCTAAAATATTTATCCTTTAACATTCTACTTAGTAGAGAATTAGATTGCGTAACTAATCTCCAAAATTGTTTTTCAATAAAGCTAAATTCTGGACACATAAATCCTTTTTTATTACGTATCGTAATATTTCAACTCACCCAAATCATATGTCTCTCTGTTCTCTTCTATTCCTACAAAAATTAGGAAAATATGCTATAAATTTCTGATAATAGAGTGTCCAAAAATCAAAAACAAAAAAGTATATAAAATATAAATTGTCCTTTTCTGACTCACTTAAATTATTCCCCTTTATAACCAAACCAAATCCATAATTACAATCAAACGTACGTTTACACTAGCCAGCTGATGATAGTTGATTACTTGATTATGTGATATACATGTAGCCCTTATTCATAATAATTAAACATATCAAATTTCATGAAATTCATATATCAATAATGATACAACTTCATAGGTGGTTAGTATCTACTTGTATATTTTTATTAAAAACTGTGTTATACCAAAATAAAATATTATGATGAAACAAAAAATGGCTTTTAAGTTTTTTAAAAATTCTAAACAATTTATTTATGCGGCGAAATATCTCAATTCGATCAATGGTGTTATTATGACATATTTAAATTAATAAGGTTATTACATATATTAATATAAATTAAAAATTGACTACATATTTAAATTAATACTATAATATATCCTTATAATATTTTATAGCATCAATCAATTATATTTTCATGTAACTTTTAAATTAATTAAAGAAAGAGTTAATATTTTTAAAATTTAAATTTAGCATTTCATACATATTAACATTTTTTATGACAAAATTGTTAATAATTAGAACATTGTGTAAAAGAGGGGAAAAACATTGCCATAAAGGAAAAAAAACCAGTCAGTCTAAAATGATGATATATGAATAGTTATATATTTAATATGTCGTCTCATATAAAATATTAAGATCCATTTGTTTTGTATTTTTATTTATTTATAATATTTTTTAGGTTTAATTATTTTATCGGTTTTTATAATTTCATTGAATTTTTAATTAGATTTCTATATTTTTTTCGATTGAACTCTTATATCATATCAGATTTTGTAATTAAGTTCCTGCCGTGACAAAAATGTTAAAATTAAAGAAATATTCCGTTAAACAAAATGAATATGCCTAATAGTTGACTGGGTATTCGTATAGTTTAACTAAATAGTCGGTTAATTTTAACATTTTTGTCATGGTAAAAATTTAGTTATAAAATTTGATATAATGTAGAGACTCAACTAAAAAAAATAGTATAGAAAAAATAATATAGCAATTTAATTAAAATTTTAATAAAATTATAGAGATTGACTAAACTAAATAAATTCTAAATTTTTAAAGTAATTTCATAATAATTTTATTTTATTTTTTTTAAATCAGAAAGACATGAGCAATGGGAGAGTACTCTTAACAACGTCAATGTGAATATGAGATCTGATAAAGTAATTGGCCTGCCACAATGCTCATTCAAATTTATCTTTACATACTTGAGGAATAGATACTTTTTGTTTGCAATTGAAGGAATAAAATGTAATTTTTTATTATTAATTTTATAAATAAAATTAAAATATATAAAAAATGTTAAAAAATTAAAATTAATATTTTATTCTCTTAATTATTAAAAACAAATTGAAAAGATTCATTTCATCCAACAACATAATAAACTTCGTTCAGAATTCTAATAATGATAAGAGTTTTTTTCTAATATAAATATTAAAAATATTTTTTTTAAAAATCTATTTTTAATCGAAAAGATTTATTCCTGTGTATTCTTATATAAATTTCTACAAGAAATATAACGAACTTACTAATTTTTATAGAATTTGCTATGAAGTGTGACAAACTTGCTCAAATACCAAATAAACGTGCATTTTGATAAATAAAACTCAAAAATAAGTTTTGAAAAAATAAATACTTTTAATAATTTATATTAAAAAATTCCTAATGATAAGTAATAGGGATCTAGCCATTTAGATATGAGATACTAATTAAGAGATATACAAAGCATCTGTAGTATAATTTTTTTGAAAAAAAAAATCAATAAATATATGAAAAACAACATGTTCATAGAAAAGTGTAACATACAATGCTTCGGTGAATTCATTACTTATTATGAATATGAACAGGTGAATTCAGTGGCCATATATCATGTTGGACCATATCTACAAATGTCAACACTGATTGTATCGAAAATACTATTGAGATGAACATGAACTAACTAGTTAGTGCGGCATAATTTTTTTTAAATAAAATTATTATTTTTTTAAATTTTATTTTTTAATTTTAATTTTTTAAAATACGAATTTTTTTTATTTAGGATAAGTTTATCGCACTCCAACAAACTCTATAATGTATATAGAGTTCGCTTAACTTTTCGTAAATTCCACCCAAATTTTCAGATATCCAAATTTCTAAGCCATTATCATTATTTTCGAACAGAATATAAATCTCCAAACATTATATAAAAGTATACAAGAGCACCAATGACAATTATTATCATCGTCTCTAAAAACAACACATAGATATACAGAAATAAACATATTTAACCAATTTTTTTAATTATAAATTAAAAAAATCACTTTTTTCCAAAAAAACACGAACATATTCTTATGTACTCTTGTGTACTCCTATATATTCTGGAGACGATGATAATGGTTGTCATTGTAAACTTTTTAATTATTTTTTTCTCGTCTAATATTTATGAAGAAGCTTATTAAAGTTCATCGCTAGCTAACATGCTCTAAATGCTAGAAAAAAATTGTATTTAAAAAATTAAATTGAAAAAATTTGATTTAAAAATGATTTTTTTTATTTTATTTCGATAAAAAATCTCTATTGTGGCACACCAATTTAATTTGTGCATGTAAATAACTTTCTTTTCTTAGAAAAAACTTCTTCTATTTGTATACTGATTTGTAAGCTCTCAAATTTTTTTTTTAAAAATTATAGTCATTTATTTTAGTAAAATATAGTAAAAAATTGTTTCTTTTTTTAATATTTTTAAAATAAATAATAGTTCAATCCAAAATTAAAATTGGTCAAGGTGACTGGTGGTAGATCATATATTAACAATTTAATCAAAGTGTCAAAATTGAGTAATTAATTAAAGCGACAAAAGAAAGTCCTCGTTGAAAAAATAATTTATTCTCTCTACTCAGAGAGTATTATAAAGTTCTTGATTAGTATCTGTAGTTTATTAATTCTATCAATAAAAAATAGAGTTTTCTCATTTTACATACGTCCTCTGTAAAATATTTATACTTTTAATTTAATAGATATAAATATAAAATTATATTCAAATATATCGAGTTATATATAAATATAAAAAATTGGAAGTGATATATATTTAAAAAAAATAGTGGTACGTACTTATAAAAATTGAAAAGTAATATATTTAAATTTTAATACTATTAGAAGATGAAAAGAAAAAAAATAATTTATTACTTATTAGTAGTAGCAAAAATAATTCTGGTGTTCACTCAAAGCCACGTTGTCAAGATTCCGTACTAAAACTCAATGCAAGAAGAGTGAAAAGCACCACATCACATGCATGATGTGAAATGTGTTTAGATAGGAGCACTACAAAAAAAATATAGATTTTGCCACGTCTTTTAAGTATATAAAAAAAATGAGAAAAAGCATAGTCACAGTTTTTAGCCATATTTTGTCAGTTATGGCCACATTTTTATAGGAGTTAGTGAGTCACATGTTGCTCTAACGACACATTTTTATTGAGCTATGACGACACTTACTTTATTGCTATGCTGTTACTTATTGCCACGTTTTAAAAGCGTAGCTGTATATATAACTTTGTAGCCACGTTTTCATAAGCATACTTAGTGATTTATGACTACGCTTTTGAAACGTATCTAGTGAATTCTTTTGTCACGCTTTGAGAGGTGGCTTGTCAGTTAGAATCTTTTGCCACGCATTCAAAGCGCGACTTATTCTTTTATCAAATTAAAAAAATAAAAGAAAAAGATAAGAAAGTATAAAAAGAATTGATTTTTTATTGATTTACATGAATTATTTACATGCTATAATTATAATCGATGAAATATTTTAAATAATGACTGTCTTAAACTTCCAAAAATTATTTTTAAAAAAATTACAATTCGATAATAAAATTAATAATTTAATTTCTAAATAAAATTTATAATTCCGTGTTCAGTGATTTCATGACATTTAAATTTTTTTTATTTACATTCTGCCACTTCTTTATCCTGTTAACATAGCAAAATAAAAAGATCACTGGACATATTAACATTCAACTGTTCAAGGCATTTGGGATGGTGAAAAGAAATAGATAATTATTCTTATAGTTAATAAATGATCAGTCGACAGAAAAGAATGAGAAAAATATCAAAAGTAAGGACATACTAAAATGTATTAGTATAATAGCTATGAAAAATAGGAATGACATAGCTTTCAAATCTGACAGCAATAATAAGAAAACGGGTGTATTCTATCTTTGATGTGACGATTCTACCTCCACTACAAGAAAACAAGCTTTTTGCTACGCTTTTAAAGCGTGGCGAAAAGTCCAAAAAGCGTAGCAATAGCTTTTTGCCACGCTTTTTAAGCTACTGGCACGTTTTTGAAAGGGTCACAACTGCAAGGGTGCCGGTTGCTCTATCGCCACCCTTTTGGTGACCTATCGCCACGCTTTTTTCTTGCCACGCTTTTACAGATCGCAACGCTTTAAAAGCGTGGCCATATGTGTGAGATATGACTACGCTTTAAAGCGTGCCAATAGCGAGATATGGCTACGCTTTTAAAGCGTGCCAATAGCTGTGAAATACAGCTACGCTTTTAAAGCGTGGCTGTTAATACCCACGGTAACGTTTATCGCCATGCTTCCAATGCATGACAACAAGTGCAGATATGGCTACGCTTTAAAAGCGTGCCAATAGGTACGGAACTAAATTACAGCCACGCTTATAAAGCGTGGCTGTTGATTGCTGCTGTACAATATAGCCACTCTTTTAAAGCGTGGCTGTAAGTTAGTTCAGTACCTATTGGCACTCTTTTTTTATAAACCTTACAAAATCATAGATAATTTTAAAATTTAAAAGATGACTACTAATTTTAAATCAACTAATCATTGCTTCATAAACTTGTCACAGAAAAAAAGTGTTTGATCACATGATATACTCTAACAAAATACCAAAAATTAAAGTCTCATCCACTAGCAATTTCCTAATACATGAATTACAATTCCAACATGGATTACATTATCTACTTCCTTTACACTTCATTACAAAATATAAAACTTCATGATTACTGATCATTATTGTGAGCGAAATTATTTTCAGCACTGCCCTGCATCATTTTAAATGTTGTGTTAGTGCATCTTATACCAAACCAAAAAATGAAAAGACATATTATCAACAAACTGTGTTATAGTCATACAATAATTGTAACCAGCAAAGGCTTTTCTTTCATAGTGAAAGCCATTATACTTTTTGTGTTCTTAAAGTTTTCAAAAAAGGGAAAGGGTAGTAATATAGGAAGCTAACAATCAAACTGCCGCCTCCCCCTTTTTTTTTGTTGCAACTATCACATGTTTTAACTCAACAATTCACAACCAAATTAACCATTCTTGTAGCCCTATACTGCACCTGCAGTCACATGCATGCACCATAAGTTTATTCTAGCAACTAAAGAATCAATACAAATTGCATATGGATTCTATAACCGATTTCTTCTTCTGATTAATAAAGATGGAAAAAGAAAGAAAGAAAAGACCAATCCCCAATAAATAAATTAAGCAAAATGAGATATACCATGAGGGCCATTAATTCCTAATTAACTAAGAGACAATATTTTCCAAGTCTCCAAAATACTTTGAAGGTATTGGACATAAAATAGAAAAGAAAATTAAATTTTAGCAATTCTTAAAGAAGGTCCTGAAGTGAGTGCCTCATGAAAGTACTTAAGTTTTCCGCATAACATTAATAACAAATTAATATATGTATTTAAATTCGCATGAACCAACCTTAAATATTGTCTTAATCCGTACAACACCAGCACCAAAGTAGTAGCACAGCAGAAGCAGAATTAGAAAGGTAGCAGCGGCAGCGAATAGCGATTCGACAGCAGATAATCAGTACCACAACAACATCAAAGCAATACCACAGGAGCAGCAGAATAAAAGAAGTGATAGTAGTAGTGGATAGATAACTATCAAAAGCCTGCTGGAAAGCACAAAATTAAAAATGCTCTTGAGAATTAAATTTTTTTCTTACTTTAAAACATAAAAAATACATAAATATAAACTCTTTTGAGAATTTTAATTCTCATCTTCAACCAGGGTGAGAGTGGCCCCTAACACTTGTCAGCCTATTTTTTTTTACCGAAAAAAATAGCCATTGTAGCATGTAGCAACCAACCAGCAATTAACACATTTCTTGATTATTTTTCGCTGTTATATAAACTGTTTTATGAATTACTAGTACTATTTCAATTTTGACTTAAAACTGGCAAGTATATCTCAACTTTAATTTCTCTGAGATTAAAATATATCTAGGCTGTGATTTTTCAATAATCTAATTTTAGGTTTCCTGATAAGTATACTTTAAATACAATCATTCTCAAGCCATAAGGTAATCATAATAATAATAAACTTCTACCTAAAAATAACTGTATTAATTAAACATTACTCCATCAAATAGAAACAGCAAAGCATGAAAAATTATGCAACTCTCTTTTTCTGACCACAGCAATCACCTTGGAAAGACATTAGCAAGCAACTCAGAATGAGAGTGTTAATCCTGTAGTGCTCTTTCCTCACTTTCTTCTACATTCTGCAGTGTAAAAAATATTTCCAAATTTAAATAAAAAAACGCAGTATGAAAAGAATAAGAACTCCACAACCCAAACTATCATATGTAATGTCGGTAGCATATGGCAAGAAACAGTTAAAAATAGTTGAAAGTTTAAGAAACCAAAGTACAAACAAAGCAGTACCATAGGAGAAGCAGAATAAAAGAATTGAAAATAATTTCATGCCCTTAGCTTCAGATCCATTTTTATCCATTCAAACATACAAGAACGGATCATATTTATATTTTTGTTAAGAGTTTTCATTCATTAACATTTAATATTTTAGTCATATAATAATATTGTAGGAAAAAATCCTGAAAACAAATAGGTATCCATGAAGACATGAACTGAGTCAAGTTTTTCCTGTTGAATATTTTAGGAAATAAATTTATTTAATTGCAATAATATCTCTGATAGCTTAGAACACTCGAAAGACCTCCACATCAATATGATATATAGTTGTGCAAGTGTATTCAAGTGAGACAGCGCAAACCAAATGCACCAATTCACAAAATCAATATTAAAAGCACAAATAGTGGCAATCGACAAGAATTAGTATCTAAATCCAGTAATAATAATCCAATAATTCAAGACAAAGACACCAGTAGCGTCAATTCTCAAAGCCTTTACGAAATTCAGAAAACAAGGAAGGAGGAAGAAAAAAGAGGTAATACCATCAGCAGACATAGCAAAAACTAACAAGTTTCTTAGAGTGTTGTGGTGCAAATGGTAGAGCTTCGAAGAAATTGAATTTGTGAGATTGCTCCCTGAATTTGAGAAACAAGAATTTGTTACTATTTATCCAAAGTAAATTACAACATATCAGCATGAAAGCCTTATGTGTGGCACATATAATAAATTCAGCTGCAAAAAGTTAAATGGATAAAGCTAATACTATTAAGTACTCATTAATCAGCTTCAATATATTGAGTAGTAGCTATTAGATAGTTGATTAATTTTGAGAATTTCTGTTGCTTTCTGTTGGTGGAAAAATTAAATCAAAATAAAAATAATATAGGAATAACAATACATTATACATATACATATTGAAAATCATGTTACGGCTAATGCCCTTCATCATCAATTATTCGTCCCTTTAATTTTCTCTTAATATATATCTCATTAATCTTGGCATGAATTTCGTATATATTAGGAAAGGAAATGGATTAACCCATGAGGAAGAAATAAAAGAAATATGAGAGAACTCAAAGAAGTGTGTTTATAAGGAAAAGAATCTTAAACCAAGGATTGAATTTTGGAAGTTAATTTTACAATTCGTGCAGGAACTCATCCAACATCTAAATGGTGCGTTCCTGCTTCATTTATACTAAGATTCAGTCAAATAAACCAAAACACAATGAAAACATAGGACCATGAACTCATGTTTGGTGATGATAACAATGGTCTCGACAACAAATAGCTACTTCTAAATTGACAAAAATGAAACAGTATTCAAATATATAAGTAACTTTAAATAATTTTAGGAAGAATTTAATTGTAAATTGTGCTCTATGCAGAGGATGAAAACTAACTTGAAGGTACAACCATTATGAGTGAACAGCAAATAATAATCAG
Organism: Arachis duranensis; assembly: GCF_000817695.3. Taxonomy (NCBI): domain Eukaryota; kingdom Viridiplantae; phylum Streptophyta; class Magnoliopsida; order Fabales; family Fabaceae; genus Arachis; species Arachis duranensis. Next base: position 19,424,239 of record NC_029775.3, read on the forward strand.
GGGCACCCACAACTGCTAACTCAATACACTCCTCAAATGAAATCAAATCCTCAAAGTTATTAGTTGAAATTGCAAATGCCTCATGTTCAATTTTACTGGTACAATGGTATGTGATGCCCAATAAACAGATTAGAATATCCATAAAACTCATCAATGAGAAGACACCAAAGAAGGCACATCAAAGAAGTTGGTGAATCTAATATATATAAAGGTCATAATAACCTCTTTGGTATGTGAAACAAACTATGGATATAGATTCTAATTGACAAATGGTAATTAATTAAAAGTAACAAGAGTATTGTATATTGTTATAGCTAAAATAAAAATAAAGATATGAGCTAGATTCCATGTACATTGAAAAATTATTGTTGATTAGAAGCAAAATGAAGCATACTCCAATGTAATCACGTCATTAGTTTAATAGTTTTACATTACTCATATGTTCCAACACATGAACATAGGACACGATAGCTCAAATGAATCTATAGTCACTACCATCACAGAAACCAATTTAAAATAACCAAAATGAAGATACAGTGAGCCAGTAAGAGAAAATTACCAGAGCCAGCGGCAGTAATAGCTTGCCTATACTTCTTGTCCCGGGCTTAAGTACAAAACAGATTTCTTTAGTAAGTCGCAAACAAAGTAAAAGAGCAAAGTCAGTCATAAAATTACTATGATGGTTTTTTGACAAGATAATTAGAGGCTTGGTCCAGAAAAAAATTAATAAGGACCATTTTTCGATTAGCAGCTGAAGATCTTGCGCAATGAACCAAAACCCAAGGAGGAACCCTTACAAGAATGCAATCTCATATGATCCAAAATTGATCTCACAAATCATAGACAAGGAAAACAGCATCATCAAATTCGAAGCATGAACATGTCATAAATCTTCAAACAAATTAGACATGCAAATAAAAACGCGAATCATGAACCCCCAAATATTCAAATTACAGTGTGATTTAATACAAAAAAAGGAATAATCTTTTTTCTTTGCAACTTGCTTAACCAGCTCAACATGACAACACTTAAACCAATTAATCAATTCGACAAAGCTTCCCTTGAATCATTAAAAAAAACACAGATTTCGAACGAGGAGACAAAAATCACACACTAAGGAAACGAATAAAAATCACATGGAAAGACGAAGTATATGAAATGAGACAGAGAGAATGAAAGATGAAATTACCAACAAGTGAGGGCTTCGTCGTCCTGGGCTTCGTCACTGGTCTTCGTCATTCTAGGCTTCGTCACAACATAGCCATCAGATTTGCTGAGCAACTTACAAAGAAGAGGACTTACAAGAAGCAAGAAGCAGGAAAGCAGCGGCGCGGAAGGGGTTAGGGGGTTAGGGTTTTGCAGCGACGGAAGGGATGAGCAGCGGCAAAGGGGAGCATCCACGGTGACTGAGCGGAGGGAGTCACTTCCAGAGATAGTCACTGCAGAAGGAGGGTTGGGAGTGCCAGAAGAGGGATTTCCGGCAAAGGCATTGCAATCGCAGCGTCGTTCTCACGGAGTGTGATCGGAGTGTCGTCGCGCGGTGTGGGCGAGGCACAATGAAGTAGGAGGTGTTAGGGCACAATGGAGTGAATGTCTCGTCGCTGGGGCTTTTGATGGAGGAGTAGTTATTGCAGAGCACGAACGAGAAGGGGTTAGGGCAGAGCAAGCACAATGAAGCTTTTTCTCTAAGTTTTTTGTGGTTACCTTTTTTTTCTAAGTCTTTAAACAAAGAGGGGGTTTTTTAATTTATCCGATACCTTTTTTTTTCGGGGGAACCTTTTGGCCACGCTTTTAAAGCGTGCCAAAAGGCTTCTCGTCAACGGCTACGCTTTTCAAACGCCGGAATAACAAAACTCTGTTGCTACGCTTTAAAAGCGTGCCGATTTCTCTCTCGGCTACGCTTTTTAAGTGTGGCAAATAAAAGCGTGGCCAAATCTCACATCAATTGCCACTCCCATAAAAGCGTGGCCGTTGACACTTTTCGCCACGCTTTTGAAGCGTAGCAAAAAAAAGGTGGCCAAATCTTTATTTTATGGCCACCCTCATAAAAGCGTGGCCATAGATCACTTTTGGCTACGCTTTTAAAGCATAGCAAAAAAAGCGTGGCCATAGGCCTTTTTTCTTGTATTGCTCTGACGATTCTTTTCAAGCGTGCGAGGACGACTTACTCCTCGGGCTGGGTGTTAGGCGCACAACGAAGATTCTGTGGTGACCTTGAGAGTAGGAGGGGGAGGAGCTTGGTGGTTAGAGGGGAGGAGGGTGGTGGTTAGATGGGAGGAGGGTGGTGGTTAGATGGGAGGAGGGTGGTAGACAACAGTAAAGGGAGAGGTGGGGGAGAATATGAAATTCGGGTTTGAATTTTGAGGGGAGAGAATATGATCACTACAAAAAAGTAATATTTGTAACAAAAAAATTGTTACAAAAAATCAAAATTTTGAAACAAAAAGATTTTGTAACAAAAAAAGGGGGCCGTTGCAGTATGTCCCGTTACAAAATGTTTTTGTAACAAAAAACGGAACTGTTACAATTCAAAGTGATATTTTGTAACAAATTTTTCTAATACAAAAAACCAGAAGTCGTTATAAAAGTGGTAACAAATTTTGATATTCAAGCTATTTTTTGTGACAATCTATTTTTTCTATCATAAAATTTTGTTACAAAATGTAACTTGATTTTGTAACATTTTTTTTCTTTAGTTACAAAAGTAAAATAATTATTTTGTAACAATTTTTTTAATACAAATTGCATGCATAATTTACTAAATTATTTTTTTAATTAACTAATATATTAACTATTTTACTAAGCAAGTCTACATTTATATAATATGTAAAAACATACATAATTCAAACATGCCTTATTTATCTAACATTGTTTTAAAACAAAATAACATTAGTGAGTACATTTATTTGTTCTACAAGTTATATGTCTTGCACAAGTTCAACCAAAAGTTAAAAGTTCTAACATAGATTAGTGTCTCTATGAATCAAAATATTCTTGAGCCCTTAAGGTAGCATGTGGGCACCATTTCAGCACTCCTGTAAATAAGAAAAACCGAAACAAAACGTTAGGTGCATAGTCAAAAGTTTCTTAAGTTAAAAAAGTTTCTAAATTTTCAAAACAAGCAAGTTTGTATTCACTTCTCAACAATTCAAAATGTCAAAACAAGTGATACACATGTATGTGTAGAGCACATAATCAAGTAAATATCAATCACAAGTAAGTGGCATAAATTAAAACAATTTGGTGTTGACTAAGTTAGAAACATAAAGAAACATGTAAGTAAAAGAACATTCAAACACCAAATTCCAATGAAGCATAAAAGTCACAAGGTTGAGACAAGACTTGAAAAATTCATACCCTATGTGACTTAAGGTAAGTTGGGCATGAATAAAATAAATCAAACTAGCCACATTGGTAGAAAGAAATCTTCAACCTTGTGAGAGCATGCAAAAGAGGCTCTTTTTTTAAAAGAATTTCAAGTTCGTGGTCAATTTGAAAATTCACTTGAACTATTCAATGCATAGGAGTAATTTAGTATGAAAAAAAATGGCAAAGAATGTTAAAGGCATGACCACAACTTGCAAAGAAATATCTTGAGGCAATCAGAAATCATGTAGCAAACAAGGGTCTATTTTGACATAGAAATTCGTCAAATAGAACTTGTTTGCTCAAACAACATAATGCAGTTTAATTGATCAACCAAATATGACAACAACCAAATAGTGAATAACAAAACCAGAAGCTTCTAGCTTCCAACAACCAAAACAGTGAAGCACTTAGCCGGATAATCAATCAATTGAGCTTAGCAATAGTTGAAAACCAAAAGCAATTAAATACTAACCCAATCAATTAATTGAATCAAAGATGAATATTGAAAATAGATTAAGATAAATTTCGGCAGCATTTCAGCAGTAAATTTACCTATTTCACAATTTCAATCAATCAATTCAAATTTCATATGAATTTTTTGACAGTTAAAAACACAAAAAATCATGAATTCATAAGAAGCAAGTAAATAAGCAAATTCCAGCAAGAAAACATGAGGAAACAATTAAAACTAATCCAACCAGCAAGAAGCAGATCATCACTCAGCAGAATAGCAATCAATGGCCTATCATACAGCACCCAAAATAGTAAAATGAACAAAGGTAATGGATTCAGGTAGCATTCTATTCATTGAAGTCAATAACCATTACACTTGCAAGCAGCAGGGGCACAGCAGTTTATCCATTAATTCAACAGAAAATCAATCAAGCCAAACTAAACGATTTCAGCAACAGATTTATCAATAAAACCAATCTCAGTTCAGCAACCATCATCTATTCCAACACAAACAACAATAACTCAGCAGCATTTCCTTTCTCATTGAATTTAAGAATCATTTAACAAGCAAGCAATGAGGAGGAAAAATCAGCAACAACCAACAGCAAGTATAGAGTAACAATAACAACTTAATGTGAGAAATTATTCAACAACAAATGCACACACAATGCAATCACTATAAACGCAAGTAACTATTCGAAAGGTATTTATGTCATTTCCAAAAACATATTACACCAATTGAAACTATGATAACATTAAATGAATTCAAGGACTGAAGCCATAAACAATTAACTTTAGAATCAGAAGTTCAGATCTTAACACCATAATCAAATTATTTACCCCAAAAACAGGCACTATTGAGAAGGATTTGCAGCTGTGTTTGACACAGTCACATCTATATTTCCACACTTATGTAATGTTCAACAGCATATTCAACAACATATTCAACATCATTCAAACAAATTTTAATAAAGGATAATGCATTCGATAAAAATGAATAGAAAAGGGTGACCTGTGCGGTTTTTTGAATCAAATCCTTTCTCTGTTGATCGTTGGAGACATGGCAAACAAGGGCCAAAACTTCAATTCCTTTAGCCCTAAGTTTCTCTGTAGCCTCTTCAACATTTTACTGTAGAAACAAGGAAATTGAGTAATGAATATAATTAATTGGAGGCAAAGAGGAAGAGAAAGGGAAAATGACCTGCTTGCGAGAAGAGATGACGACAGAAGCACCTTCCAAGCCCAGCCATTCAGCTATGGCGAAGCCGATTCCAGACGGTAGAGGCGATATGAAGCACTGGGGGGTTCAGCCAGCAGCGGCGGTGACTCCTCGTCTTCCCTTCTGTTCGCGTTCCCTCACCCTCAGACCAGATCGACGGTGACTAGGCTCATCAACGATGGTGGCAACGAAGGGAATCGGTAATGACAAAGACGGCCTGGACAGCGGCAGCGACGCGATGCTTCTCCTCACGATGGCTTCCTCCTCGCGCGGTTCTGACAGCAGCTCGTGGACGGACCGAACGGTGGCGGCACAGGGACGGTGGCAACAGCGCGGCCTTCTCCTCCTTCTCCTTCCTCGGCTTGAACCTCTCTCTTCTCTGTGCGACATGATGGCGCGGCGGCAGTGACGCCCGCTGGCACCATCCTCACTCTCCCCTCCCCTTCTTCCTGTGAATCCCTCTCCTCTCTACCCTTTCTGTTTCTTGAGTTTGGTGCTACTGTGTGTGTTTCAAGCTTGATGAGTTTGCTGAGGGCGTTTAGGTTTGGGGAAGGGCTGCGGCTGGGAGATGAGTGAGGTTGGATTAAGGTTTTGAGTAAAAATAGGTCTAAGGATAGTTTTGTAATTTCAAATAAAAGTAGGGATAATATAATAATTAAGAATAAATTTTACTCCAACAATAGTAAGTATAAAAATACTATTTGTTCATCAATTTTACAAATTATTTTCAATAAAATGTTCAAATCCAAAAATTAGAAATAATATAATTAATTTTTCTATTTTCCAAAGCAGCAGTATTAATATTTTAAATATTAATTATTTGGTCTAAATCATATAAAATTCTTATTATTTCATAATTATCAATTTTATAATTTAAATATAGAAAATAATCCAATAATTGTAAAATTGGATAATAATCCTAATTTATTTTAAGTTCAATTAATCAAAACTTGCTCTAATTATCTTTAATAAAATAATTTCTGAAATTAAAACTATAAATAACTATATGATTTGAGACTTGATCATAATAAGATTTTTTAAAAGTTCCGGGTCTTACAGATATGGTGGTGGTGATGGCGGCGGCGATGGAGGCAGCGACGGCTGTGAGCTTTAGGGTTGAAGCTAGCCTCTTGCACATTTCCACGAGATCTTTTCTCTCACAGACTCACACTGCGACGACTGAGAGCTTTAGGGTTTGTTTGAAGGGGGTTGAGAATTTTAATTATGTTTAATAGTGGGGGATTTTTAAAATTATGCTAGGGAGTTTTATAATTTGCTACAAATAAAATATTTTGTGTAAGTTTTTAAAAATTTTCACTAAAAAATCTCCACTAATTATTAAAAAAATTGTAGTGTAAAAATATGATTATTAATAAAAATTATATATTAATTATTTAGAAGAATATAAAAAAATATTTATAATTTTTAAAAAGTTAATGAATACATACATTATATAAAAAATTTTAATTTTTGAAATAAAATAGAATTATTTTGAAAAAAATATATACACAATTTTTTTTACTCTTAAAGTGTTTAACATTTTGAAAAAAAAATGTTATAAAATCACAACTAGAAAATGGATTAATATAGACAGATTTAGTCTTTATTACAGACGGATTTTTGGTTACCGACGAAATTACCGACGGATTTTGTCCCTCTGTAAAAGCCCCGTCGAAAATTATTTACCGACGGATTTTTTCCGTCGGAAAATTACAGACGGATTTTTACCAGTTACCGACGGATTTTTCCTCTGTAAATGCTCTATCCATTTCCCGAAGTCGACGAACTTTCCAACGGATTTTCCGTCTGTAATTACAGACGGATTTTCCGACAGATTTTTCGTCTGTAATTACAGACGGATTTTTAGATGAATTTTCCGTCTGTAATTACAGATAGATTTTCCGACAGATTTCCGTCTGTAATTTAAACTTTGGAAAATCATCTCACACTCTGATTACAGACAGAAAATCCGTCTGTAAATCCGTCAGTAAGATAAAATAGAATTTTTTTATTTTTCCAATTACAAAATAAACTTATTTTCATACAAAATAAACATAAATTTAATACAAATTTTTATCTAATTTGTATTCACATATTTATAATATTTCAAAAAATAAACAAATTCATCGTATTATCAAACTAAAAAAAACTACTATAAACAAGCAAGTTAATATAATTCAAAATATAAACAAAGTGTATTGATATATCAACTATAATAATAAGTAATAAACATACATCAATAAAGTCTATTGAATAAATTAAAAGTTGTTAATGAGTATCCAAAGGGCTCTAAATGATTTTCCTCATACTAGTAAATTAAAAGACCTATATTGCAAGCAACTCCTATTCAATTTCCTAACTTATTTGAACAATTTTCGCTGCTCTAATAATTAATAGATGAATTTGGTGAAGGAGGTCCTGTGTTAATTCCACTTATCTCATCTACAAAATTCACTTCACTTGCTCTTTCTGCTGTTGCTTCTTCTTCATCATCCCAGCTTTCCTCACACGGTCACAAATATTCTCTAAGACCAGATCATTCATGTGCTGAAATAGTAGTACCTGAAAAAAGTAAAATAATTAGATGTTGACCAATAAAGGATCGAGAATGTAACACCATGATGCAAATAATGCACAAAATCCAGAATATATGTTGCATAGTCAATAGTGAACAAAATCTCAACTCACACCACAAACATGGCTGTTTCAAATATAATCTAGTTAATAGTAAAAAAACAAACAGCTATTGCTATAATGCTGATAGTAATCACTGTCAAACAGTATTGTAATGTACAAACACATCTTCGCATTCAAATGCAAAGCAAAGTAATGATCATTCTTAACACTTTGCTGCTAAAAAAAATAAAGCACCCTTAACCGCAATAAGTAAAAATAAGATGAGTCTAATGTTCTTAATAGCAGGTCTCTCTACAGTGTAAGTATGTCTCTTCTGTTAATTATCTCCTTTTATTGTAAAACTTTGCTCTAAACTACCTACTGAACAATGAGTATTTCAAGTTCAAGTTCATAACATTCAATTTCGGCTGATCAGCAAACCAATTTTTTTTATCAGCAAACCAATGGAAGCATTCAATTTTGGTTGATCAGCAAACCAATTTTGGCTAATCAGCAAACCAATTTTGGCAATAGCTTTCTGAACCTGCTCTAAGCAGTTAAGGTACAGTTCATAATTTGGTGAGAATTTGGACCATGCTAAAAGTCACCACTCAAGCTGGTGTGTCCAAGAAAGCAAAAAACCCATACCTTTAAAAGTGCACTAGGTCCTTCTTCCTTGATAATTGTTTGAACACAATCTACAATTCCATTATATTGGTTTGCATATCCCTTTAGGAGGAAAATGAGAACTTTGTTAATGGATTGATAATTGAAACTGGATATTCTTACTGATTTGCATGCGGATTACAGTACATAACATGGAATCATCTGCATATGGCGTTATACGAGTTTCATGTGAAAATGAGATTGAAAAGGAAGAATACAGCAAAAGAAATACCATGTTTCCCCTCACAACTGATAAAAACAAATAGAAGACCAGGGGCCAAGCTGCATATGATACAAAATTTCTAAATATCATTACATGATGAAAATGCCAAATTATGAATAATAGTTGCTAAACTATTTAGAAGGAAGGATTTTAGAAGAAAAGAGATATTACTGCTTTGAAGGGCCACCTTCCAGCACAATTAAATTCACTAAGTATTCCATTTCCAAGCTGCAATCATGAAGCAGTTATGTGATGATCCGGGAAAAAATCCATAGAATTCCCTGCTTTTAAACTTGGGTTGAAACTTGAAACAAAAGAGAAAGTTGAAGAACAAAACAAAACCCAAAAACACCCACCTGATATTGGAAGAATGAGGCTTGAAATTGGTGTGAGGCTGAGGTTAAGGTAGCCAGGTGAAAGCAGCAGCGTCTGGAACCATGAAGTCAGCCACAGAGATGTTATCAAAGCCATAATCGTACTCTCATTCTTTTTCAAAATGTACCTATTAAAAACTGTAAACTAAAATTCAAACTTAAATTGCATCCTTATATGATAAACTGAGCTTCTTTACCATCAGACAAAAATTTATGTAGTCATGTATTGATTGTTCAAGAAAAACAAGGCATCAAAAAACAAGTAGTACTTGCTTTAATAAATACCTTGACCAAGAGTGAACTTTATAGGTTGATCTTTATCCCTACTGGAATCAAACTTGGTTCCATCTTCCAAAGTCCCAACATAATGCACTGCATTCTCGAGATGAAATAAATAATCAAACATCAAACATTTTTTATTATTAACAACAACTACTACTTTTTTATTACTAACAACAACTACTGCCACTAAGAGTGTTCTTGTTTCAGCTTATGTTGCCAGAAAAATCTGATTTTCAAAAACAATCCTAATTAAAAAAATCAATAAATCTGATTTTCAACTTCATACATTCTCAACTTCTTCAATTATATGTAAAATCACCTAAAAAGTTATGTCCAAAGCAAGTATTATTTAAGAGAGAAAAGAAATGGCTTCAAAAAGTCAACTTAAAATATTTTAACCCCCTATATTGTAATCAAAAGATTGAACTGAGAAGCATGTTGATTGTTGATGCACGCACTTCATCAAATAAAAAAGAAGCAAGAATTATGAGTGGCTTCAATTTATGAATAAAAAATCATGAATGGCTTCAATATTTCTCCAAATCTAAATATGATGCATGAACCATGTACTATATGCCAGAGAATCAAATTCAATGTCTCAACCAAGTACATAGGTAAGGATGATCAATGACTTCCAAAAAGAAAAAAGAACTTATCCTATTCCACTTTTTTTTACTTCTATTTTTGTCCTCTTTGTGTCAATGAGTCTGAACTTGACTAAAAGAACACTCTGGAGAAAATGGAAAGCAATTCAATGAAACTAAAGATAACTCTAAAGAGAATAAAAGAAGAATAAGAACACAAACCGTCTTGAGACAAAAGGAACAATTCCAAAGGTCATGCCACAAGTAGCTTGAACAAACACAGAGAATATGATCATAACAACAACAGAAACACTCAAAGATCCAACAAGCCCAAGAATTATGCAGAGGACACCAGCGAATGTTTGGCAAAGCCACAAGGCCCAAAGCTTACCCCTCATTCCAAACCTCTTTGAAACTGCATCAGATATGAACCCTCCACCGGGCCTGGAGAAAAGATTCGCCAATCCGAAACTGGCAGCAATGATCCCAGCAGTGTGCAGCTTGAGATTGAATCTGTCATAGAAGTACTCAGCTATGATTTTATCAATAGTCAACTCCACACCAAAGCAGTATCTATAAGTGAAGTACAGACAGCAGTATTCAATTTTTGAATAAAAAATTAATCTTTACAACAGCAAAAAAAAATATAAATAAATAAAGCATAATGCCAACAAAAAAAGTGTCATTATAAAGCATTACTTATAGTATTTTAGCTTAGCTTAGCTTAGCTTAGCTTCCTTTTAATTGCAGTAGGGAACAAGCAATAATCAAAATTAAACAAAGGGGAAGGAGAGAATGAAAAGGATGGGAGCATAGAGAGCATACATGTTCGTTCTTTGTTAAACATGTCATTCTCAACCACCTTTGCTACTCCCAATTAGCTATAGCAATTCTCTGCTTCTGTCCTCCAGAAAGTTGGGTGCCACCTTCTCCAACTTGTGTTAGAAACAAACTATCAGGCTTTAAATTTAAATGCGTATTTTCTTATATCAAAGTGTTTTAGATCTACACTTTACTAAAAAACACAATAAAATGAGGTTAAGAGATTAGGTCACTTTGCATATAAAATTAATTGGCCAATTCTCTGGTGCATTTAACTTTCATGCTGAAATTTGTCATTTTAATATATCAATTTGGAAAAAAGCTGTCATTTTAATGGAAGAGTCTTCTCCTAATCTCATTTGTGAGGAAGTTATTCTTTCACCTGGAGAGGGATAATCTTGGATGATCACAAACCCAAGTAGCTAGTAATAAAATCAAACTATGATGTAATTCACTAAAACCTATCATGACAACATCAAAACCTTTCCCTCATTGGATATGGCTGGATGCATGAATCAAGCAAAGTTAAGTGATTAGCAGCATCATCCATCAACCCCAAAATAAATCAAATCAAATCGGAAAATAAAAAAGTTGAAAAAAAAAGAAAAAAAAGCTTATCATCGTAGAAGAAAATATATTCCATCAAGCAAACAATACAAGAAATTAATATGAATAAAAAATAAAAAACAGTAATTATAACAATTAACAAAAGAATAAACAGAGAAATTAGGTTTGAAAAACTGAAAAACTGTGAAGAGTGGCACCTGAAGCAAATTTTGAAGATATGAATCACCACATTTACCAAACTTCAAGGCTGGTCAATCTTCAACTCCTTTGCACAAACATCAAAGCCAATACACGCAGCAACTACTACCTGAACAAGAACAAGTTGTTTGGCTACTAAGAAAACGAGAGAGAGAGAGAGAGAGAGAGAGAGAGAGAGAGAGAGAGAGAGAGAGATGGAAATAAGAGGCAAAACCGCAGATCAAGCACCTTTGAGAATTAAAGGAAGCAGAGATTAAATCACAAAATCAGAAATGAAATCACAAAATCAGAAACAACGAGGGCGAGGAGCAGAGATTAAATCACAAAATCACAAACCAGCGAGGAGCAGAGAATCAGAAACAATGGATGGCGAGGAGGGGAGGAACCCTTCGCGACGGCGACGCCACGAGCTCAACTCAGAACTTCGTGCGACGGCGAGAAGAGGAGGAACGATGCGAAGAGGGCCGAGTAGAGCTTCCCCAGATGACGAGGGCACCCACGGTTTGTCCCCGCCGGCGGCGACACCACCTTCTACCAGAGGAGAAGAGTTCGAGGGATGAGGGCTGCTGGAAACGTTCGAGGGATGAGTGTGAATGGAGTGTGAATGGGTGGTGATAAAATTAGGGTTACCTCAATATTTTCGACAGAAAATTTAAATTACAGACGGATTTTTCATCTGCAATAATTTAACAAAACGCAGCGTTTTGTCTATTTAATTACAGACGGAAAATCCGTCTGTAACTATTTTTCAAGGAAAAAAATTAATTTTTTCGACGGAATTATCGACGGATTCTCTTTTCCATCTGTAATTTATGCTAATTCATTTTTTTTATTTTCCGACAAAAAATTCCTCTGAAATTCCCTCTGTATTTCCGTGGGATAAAATCCGTCGGAAATATCCGTCTGTAATAACTAGTTTTCTAGTAGTGAATATGCTTATATTTTGTGACAAATAATTGACTTGTTACAAACAATATTGAATTTTGTGACAAATTAATTTTTTGTTACAAAGCAACTGGAGTTTTTGAAACAAAAAGTTATTTTGTTACAAAACAATTGGAGATTTTGAAACAAAAAAAAATTGTTACAAAATATTTTGAATTTTTGCAACTTATTTTTTTTGTTACAAAATATTACAATATTTTGTAACATAACACTATATCGTTACAAAAACTAACATAATTTGTAACAAAATAAAACAGGTTGTCACAAAATATTATCATGTTTAGGGATAAAAAATTATTATTACAAAATATTATTTTTTTGTAACAATTTTAAATTTGATACAAATTTTTTGTTACAAATGTTTCATTTTCTTGTAGTGGATCTAGAAGAGAGGGAGTGACGACAAAGGGTTAGGAATTTAGGGTTTCTGAAAATTAATATATGGGTAAACTACCAAAAGTGCACCCGAATCATTTTGTTGACAAAAATGCACCCAAATTTTGTTATCGACAAAAGTGTCATCAAATAATTTAAAAAAGTGATAAAATATCCAAAAAAAATATTATTATTTTCTTGTAAGTGGCAAACGACTTGTGTATTTGACAAATTACTTATGTATTTGATCTAAAATTTTATAAAAATATTTACATAACTATTTAAAAAATATACACAAAAAATGGATAAAACTTTGATCTCTATATTTTTTATTTTTTAAAAGTATTATTGGTTGTTGATAAAAAAAATTATAAAAAATATATACTTAACGAAAAATTATCAAATTTTGAGAATAAAAATATTTCATTTTTTTAATCATGCTTACAAAAAAATTCACCAAAATTTAATCTCTAAAATATTTTTTTATAATACATTTTTAATATTGGACTTTTGTCGTATTTTTAAATTATTTGAGGACATTTTTATTGATAATAAAATTCAAGTGCATTTTTAAATTATTTGAGGACATTTTTGTTTTATTCAAGTGCTTTTTTAATGGTTTCCATTTAATATATATAATAGGGTTTGAACTTTTTTGCCATTTTTTCTTGGATATTCGAATAGTTAGAAGAAATGGCACGCTTTTAAAAAGTCATCAAAACAAAAAAATAATCACGCTTTAAAAACGTGCCAATTTCTATATATAAGCACGTTTTATAAGTATAACGTAAAAAATGTGGCAAAAAATCTAATCAACCGTCACCATTTATAAAAGCATGGTTATTAACCTCATTTGGGCACGCTGAAAAATTTTAAATTTTTTATTTTAATGAACGTGCAACAAAGGTATAAAAAGTTAAAAACTCAGTTTTGTATTTTCTTTATTAAAATTTTTTAACCGATAACTTTAACTTATATCTCAGAACGTTAACATATGTTATTAGCTTAATCTATGTAAAATATCATAAATATTTTAGAACATCTTATAATTTGTACTTTAGAAATTTTTTTGGATTTGGACTATCCTTGATAATCAGATAATGTTAAAAAAATATTTAGTTTTTGTTGGGATGTCTTTGATTTTTTTTTCTTATTACGGTCGAGTTGTTTTGAACAATAAAAAGAATTGTAAAATATCATAAAGCTTAACTTTGATCCTATGTTTGTGGTTTAGGAGATTAAATACATTTTTTTTGAAAAATTATTATGTGCATATAAAAACTAGATATTATGTATTTTATATTAGTAATGAATCATTTGATATCTACATAATATAGGTTTTTTTTAAATGTATTATTTAATTTAATTTAATTTGTATTTTAAAAGTCCTGATTATTACATTTTTTTATTTTCACAGTATTTTCAAATCAATCGGCCAAATATTAATTTATCGTAACTCAAAGTTCTATTTAAAAATTTGTTATTAGCGAATAAATTATTATATGCACAAAACAAAATTTAAACTTTTGACACTAATTTAAACAAATAAGTGAGCAAAATTATTTATTTGTATAAAAAGCTATACAAAAAGTTCAAGAAACAATTATTATAATGAGAAAAGCTCAAAGACCAACAAAATTCAGTATTTTTGACCAGCACTTTTAACCATCGTCCTGATTCTTTTAATCAAGTAATCCAATAACATAATTTTAGTCCACAGTTTTAAGTATTACTGGTTAACTGCTAGCGAAAAATAATAATAATTCTACTGGTTGTCTAATATTCCTATATTATAATTACTCAAAATGTGTATTATTAAATATGAATCAATTGTCAAAATAGTCCTAAAAATATTATGTATTCGATAATTTTGTTAGAGATATATATAATTATTCATGTGACTTCTATTAGCTAGATTAACCTTTTGAAGAAAACGATTTTGTAATATAGTATTAGAACTTTTATGACCTCAAAAATTATAAGTTTAATTCTTGTTGATTCTAAAAGAAATCATTTTAGTATAAGACCAATAAAAAAAATAACTTTCCATACAAAAAATTTATGCAAATCCAAAAGTCCCTCTTGTATGAGAACATGTGTTAAAGATATATAATAATTTATTTGTCTTCTCTTATCTGCTTAAACTATTAAAAATGAGTAATTTTATTACAAATTTAATAGTAAAAATATGATACACTCTCAAATAGTTGGTATTGAAAGATAAATGGACTAATTTAATTAGTGTGAAACCTATGCAGTACGAACACATCACTAAATTGTCATGTTGGTGTATCAGATACGATGCACAATGATACTTGTTTGATTGACACGCGTGATTCTCGTATTCACAAGTGTCATATCCCCCCAAAAAAAAGTCAGACATAACCCAAAAATAAACTTCTCTGATTTTACAAAAGTAAAATTCTTTCATACAAAGTAAAAACCTTAACTTTTTCCCTTCCAACTAGACCTAGCGTCCCAGCCTCTGTGGCTCTCTACCCAGTGCACATCCTCTCCTCGTTACTGCCACTACTTTTGGTTGTTGCTGTTATACGAGTGTTCCTCCTTCATTCCTGTTACTATACACGTACAAAAGTGCTCCAGTCGTGTGAATCTCAACATTTTCTGATAAAGAAATAAAAGATAAACAAAAAGACAATAATTCAAACTGAATAAAAAGATACATTGAAATTGAAATAGAAATAAAAATGATAGATTGAAATTGAATACAAAGAGAATCACTCTACTCTCTACCCAATTTCTTGACACAACAAGAAAGGGACTCATCAACCTAACTTGTCAATGCCATAGTTTGGGAATTGAATCGAAGGGACTCCTCAATATTCTACGCAATTTTCCGATGCAACAAGAGAGGGACTCCTCAACCTCAATTGTCCACACCATAATTTCATCACGAAATAAAAAAAAGGAGTTTTTAAACCTCTAGATCATTCTATACTATGACTACCCTAGTTTAATTATGAGGTAATTATAACCTCTTATTAGGTTAAAATATAGAACACCCTAAGCCCATAAACATAAGGCCCAATCTAGTAATTAAATAAATAAAATCAAAATATATCAAATTAAATTAAAATATTCTAAAAATATAAACTAATATATTCTCAATAACACTTGAATTCTTCATATCTTGAACATTTGAAGCATGTATCATTCTCCTCTTAAAAAAAGATTCGTCCTCGAAACTTGTAGGTGGAAAAATAGTATATGAAAAGCACAATAATTACAAGGAAGATAATTTCTTTTTCTTCTTTTGTTGTATATATATATTTTTTTCTCCTTTTTTTTTGCACTGTATGCTTTTTTTTTAAACAATAAAATTAACAATGATGACAAAATAATAATGAAACACAAACGGATAATAAGAACACAAGAATTAAAAGAAAAATGCGTCAGACATTGGACTCTTTTTTTATGATAAAAGAAGAACAAATATAGATTAATAAAAATTAATCTAATACCTGAGCTCTAATACCAAATGATAAAGAAATAAAAGATAAACATAAAGACAAGAATTCAAACTGAATAAAAAGATACATTAAAATTGAAATAGAAATAAAAAGGATAGATTGAAATTAAATACAAAGAGAATCTCTCTACTTTCTACCCAATTTCTTAACACAACAAGAAAGGAACTCCTCAACCTAACTTGTCAACGCCATAATTTGGGAATTGAATCAAAGGGACTCCTCAACCTTCTACGCAATTTCCCGATGCAACAAGAGAGAGACGCCTTAACCTCAATTGTCTACACCATGATTTCATCACAAAATAAAAAATGGGCTTTAAACCTCTAAATCATTCTATACTACGACTACCCTAGTTTATGAGGTATTTATAACCTCTTATTAGGTTAAAATATAGAAAATCCTAAGCCCATAAACATAAGGCCCAATCTAGTAATTAAATAAACAAAATAAAAATACATCAAATTAAATTAAAATATTCTAAAAATGTAAACTAATATCTTTTAAATAATACTTGAACTCTTTATATGTTGAACATTTGAAGCACGTATCATTTTCTCCTCATTGTCGCCACTTCTGTTGTGCTTGTCGTTGCTGCTCCCGTAATTACCCGTACTTACTTCCGTGTTCATTGCCCTTTCGGTCGCCGCTTGCCTCCTCGATTTCAAGTAAGAGAGAATACTTATTTTTCTATCGTTTAACTTTTGGTTCTATACTTCTGTTTGCTATGTACTTTTTTTTGTTCTATTTTATTCCGCACTACTATTTGGTTCCATTCACACAAATGCTTAATTAGTCATTTTTCAAGAATCTAATCTACTAATTCCTTTCAAACGGGAAAAAAGTAAGCTACTGTTTCGTGTTAAATTAAATCAACCTCTTTCACAGCCTAAGGGGACAAACGCACTGTACTATAGAATTGTTGATAACCATAGGATTACTATATTAATCATCTAATCTTATATATTATTGTTGTAATATCTTTACTATCAGAATGTCAAGCTTCCGACTGTGCCACTCTGATAGCGAGAATATTACGACGACTTTTATATACTTAATAAAATAGGAGTCTTTAACTCGAAACCAAATCACTATTTTCTTTAAAAAACAGAAAGTTCTTCTTCTTGAAAACGAACATGCATATAAAGATATACAAACACTTCTTACACAAGTAACTTATAAATATTATATAAATACAAAATACACAACTCCTATCCCTCTTACACAATTATAATGACAAAGGCAAGGAAAAAACTATGACTAATATATATACAAACAGAAACAGTACAGCTAAGGACTTAGCAAAAACTTCATCAGCTTTCTCGTCCATCCTGAAAAGAGAAGTCTATAGGCAGATGAGAACATCGTCCTCGTAGGTTCTCAGTAGAGGGTTTAAGAATTGTCATAAGAGAATATGTATAAAAAGAACAATGAATTTTCTCAAAACCAACAATTTATTATTCAAAACCCGAATTCATATTTCAATTTATAAGAGATTCAATCAAACATAATCTCCAAAAGATTTCACCACATACCACAAGCCATTCTAGCCAGACTTGCCGATAATTCAACTAATTATGGTCTTCGTCCCAAATCATAAACATACAACGGCCTCCGGCCCAACATATAAGTAAACCACAGCCTCGGGCCCAACATATAAACAAACCACGGCCTCCGGCCCAACATATAAGCAAACCACCACCATAATTCTGAACCAGTAGTCATAATCACAAATAATGAAGTTCATACACAATCAAGAATAGTTACAGCAAGTATGACAATTAGTAGTGAACAGAAATATTCACATAGACAAACCAAATACAATATATACACCCAAACAATGTCACATAAATGCATATGATGCATGCTTGTCCTACTAGCTATGAGCTCACGTGTCGGTTAAATTGCTAGAACCCGACACATTTGGTAGCTAACCTGAACATCGTCTCTAAATTGTGCATCCCCAGGAGGAACACAAACGAAAGAGAGTGCCTTTCCACATCGTAGGAGTGTGTCTTTCCACATTCTCCTGGAGGAATTACGAAGGAGAGTGCCTTTCCACATCGAAGGAGTGTGCCTCTACCTTGCAACCAGAGAGAGATGTGAAAAAAAAATACGAAAGAGAGTGTATTTCTACCTTCCCCACATTCATACCACGACAAGAGAGGGAATCATTCATCCTCAACTTGTCAAATCCGTGAGCGGGACAAAACCACCATCCTCACAAGATCAATCATACTCACATTTCAATCTCAAACATGCAAGCGGGATAAGATCACAGTCCTTACCAATCACATTTCGATAATATTCACAATAAATTATGCTCAAAATCATAATCAAATTCAATTCATAATCACTTTATAGGCTAATGAGCCAACTTCCATAATTCTCCATTTCAATTTCATTCTTAAGTTCAAAACATTTCCACTTTCTTTACAACACACTATTCAACACCTTTTTCTCAAATCCTTTTCCTGTAAAACCAATACCACTTCTTTATGACATTTTCCAAAACCTTCAAAATAATTCCACTTAAAAGCGATTCTTCTTTTAACACTCAATCCTCACTTAACCGAAAATTTTTAAACTACTTCAAACCATTTCAAGATTCAAACCTCTCTCAAAAGTCAAACAAAAATTATTTATTAATTAAACTCCTCAACAAGGCCTTTAGACTTTAGGGGAGTGACAACCAATCTCATCTTTTTTAAACAAACTTACAAAACTTTCTCAAGAATTA
Organism: Arachis duranensis; assembly: GCF_000817695.3. Lineage (NCBI taxonomy): Eukaryota > Viridiplantae > Streptophyta > Magnoliopsida > Fabales > Fabaceae > Arachis > Arachis duranensis. Next base: position 19,443,160 of record NC_029775.3, read on the forward strand.
AAATCTCAATTCAAAGTATCCTCACTGTCTCCAACCGTCGTCAAAATTAAATGAGTTAATAATCATAAACCAATTTCAAAACTATTTCAAGATTTAAAACTTTTTCAACTAGGTTTGAAGTCATACCAGTTAAAAATTAAAAATCCTAATTGAAAATCCCAAAAGCATTTATCCTCAAATTCATTACTTTAATTACTCTAAAAGCTTTAAAAGTACTTAAGACATATCTCTTTTGATAAAATTAATCAAACCAAACTCATTTTTTCCTTTAACCAAAACTTCCAATCCATTTTCAAAACCATATCCAAAACTCCCGAAACTCTTCAACACAGAATGCTTCAATTGAATAAATCAATTTCAACTTTTTTCATAATTAACCAAAACCCAAAATAGTTAAATTATCATTATTAAATTTTACTTAAATGCTTATAAAAATTTTGACAGTATCTCCCCTAAAACTCGGATTTTGCCATCCTTCTTGGGTCCCATCCAAACCATTTTCTCAACCCTTTCCAACGGGTTCAAAATGAAATCATTTCCCAACACAACTCATTTCCAAATATCAAACCATTTTTTATGTCAAACCATTTCGAAATCAAACCAATTTCAATATGAAGTCATTTTCAATTTCAAACTAATTCTGATATTAAATCATTTTCAATAAATCAGGAAAACAAATCCAACAAAATCAATCAACAACCAAAATATCCAACCTCCTCAATCAATCAATAAATCAGAATTCTCAGTTCCACAATAAATACAGCATTGTCAAGCGATCACTTCAACATGAACCAATTAAACATTCTAAATCAATTTATGAATCAATTAAGCAAACAATTAAATCCATCCAAAGCAACTCAATTCAATCCATAAGACTCACGTAATCATAATATATATATTTTTCATTGATATCGACTTGTAATAATTCTTGTAAATAAAAACAAGTTTTAAGAAAAAGCCCTTACCTTGATCGCAACTTAACTACGAGACAAAATCATTCATCTCCCAGCCCGCAGCAGCGGCAGCCGCAACCACAGCTCCATATCGCTCCCGCAACAACAACATCAATTCCAAATGCGATATGCAAGAATTGAAACTCAACCCCATGGCAATAATGCCGCAAAAATCCCAACAACATATAACGGAATAACTATTAAAAAGATTTTTCGGAGCAAAAGCAACTTACTGAAATTAAGAGGAATAAGAAAATGGAGCGCAACAACTCCAGTGACCCTCACTAGCAAGGACAGAATCGGCGTGAACCAGAAACCACTTAGAATAAAGCTTACACAGGAGATTTCAACCGAGCTAGAACCAAACAGCAGGGGAAGCTTGCAGCGGTAGCGCCGGCGGCATCAGCGGCAACTGGGTGCATAGCGGCGACAAGAACCCGTCCTCTTCCTCACGTTCTGCTCATTCTCTCCTCGGCTCCTCTCCACGGTGAACCATGTGCAGCGGCAACCACGGCAGCAGTGGAAAGAGCGATGGCCATGGTAGCAGCAAGGCGCAACGGCGGAAACAGCCACTGACAATAGCGGTGGTGATGAGACAAAACTCCACTTGCTCGCATTTTCAATGGTAGCAACTCCCTCTCACTTGCGCGAGTTCCTCGGTGATAGTGATAGCAGATTGACGGCGTCACGGTAAGCTTTGGCGACAACATCAGCATCGGCGATGACAACGAAGCTGCAACAGCAGTGTCTCCTCTCCCTCGCAAGCTCTCTCTTCTATTATGTGCGGTTGAGTCTCTTTCAACACTTGCCTCTCACCCCACAACGACGGCGACAACGATGGCAGTGATACCTACCGGCGCTATCTATCTTCTTCTTCTGATTTTCCTCTACGTGCATGGTGGAGCTGTGTGTGTGTTGTGCGGCGGCTGAGAGTGGGAAAAGTGAGTGGGTGTGAAGAAGTTAGGGTTTTGTTTGGGCTAAATTAGGGTTTGGATAGTTTTAGTTGTAAACTCCGGGTAATTAGTAAATAATTAACTGATAAATTAATTATTATTTAAAGAAATTAGAAAATTAAATTTTATAGTTTAAAGAAGTAGACATAATTATGAATGTTGACACTAATTTTAAAAAATTTGGCCCAAAATTGGGCCAAACTGAGCAAACCGAACCCATAACATGCCCAATGCCCAACCCAAGCCCACAATTAATAAGAGCCTCAGCTCTTCTTCCCTTGTTCATAATGAAACACGTTGGGAAATTGATGAAGGGAGAAAAAGGGAATCAAAACCCTTGTTCTAATTTTAATTCCACTTATCTTTCAATGCGAAGCTCCGATTGATGAGCCATCAGCAGCTATGCGTTCATCTCGAAATTCTATACAAAGTCCACTAACCAATTTGGTAAGGAATTCACTTTTTCTTATCCAATTCTTCCCTCTTCAATTTCGAATTTAAGGAATTTTGGTATTGAAGATTATGTGGTTTTGATGTTTTAGAATCGAATTAGCTTGCGAGAATTGTTGGATTTTGTTCACTTGAACCGTGGGTAAGGTAAGAAACTCCTAATTCTTGGTGGATTTTCAATTTAGTGAACTCTATATTGATTGTAGTGATAATATATGATATTATATGAAATTTGGATATTGGTTGGAGTTAATTAATGAGGTGGAGCAAGTGACGCAGAGTTGAACTTATTGGATTGAAAATTGGAGTTTGGAGTTTGTGGTGAGAAGGACTTTTGAGGTGCTTTGTGGCTTTATGAGTAATCGGTCAAGGTATGGTTTTGGTTTCTCATAGATAATATATAATGTCTTGTGAAAACTTAGGCTAGATGATCATAGGATAAGTTGTGTGATATGGAAGATTAAGGATTAGTGACTTGTTGTTTGTATTGTTGAGTTGAGTGGTTGGATTGTATGTTGAATGTATATAAATGTGTGTTATATGATTGGATATGATGAGGATTGTTGATGGCACAAAATGTGATGTATGGCAATTGTGATAATGAATATTGGTGAGATTTGGGCCCAAGGTCGTGACCGGCAAGTCTGGGTAAGTATAACGAATTAAGATTGGCATGGTTTGCATGTTGTATGTTGAGGCATGGATATGATGTATGTGAATGTGAGTGGTGTTGATTTAGTTGAGGTATTATAGAAAATATGTCTGGAAATTGTGGTATATAGTGGGGGTTTTGGAAGTTAGTATGTTGTGAGATGAATGTTATGGAGTGAATGAAAAGTGTTTAGGTATGTTTTAAATATCGTTGGTTTGAGTTGGAACTTGAAGCTTTGGTTTTTGACATGGAAAATTGTAAAAATAGGGGTTTGAGATTTTTATGCAAAACTTGGTTTTTGGCTGAACTTCGGCGAGGCATAACTTGGCTTCCGGACCCTTGATTTCTCTCAAACTTGGTTTATATGAAAATTGGGTCCGTAAAGTTTACGTCGTTTGAAGAACGGATAAAAAATAATTTTTAACAAAAAAAGTTATGCGCGTCGAAAGTTGGATGTGAAAAATGTGAATTATGCACTATTAGCAGCTTTTTAAGGAAAATGAAGGGGGCGCGTATGCGGAAGTGTGGCTGACTACATGGCCATCCGCCTCTGTCCAGTGCACTCGCATACGCTGGCAAAGGTTGCGTACGCAGCCTGGGAAAATGAGGCACGCACGTACACATGACATGGTTCCCGTACGTGGGACCCTATTTTTTAGCAACTTGAGTTTTGTGATTTAAACATGATTTCGAACCTCTAAACCTCTATTTTTACTCTCTAAGATCCTAAAGCAAAATTCTAAATCATAGTGAGGGGGTTTAAGCCTTGAGAGGGTGGTAACTTGAGAGTGAAGAAAGTTTGAATTAATGAATTGTGGTTGAGGAAGCATAGAATCAATGAGGAAGTATGAATGATGACAGAATTGATAATGATGAGGTTTGACTTGTGATTGTGAATGGAATCTGAGTATGGCCGGATTTGGCTGAGATGACAAGGTTTAGGTGTGATCCCGCTTGCACGTTACCTCAAAAATTGTGCTAGCGCTAACATCAGGCAAGGACGGAGGTTTCATCCCGTTTTGCTTGTGGTTGCAGTGTCGTGACGGGAACAGAGGTTTTATCCTGCTCGTAGTGAGGACGAGGTTTCATCTGGCTCACGAGGTTGGCAAGTTGAGGATGGAGGATTCCCTTTCTGTCGTGATGTGGATGTGGGAAAGGTAGAAAGACACTCTCCTTCGCATAGTTGTTAAAACTGGTGAACTGGATCCTATACCGGTCCGGTCCGATAATTGAAACACATAAGGTAAAAAATCGGTCAAACCCAAAGTGAACCGATAGAAACCAATCAAACTCAATAAAGACCGGTCCGACCGAACCGGTTGAGATATAAAATTTTCTCAAAATGAGAGAGTTGGGGTTCGAACCCCTCCTTAAGGAGAGAAATGATAATCATAACCCTTAGGCTATCTTGATTCTTATTTATATATGTGCAAATTAAAATACATAGGCTGTGTTTGTTTTTGTAGACAGGGCAGGACATGATACTCAAAGACACCAAAAATTACTTTTTATGTGTTGTGTTTGGATACAATGGACAAGACACTAATATAATGTCTAGTATTATATTTGGATAAATATAAACAAGATTAAAATATAATATAAAATTACTAAAATAGACCTATCTAATAAAATGGATAGAATTTTTTACAAGATAATAAAAAGGGATAATAAGAGAATAATGAAAAATAATTATGGATAAAACAGGAAAAAAAATTTCATTAAAAATCCCGTGTCCACGTTCCTATTCATCCGTGTCCTTCATTTAGAAGTGGACACAAAAATAAAAAATATGTCCCAGAGACATTGTGTCCAGTGTCCATGTCTCTCTATCCAAATACGTTTTACATATGTATTGTTCATGTCTCTGTGTCCTGTCCACAGAAATAAACGCAGCCATATAGATATCTTTCAGCAAATAATTTACTTCTATTTAATTTATTTTAATTTTAGTTATAAACTCACTCATTCTTAAATTAATTATATTTATTTTAATAAAAACAAAATAAAAATATTTATGATAGAGTAAAATTAACAAAATATTTATTGTTCCTGTTCCATGTTGTTTTAAAATAGTTAGATATTTTTAAAACGTTAATGAAAATATGTATTTTAAATTTAAAATTTAAAATTTTGACTACGTTTTATTTTTTATTTACATATGACCGGGTCAACCGGTTCAACCAGTGACCCACCAGTTGAACCAATGATCCAGTGACCCAGTAACTTGACCGATTCGATTACCGGTTCGGTTCTGACAACTATGCTCCTTCGTATTGTTTTCTCCCACATTCTTCTTTGGCTGCATGGTGCGTGGAAAGGCACATTCCTTCGATGTGAAAAGGCACACTCCTTCGTGATACCTCTAGGAGAAGGTGGAAAGACACTATCCTTCGTTAAAGTTCCTCCTGGGGATGCACAACCTAGAGACAAATATCCGAGTTAACTACTGGATGTGTCGGGTTCTGACAGTTTAACCGACACGTGAGCTCACGGTCAGTAGGATAGACATACATCATATGCATATGTGTGTTTTGTTTGATTGTGTATTTAATTGGGCTTGCCTATGTGATTATTATGCTTACATGCTATATTTGTTACCTACTGTATCTGTATCCTACTTGTGTCTGCTTTTTCTATATTACTTGTTTGTGTACCGGAGTTTTAGAGAATTGGAGGATATGGAGAAAATTGAGGGATTAAGTCAGAATTGAGTTAGAATTAAGAGCCTTAGACAATGTATCCTGCTTATGGCTTTTTGTTTAGTTTTTAAGTTTTAAACCTGAGTGTCGAAGTTCTAAGATTACCTCTCGCTTTTCTGAGGCCTTATATATTATGTATGTGGGTACCACTATCATGTTGAAAACCTCTGGTTCTCATTTTATATAGTGTTGTTATGTTTCAGATGTAGGTCGAGAGGCACCTCGCTAGACGTTTGGATTTACTCTACAGCGAAGTGGGACCTTTGGATGTAGTATTTTGCTATGTTTAGATACATTTATATGTATAGAACTCTTCCTGTATATATGTTTTACTTTTGTGTCTCATAGAGGCTTTTGATGGAGACATAGGGTTTGTTTTGAGTATTTTGGATCTTGGGATTGTATATATTTATGTAAATATTCTCCGGCCAGCCTTAACTTCGCAGGTTGAGCCCGGAGCTTGAATATTTTGTATCCTTGACACTCCACTCTTATTATACATATGTATCTTTACTTTTTTTGTACGCAAGTTTCTGTTTATGTGAGCATTGCGCTTCTTGTTTTGTGACTTTTGTTTAATCTTTCCTTCAAAAGCTCCTCGGTATAAATTCCTTTCAACTATTATTTTATATATATATTTTTTATTATTTTAGAGGTCGTAATACTATACCCCCTCTGCTTTACGATTTAAGTGTGAAGTTCTATGTGGTAGAGTGTTATATTAGTAATTTTAATAAAATTAGGAGTAATATAATAGTTGAAAACCAATTTTAACTCAACAAAATTATCTTTAAAGAAAATATTATTTATTCGTCAAATTACAATTTATTTTTAAATAAATACTCTAATTCAAGAATTATATATAATAAAATTAATTTTTTTAATTTATAGAATAAAGTTAAAAATCTAAATATTCAAATTAAAGCATATAAAATTTTTATTATTTTTAATTACTAAAATTTTAAATTCTAAATAAGAAAAACTTCTATTATTAAAAAAAATTCTAAGTACTAATTAATTTAAACTCAAATTATTAAAAAAAAATTAGGTTCTGAGTATCGCAATAAAAAGTTTAAAAAAAAAATAAAATCTTAAACAAATATAATAAATCATAAATAATTTATTATTTGAATTCCAAAAACTCGAGATTTTACATATTAGGTATCCGTTGCCATCGTTACATACTGTATATATCATTTTAATGAAGTAGCTCAATGAGAATCATTACACACTCTTCTCAAATTCAGCAAAGA
>NC_029775.3:19450124-19451312 GCF_000817695.3 Arachis duranensis
GTTATATATTTTTAATAAATTTAATATATTAAAATTGTTTAATGTTGTCTAAATTTGTCTCTACCATTGTAATTTTCAAAAGGTTTATATTGTTAAAGCAAGAACTCAAATAGATGATTATAAATAAGAAATGATATTCATACAAGAAAAATAATATTGACAAAGTTGAATCTATTAAAAAAAATTTGAATGAAAAATAATGATAAAAAATTAATTATATTCTTGCTTTCATAAATCCTAGTTATTTATAATATTTTAAGGAGTATAGATACATATGTACATACCTACTCTTTATTTGGTTTATGAGATGTGAAATTTAATAATAAAAAAATATAAAATGCTATATATCTCTATAAAAAAAAAATAAACAAGAGTCATCATCTTTTTATAATATTATGCACTCAAAATTAATTTAAAAATAGAAAAAAAATAGCAGAACCCTTTATTGTTTAGTACATTTATTAAAATCAAGGTAATTCTTTACATTTATAATTAATTTATAATATCTTTTATTTATAAGTAAAGATAATATAGTTACTACTAATTTTTTTTTAACTACTAATTATATAGGTATTATAGTCACTAATGATTAAAAGAAGACACTACACGAATTTCTTTTCAAGAGATATTTTTCTAATAAAAAAAAAAGGAGAAAAGTAAACATTAAATTTGTAAATTTTTTTTATGGTAGAAGTGTTTTTGATGATTATGACTCTTTGAATGATAAAGACATAGTCGATGTAAAATTTTAGTGGTCAATTCATGATGGTAAAGTAAAGTATTTAGACTACTTGAACAACCAAATTAATTTTTTTTGTTGTGAATAGAATTGGAGCATTTATTTCTTTATTCATTCTCTAAAAAAAATAAGTTGAAGCCTAAACGTGCAGAAAATTTAATATTTGTCTATACTAATCTTTATATTCTTTAAAAAAAATTTCACAATACAATGAAAGAAACTAAGATGTGAGATATTGTTAACGATAATTTTTCACTAATTAATTAAAAAAACAGTGTCTTTAAATTTGTTTACCGTTCTCTTGATGAACCGGAGTTGAAATGAGTAACTTTTTTTTAAACATGAAGATATCAATCATATATAATAATAAAAAAATACAGTATGACTTTAGATAATTTTTTTTGTATATATATATAATGTACAATATTTTTACTAATTCTATTAAGACA
>NC_029775.3:19451829-19453006 GCF_000817695.3 Arachis duranensis
AAAACTATTTTATAATAATAGTATATTAAAATTAAATTGTAATTAAAAAAAGTGTTATATGTATATTTTTTTAAAAATGCTTAAATAAGTAGTATACTGCTCTTTTTTAATATTAAAATTATCTAATATTGAAAAGAGATAGAACGCAAAATAGTTGTCTTTTAATATTAAAAAATAAGCCTATAAGGTGTACACCTAATATGTGTATAAAAGAATGCTACAAATATTATTTTTCATATAGAACTAACAATCATTATGTTACTTTCTTGCAGTGATATAATTAAAAAAAGGACATATATATGTTTAAGTGAATTATCTGAACATATTATTGTTGTTATTTTTTTAATAATCAAAATATATATAATATGTGATTATAACTCAATAATTATATTAGCAAAAATTATATTGTATAAATTTTGCAGTTAACTACTGAAATTGTAGAATAATACAAATTGCTTTATACAATAATGATGCTTGTGAATACGTTTCTGTTCTTTCTTTTTATGTATACAAATGTTGAAAGTACCTTACAGTTTCCAGCACATATTACACATGACTGAAATTAAGCATTCAACACTTTTAGCAACGGATTTCTTGTGATACCAAAGTTGCCTGTGCCAAGTTTGACCAAATTAAGCTCAATTTTACCTGCCGGGAAATGCTGAAACTGAAAGTAATGCCAAAGTTACAATTTCCTACTTCATGATATGAATTTTATCTTGAATTAATTAAGTTCATTATTCATTGATATATATAAGACAAATTAATTATGGTTGTGCTACAATTGAAGTAACTGAAATACCTGGCACCTTTTTTCTTGAGGGTCCTTTAATAAAAGTCTCTAAGAACTTATTTATGAGTTTTATTTTCAAGGAAAGGAATCATGAAATTATTCATTCGTACACCTTTGCGTTGAAATTTAAAAAAAGAAAAACTCTGTCATCATAATCCTAATTCTCAATTCAAATAGAATTACTTTTAATCAAATATGTAAAAAGATTGTGATATATGTTTTCTTGGTCAATATTTATTTAATTAAAAAATTTCTTTTTATTTCTGTATTTGTGTTCAGCTATTTTTGTTATTCATATTTCCTTCTTTTTCTCTCATCATTTTCATGGAATTCACACATCCAAGAAAATCAAGCAAATTTTTTGATGCACGGTATCTATCCCCA
>NC_029775.3:19453017-19455746 GCF_000817695.3 Arachis duranensis
ATATATAAATATATTATAAATGCTTTTAGTATATAAATATATTTTTGTTTATTATTAATTAAAGATCACACTAAATACACATACCTCATGTAATTGAGGATGACACTCCTTATTATCACATATGTTGTGTATTTAATATAAGAATTATACTTCATGTATACTAAAATTAGTCATTAGTATATAATATATATTAAAATTTAGATACATATTAAAAATAAATTAAATTACACATGTATTATACTAGATGTTAATTTTAGTGTACAAATAGTATTTTTGTTAATATAATTAGTCCCAACAATATTACTAAAATAAATTTTATAATAACTATAATTGTACTTATTATAGTGACCATGAAATTTTTACAATACTAATTTACATATTATTAAGGTGAATACTCACATAAAATTACCATGATATAAAGATAATAATTAAAAAGTTATGAGATCATGCAACGATTTCGAATTTAAGCGATCGAAAACAACTTTATGTACTTAGCTACCTATCATGACTAATCATCAAATCCTATATGGTTCAAACTTCAATGACTAACCCCAAGATTTTTCACCATACTAACCAACTCCAGGGAAGATGAATCTTCACCAGAATGGCGGTTGATGTCGTTGTTGTTGTTGTTTTGCTGAGAAATAGCCTTAGCTTCCAACATCTTAGTATACATGCCATAAACATAAGAGCAAAACCCCCACAAACATAAAACAGTGGCCACAGCTTTCAACCCACCAAATTTCTCTTTCAGAAACACAACACCTCCCAAAACATTCATGGACAACAGCGCCGTCATGCAAATCCCTCCGGTCAACGATGACGTCAAGAAAACCATCCCCGCCGTGCCCATGAAGCAAAACTGCCACGCCAAGATGGTTGCCACTATCAAAACCCAGTAAACTCTTTCTCCTTTGTCAAACACTTCTTTCCCTTCTCTCTTCATCTCCGAGAATCCGCCGTCGAACGCCATTCCCACGGTGGCCAGCGCTGTCGCCGTCATCTCCATGACCAACTGCATCTCCATCACCATCTCGTAGCAATAAACCTTTTTGTAGATCTTTTCCACAACGGGAAGGTACAAAGCAAACAACAAACCCGCGCTAATGGTGCAAAAGAATCCGATGAAGTACTGCTTCTCCGTTACACCTTTGGGTCTTTCGCTGCTCGAATTCAATGCGAGAATGATGGAGCTCAACGTGATTAGAATCACGGTGTTGAGATTCGAAAAGGTTATCTTTTGCTTCACGATGATGACGGAGAGAATGAGATTGAAACCAAGCTGAGAAGAAAGAAGAAGGGACGAGGTTGAAACTGGAAGATACGAAACCCCCCATGAGAAAAGAAGATTATTGATTCCCAGCATGATTCCAACGAAAATCGATAAAGTTAGAATCTTTTTGTTGAAATCGGTAAAGGGTTTTCGGATGGTGGATTTGAGGAGAGAATATGGGAGGAAAATGGGGATGAGCAAGAGAGGAAAACCCGTACACTGAATCCAAGTTGAAACCCATTTGCTTGAACCTTTGTGGGTGAAATAATACTTTGAAAGCATGCTTGAAGAGACTGAACCCACAAAGAGGAGAAAGTAATTCAGAACCAGAAGGGGCATGTACCTCTTGTTTCTTATGGATTTTTGATCTGTTGTTGCATGCAGCTCTTCTTGTGCTTTCTTGTTGCCCATTTCTGATTCTGCTTCTTCTTCTCCTTCAATGTTATTGATAGATTCGATTTCAAGTGTTTCGTAGTTCTTGTTCGTTGGAGCCATGCTCAGAGATCCGTGCTGGAATGCTGGCTCTTGTGATTGTGATGGAGTCTTCTCCATGAAAGAGAAGGGAGATTTGATAAACACAAACAAAAAACTGATGGAAGCACAAAATTTATTGGATATAATGATAATAATAATCTAGACTCTAATCTATTTATAGCTTGCAAAGATATTATTTGAGGTTATTAATTAATTCTGTATTAAAATTATTTTTTCATCAATAAAATAAAAAATGTGTTAATTATTTTAAAAAAATAATGTTAGAATAATGCCTATAATTTTTATATATAAGAAGTAAATTAAAAGTATGTGTAGAAAAAGTTATGTCTAAATTGAGTCTATAGAAATGAAACATTTATCGCAGTTTATAAATATGTTAACAGAAAGACAGAGAATTAAGTGGTTGGAGCAATTTTATAAATACGAGTTACTATTTCTGCAATAATAATATATTTTTCTTGATATTGGGTTATTATGGTCAAGTTATATTATAGTTACGAGTTCTTTCTAGCTATACACTTTTTTTTACTCGCTAATCATTGAATTATAACTACATATTTTATACTCTAATATTCATATATAGATTTCAAATATTTATATCACGTTAATTTAATCCATATAACAAATTAAAGTATAATAAATTATTTTAGTTTAATATAAAATTTTATAAACATAACCTATATATATACGATATAAACAATTAATTTAATGATGGGTTTTGAAAAAATAATCACCCCAACAAAAAAAATGACATCCTTCGAGACGTACCAATTGCTTAAAGGTTAACATCACACCTTTGTATCTCTGTTAGTGCATGCTTTTAAAATTGGCAAAATATCGTCTCATAAAATCTCAAATGTATATCATATATGGTATAAGTATAAATTAATAAATTTCCAAAAAATCATAATGCCATTTACGAGCATTTAATATAATAAAATTAAATATCTCATGAACAGTA
>NC_029775.3:19455755-19458763 GCF_000817695.3 Arachis duranensis
GAAAAGTATCTTCATAATATAATAAAGAGTATCCTTAAAAAGTTGAAAATTTGAATCTCATTTAAAAAGTCTTTAAATAAAAGCGTTTGATCTCGTGTGAATAAATTATCATATGTTAATTAGATTTTTTGACACGTGACATAGATTAAATGAGTTGTTATATTCTTAATCATTAATTTGATTTTGGTTCTAGTTTTTTAATTTGTTTGAAATTTATATTTTTAACAAAAGTTTTGTTAGAGGTTTATTTTATTTTTTATTATTTTTTATAAATTTTATAATACTATTTTTCTGCTTTTATTTAATTATCATTTTGATATTTTTTCTCATTTTACGAATTTAATGATTTTTTATAAATTGAATTTTTATTTATACTTTTTATAATTCTTTTAATAATTTTTTTATTTTCGAATATCTATATTTTAATCTACCAATTCTTATTGCTAATCGATCTACTTTTAGTCTAGTAATCCTTATTTATTTTTAAATTCTTTGACTAAAACTTATTGTGAAATTGAGATTTTGAAAAAATTTATTTGATAAAGAAATTTAGTTTTATTTGAATTAATATTAGTTTAAATCATTAATATAATTATTTTTTGTTAGATTTTTAATTTTTATTCATAATTTATATTTTTATTATTAATCTACATTTTTTAGAATATATTTTTTAATTAGGACTAAATAAACAATTGTTTTTATCATCTTTAAACTAGTGATGTCCTTTGCTGGACCATGGTCTCCAACTCCACAGCACGTAATTCTGTGTATCAATTATACTCAGTTGTAATCTTGGTATTTTCCTTCTTCTGAGTTTGTGCAGTTACTAGTTTATTGGATTTGTGCAAATGTTTTTGAGACCTTGTTGATTGCTACATTGTATCCTTAAGAAACATGCCATAGAAAAATATTATTTGTACAACAAAATTCAATTTTTAATCAATCTTTAATATTATTTAATTATTTTTTAATTAAAATATATTTTTATTTTTTAAATACACATTGATAATTAAAATTAATTTAAATTTTAAATTCTAAATTTTTTTTTAATTTCTTACCTACTTCAGAAGTAATTCTTTTTTTTACGTTTCTATTATCACCAACAATTAAATATCGAAAACTAACATTTATCACGCCATTTTTAATCAATCCAGTTAGCCTAAAACTCGTAGTCCACTTTCTGAGTTCCTCTCCTCTTCAAGCTTCTCCAGCGTAAAAGGAAACAGTTTCGAGAGGTCGATGCGGTAAAAATCTCTTCGAGTCAATTCAAAAATTAAGGTGCTTTATTTTTTTTCAGTAAATATACTAATTTAAATTTATATTTTATTATAATTATTATTATTCTTTCTCCTATTATTTAATTATGTTTATAAAATAAACATAATAATCTATTTTATTTAATTGGAACTACGTTGATTTTATTTGATTTTAATAATAAAGTTGGTAAAAAAAATAATTCATACTTAATTAATTTGAATAAAGATGCACAAAAAATAAAAAGTTTAAGAAGATTAATTTGAATAAAGATGCAAAAAAAATAAAAAGTTTAAGAAAATGTAGATGGTATGTTTATAACAATCGTCTTTTTTTTTTCAATTATAACTCAACTAAAAATATAATATTATATATAAATTATTTTTGAAACACATCCAAAATTTAAAAGTTTAAGTAAGAAAATGTAGATGATATGTTCATTAAATTTTTATTTTTTAATTATAGCACATCTAAAAATATGATATTATATATAAATTATTTTTGAAACGCATCCAAAATTATAAATTTTAGCATTTAAATATAAACGCTAAGAATACAATTAATCTCTTTTATGATTGTAATATTATTTTATTATTAGTTAGATTTATTCGTTTACTTATTTAAACATTAACGTTTTTAAAATTATTAAAATCAATTTTAAATGTGGGTTTTCAATGTGCGTGCTGAATTTTCAATGTGAGCTTCGGAATTTTGGATGTGGGACAAATGTGACTTCTGTTTCTATGAGTGTTTTGTATGTATTTAGTTAATAATTAGATAGTTTAAAATTTATTTTAAAATTTTAAAATTAAAATTTTGAATAATTTAGTTTTTAGATGTGTATTTAAATTATAATATATTTATAGTTAAAAATATTAAATCTAAAACAAAAATTTATTTAAATTTTAGTTTTATTTAATTTATATTTTAAATAAATATTTAATTTTAAAAAATACTAAATCTATTCATAATTTTTAAATATATTTATTTTTTTAAATTATTATAATAAAAAACTCAATATTATACTATTTTTAAAAGATGCCTAATCGAACTATTCTTCTCATACGATCATATCTCCCTTATGTTCGATATGCCAATTCCATTCCTATGTGCCCATGTTAAAAGACCAAAAACCAAAATAAGTTAACAAATCGCCATGTAACGAGGAGATGAGAAACAGAAGGAATTAAAGAAAATGTTATAGACTTATTTTATTTGTGCTTTCACTTTCAATATTTTTTATTTTCAAAATTATTTTAATGATAAAATAAAAAGACCAAATAATATTTTATTATTTTTAAATGCTCTTTAATAAATAAAGAGTGTTGCACTTCTTATTAATTTTTTTTTGATGACTTAAAAGAAATAAACAAAAACTAAGAACGAGAAAAAAAAACAAAAAACTGCTTAAGAAAGGCAGTCCCGCTGAATACTACTCTCAAATTCTTTCCAAGGCAACAGAAGCTCCACTTGGAGAGAAAGGGTCCTCATTATTTTATATCAATAATTTAGAATGTTTTATCTTTTAATTTTTTTTTATCTTCAGTAACAAATTATTTTTTAAAATTTGTATCTTTTACTTTTTCTAGAACCCTTAAAAATCATAAAAAAATAATTTTTAAAAAAATAAAGTATTTATTTTTTGGTATTTTATAAGGCTATAAAAGTTAAAAAAAAAACGAAAATTACACAATTACATATCGGGATAAAGAGACCTCTGAGCATTCTAAAAGCTAATTTGTCCTAAATCCCTA
>NC_029775.3:19458884-19459728 GCF_000817695.3 Arachis duranensis
GCTCTCCTTAGATATAAAACACTTGAATAAAACGAGAAAATAAACTAAACAGGTTGTAGGTTACCTCCATGGGCTCCAATATTTTTGGTCTGGATAGGTCAGTTTTTTATTCGGTTTAAGGCCCAAATAAGTTTTATCAGTTATTGCATTCAACAAGAATATCAACTTCAGGTCAAAAAAAAAATCATGTAGCAATTTATTGGCCAACAACAAATCCTTAAATAGAGTTTTTTTTTTTTGTTTCCCACGGTATCCCTCAACCCAACAAGCCAAGGACTAATCCATCGCGGTACTGAGCTCTATTTAAGGGTTTGTCGCTGGCCAATGGGTTGCTGCATGCACAAGGCGAGATTCGAACCCCCGACACTTGCTTAAGCGGACTAGTGAGCTAACCACTAGACCAACCCAACTTGGTTCCTTAAATGGAGTTTTGATCCGCAATGAATTAGTCATTCACTTGTGAAATAAAAAATACCATGGACAACAAAAAAATGTATCCAATAAAACATAATGCGCCGACCAAAAACCATAGACATAATGCAACAGAAATACAGAATCCGCAAGTTGTAACTTGGCAAAAACAAAAATTCCACAAGAAGGGTATTGATCTAAGTAATAAGCTAAATTATTTGTCATAAAACAAAACTAATTATTTCCCTCCAAACGATGAATACTACACACCCAAGGGAAAAAAAAAAAACTCAAAAAGGCTTTCAGCAAGTCTAAATTGGGTATATCTATATATTTTTTAAAAGAAAATGAGCATCTATCTTTTTTTGTTGGCTAGTTTTTTTTAAAAAAAAAATAAATGTCACTCCGAGGTCCGAGCAAAGCAAAAAACTAT
>NC_029775.3:19459786-19480125 GCF_000817695.3 Arachis duranensis
AATCTTATACTAGAGTATTATAAAAATATAATTTTTTAACATTAAAACATTCTTTGGTTCATAATAAATATGCTTAGGAAAATTATAATTTTAAAACATCTTCAATAATATTTAGTTATTAATTATCTTATTAATTTTAATCAGGTTAATTAAAGGATATATAAGTATATTTACGCTATTTTATTTCTATGACATGTGAAGAAGTTATTTCCAACCTCCATTTTGAAAATAAAATCTCATTAAAATTTGATAATTTAATTACTAATTTCTAATAATAAATATCTTAAAACTTGAAATAAACGTGAGAATATATTATTTTCAAGCGATCATTTATTGGAACAATTACCCTTCATTCCCATTCTAATAATAACAATTTCGTTATGGCTATACCTTCTAATCTTTTATAATAAACATTGTTTTTGACATTAGTATTTTTTTAACAATTATATACAGAGTAAATAATTAAATTTGTCTATAAAAGATCACTTATTTTTTAAATTAATTTTTAATTTTTTAATTAAATTTATTTTTTAAAGATTTTATATTAGTCATACTAGTCATTTAATTACTTTTGGTTGCTAACAACTCATAAACATATCATATTAGCAGTTAATTAGGATCGTCATGAATATAATGTGGTGTCACTTAATATATTATATCAGCAAATTTTAACATTATGAACAATGAAAGTGACGAAAGGGCTAATGTGACCAATTTAAAATTTTTAAAAGATAAATTTAACTGAAAAATAATTTTTCAAAGATCAATTTCGAGAATGAATGATATTTCAAAAACGAATTTGACCATTTATTCAACCATACACGTATTATCTTTGTTTTGTTAATTAAAAAATAATTTAAATATACAATTAATTAGTAACAATTATATTTTTATACAAATATTAAGAATATTTAGTATATAAATAATATTTTTATCTACTAATATATATTACTGTATTATGTAGATTTACAATTAAATATGACAATTAATTTATTTTTTTATAAATTAAATATAAAAAAATTATCTCTCATCCCTTCTCTTACTTTCCATTCTTACTTTTCATTTTGTTTAAAAAAATTGTCTCATCCTTCTCCATCCCTCCTATTTAATTAATTCAACTCAGTCCAAGACAATTTAACATAATCTAACACAATATAATTCATAATATATTTATATAAAAAATAATTTAAAAATATTAAAATATATTCTAACATAATAATATAACATAATTTTTAGAGTAAGATTACTGAAAGACAAAGTTAGAAATTTAAAAGAAAAACAAAATGAAAAAAGACACAACAAATTCAGAAATTAATATTACTTAAATAAACATTTATGTATATGTAAATTATGTCAATTTGATAATTGAATATTTGTAGGAATTTATTAGGTCCTATTCAGTGGATACATATATCCTCATCTTCGTCTCTATTTATTTTTCGGATAGGTCTTATTACAACGAAAATTTTATGAGTCTCTAATTAATCACCGTCATAGACAATTTTTATAGATATCCGTTTTTATGGATTTTTTTATCATTCTTTTAGGTAAATATAATAATAAATTTAAGATTAATCATCATGATTATGATAAGTATATTAAAATTGAAATATCATGAGTTAATTTTTTTAGAGTTAATATTTTCTTTATAAATTATATATATATGAAAGATACTTTAAAAAAAAAACAATTATATACCAAGGGCCGCATATCTCCATAATATGCAAAATATTCTTTTTATAGATTATATATGATAATATATAATATTTTGGGAAAGAAAAATTTGCATACCAACTCTAATATTTCCATTTCCATTATATGGTCGATAGTCTATACTTTTCTTTCAAATTTCTTAAATGGTATAGATACTAGGAGGAATTAACACAAGAAAAATTAAAGGACAACAAATCAATATATGCAAAAATTAGCCACTAAACTAGCACTTTGAAGGTAAATTCTATGGTGTCTTTTATTGTTATGTTTAAATTACTATAAAATAAAAATAAAATAATTAAAATTTATTAAATATTATTTATTTATCTTTTTTAGTAAGTTAGGCACCATTACTTAAGCACCATAAGCATCGTAGCATTCACCCTCTTTGAAAAGCTACATGGAGTTGATGGCAGCACGTTTATAATTAAACTTGTGAACTATATTTAATTCATCATGTCCTGCATGTGCTATATATATAAAGATGCAGTTGACCTTTGTTATTCTCCAGTGATATCAGTTTCTTATGTGAAAAAGAAACATATAATTATTAAACCATAGTAGACTTAGAACATGTTCATCACTAATGTAGATGACATGCTCCCATGTCACACTTTCCATTTGTCTTATATATGACTCTTCTTTATAAGTAGTGAACTATGTTGATCTTCTAACACATAAGAAAGAATCATTCTTGAAAAACAAAAAAGAAAGAAGAAATAATGGCTTCCTTGCAAGCAGGAGTAGAAATCACCAACAAAAAAGATGAGAATAATTTGCAGAGAGAAAAACAGATTGTGGTGGATCCACTTTCATTAAGAGAATCTTCTACTATTTTAACTAGCACCATTTTGCACCCTCCACCGTTACACCCTCCAAATCCTAGATTCTTGAGCCTCAGTCTCCCCAATTCGGCCTCCTCCTCACCACGATTCACCCCCCGGAAGATCTCGAAAGGCGAAAGCAACGGATCACAAGAACAAGAACAAGCTCAATTAAGGAAGAGCAAGTCATGTGATGAAACAAGATCACTAGCACCCTCATCATATGAACTTGATCATCATCATTGGCTAACAAAACTGAGTGAAATGGAAGAACATCATCATAATGAAACATTCTCAGAAGTTGTTAAGAGAAGTCCCAAGAGTGTGAAGAAGAAACAAGTTAGTGATGATGGTTTTAGATGCAGTTCTCTATGCTTGTACCTTCCAGGTTTTGGTGCTAAATTATTGAAGCCTTGTAAGGCAAGAAAAGAAGAAGAAGATGGTTCAGAATCAAAATCACAAAGTGGTGCTATGAATATGTCAAGAACAGTTTCAGTGCAGGAATTTGAATGTGGGTCTTGGGCTTCTGGAGTAGCAAAAGTCCCTGAGGTAAGAACACACTCTAGGAGTTCATACTTTGATCTACCAATGGAATTGATCAATGGCAATGATGTGAATTCACCATTTAGTGGTGCATCATCTTTTGCTTTTGAAAAAGAGCTCAAAGGGGTACTAAAAAATGGTTCATCTAGAGGAGGGAGTGGTAGGAAATCAGATGGGTCCCCTCGGCATGTTCGGTTTTCGCTGTCACCGTCGCCGGAATCATCATGCCCTGCCTCTCCAGCATTCTGCATCAGTCCTCGTTTGAGGAAAGCCAGAGAAGATTTCAACGCCTTCTTAGCTGCTGCACAAACTGCATGATTCTTATAACAACACTTTTTAAATGTTAACCTAAGTTTTTAAAGGGAACATAAAGGGTTATTGTTAGAGGTATGTTGTGATAACATTAAATAAGATAAGGCACATATTCAATTTGTATTGGTCAAGTAGTTAGTTCATTCGTCCACTTTAAGTGTTAGAGCTTGGAATCTCGTTTTATGTATGCAGTAATTTATTGGCCAACGACAAACTTTTAAATAGAATTCAAATCCAAAATAAATTAATCATTAACCTATTGGATTAAAAAATATTGAGAGAATAAAAAAATTAAATATAATATTATAATTTCAAAAGGCTTCAGATGAGGTCTTTGTAACTTTGCCCATGTCAAAAAAGTACAAATACTTGCTTGTAATAATTAATATTCACTTAAGACTTAATTTGTTAAGAGAATTTTCATTGGATAACTACTTTGTTCTTTGAGATTTATAACTATTATTTAGGTTGATTATTTTGTGATAATTAGATCAGATCGTTTAAGAGAGTTAATTTGGTCTGTTCAACAAACTAAATTTTATAGAGGATAAATGACACGAATAGAATAATTGGAGTTCATATTTACATAAATGCAACAATCTCAAACTAGTTACATGTGTGTCTTGATTATATTCTATGTAAACTGCAGCTGTCAATTACGGTTAAGCATTTTAACATAATCTGCAGTATTCCTATAGTAGTTTATAAAGACCTTCGAATGAGCATAATCCGTAACATCTTTGCAGTGATTTAGGAACATAATCTGTGGGACTCCTATCACAGTTTATGAATAAGATGAAAGGTGCATAATACGCGGCACTCTACCACAATTTACATGTAGAGGCATTATAAAACTACGATAGCCAGTAACGGATTGCATATTTCAGTGTTTGAGTTTAGTTTGGAGTTAAGAGGATTTAGAAGAGAATCACCTAACAACGATACTCTGTGGAGGTAGGGTCATGAAAGAACAAAAATCATCTGTACCGATTGAACGATGTTGCTCACGTGGCAGGAAGCATCAATGAAGAGGTTATTTATTTATATGTTGTTCTCTTTATATATTAGTTTATAAATAATTTAAGTGTTAGTCTTTTATCTGTTAAAATTCGATTAGTACCAATTTAATTTTTTGGTTAATTTATGTGTTAGTTTTTTATTTGTTAATTATTTAATTATAAATAATTTAAGTGTTAGTTTTTTTAACTTGATTAGTACCAATTTAATTTTTTTGTTACTTTATGTGTTAGTCTTTTATCTATGAATTACTTAATTTATAAATAATTTAGGTGTTAGTCTTTTTTCTATGAAAATTTGATTAGTACCAATTTAAGTTTTTTGAATGATACAGCCGACTAGGTGTATTTAATATTTATAGTGTTAGGAGGCAACAGAATATGCCTTTACATGACCAGATCATATCTTATTTGAAAACCGCTAGTTTGTATTATTTGGCTAGGCTGAAAATTCATTAGTTCTGGGTGGATGAGTCTCTGGTGAGCACATTTATTGAGAGGTGGTGTCCTAAGACGCACACCTTCCACATGCCGTTCAGAGACTGCACCATCACGTTCCAAGACGTGGCGTGTCAGTTGGGATTGCCCGTTCAATCGGTACAGACGATTTTGTTCTTCCAACCCCACCTACGCAGAATATCGCTGTTACGTGATTCTCTCCCAAATCCTCTCAACTCCAAACTAAACTCAAACACTTAAGTATGCAATCCGTCACTGGCTATCGCAGTTTTATAATGCCTCTACATGTAAATTGCGGTAGAGTGCCGCGGATTATGCACATTTCATCTTATTCATAAACTATGGTAGGAGTCTCACGAATTATGTTCCTAAACCGCTACAAGGGTGCCATGGATTATGCCCATTCGAAGGTGTTCATAAACTACTATAGGAATGTCACAAATTATGTTAAAATGCTTAACCGCAATTGACAGCTGCAGTTTACATAGAATATATTCAGGATACGCATGTAACTAATTTCAAATTGTTGCATTTATATAAATATAAACTCCAATTATTTTATTTGTGTTATTTGCCCTTTATAAAATTTAGTTTATTGAATTGACCAAATTAACTCACTTAAGCGATCTAATCTAACTATTACGGAATAATCAACCTAAATGATAGTTATAAATCTCAAAGAACAAACTAGTTATCGAATGAAAATTTTCTTAACAAATTAATCCCTAAGTTAATATTAATTAGTACAAGCGAGTATTTGTACTTTTTGACTTAAGGCAAAGTCACAAAGACCTCCCCTGAAGTCTTTTGAAATTATGGTATTATATTTAGCTCCTTTATTTTTTTTATTCTCATAGTATTTCTCAATTCGATAAGTTAATGACTATTTGTCACGAATCTAAACTCTATTTAAAAGTTTGCCATTGGTCAATAAGTTACTGCATACATAAGGCGAGATTCCAAGCTCTTAACACTTGTAGCGGACAAATGAGCTAACTACTTGATCAACCCAAATTAATTAAGGCAAGAGGGGCACTTACCCCACTCTCATTTTATTTTTTTTTAAAAAATACATATATAATATGTTTTCATTTTAAATTTTAAATGACCACACTACAAATAAACTAAGCCCAATTATTTAAAGTCCCAAACTCACTTTATCTTTTTATCATTTTGACTATTAGTTAACCTAATCAAATTTAATCTTCTCCCATTCTCAAATTCGAGCCGTCACCACTTTTTTATTCTCTTAAATCCATTTTCTCAGTTTCATATTTTCAACTTTTTTTTCTATTGTTTGTTTAGTGGTTATCTTCTCTTCATCAAAAGGTAAATTTTAAATCCTCTATTTTTTTATATACCTCTTTATGATTCTATGTTTCTTTCAATTTCATTATTTCTCTTTTTGATATTTTCAATTACAAATTTTAATTCAAGCAATTATAGTTTAGGTTTTAATCTAATTTTTTATTCTCTTCATGAATTTATATATTTTATTTTATTCTCAATTTAGTGATTCTTATTATTTATTTGTTTATCTTTCATTTTATTTTATTATATATAATTATATTGCATATAAATTTCTAAAGTCAATTGATCAATTTATTAATTTAGAATATATTTTTTTGTTTTTAAAAATAGTAATGATTGTTTGGTTACATATATAGAGACATTCAATCAAGTTGATAATGAAACAATTATTTAACATTTTCAAAATATGAAAACAAGAAGAGAAGTACCTTCAAGATTTGAAGAAAAAAAAGTTAGCGGCTAATGTAATTTTTTATTTTTTTTTTGTATTCGAATAATTAATATGCACTTTTATTTTATTAAATTTAAATTAATATATCTTTTGATAATAATGTATATTATTTTTTCACCCTCAACATAAATTTTCTGAGTCCGTCACTGTCTACATGTAAATCGCAGTAGGGTGCCGCGGATTATGCACATTTCATCTTTTTCATAAACCGTGGTAGGGGTCCCACAAATTATGTTCCTAAACTGCTGCAGAGGTGTTGTGAATTATGGCCATTTGATGGTCTTCTTAAACTGTTGTAGAGGTGTTACAGATTACGTTGAAATGATTAATTGTGGGAGGCAGCCGCAGTTTATATAGACTAGAATAAGGATATGGATACACTATAAGAAATTATCAGAATAGCGACTAATTTTAGCGAATGAAAAGATTGGTTTTTAACTAATCTATAATCTTATTAATGTTATCGTTGGTTTTTAAGATGTTGAGATTTATTATGTCATTGTTGGTTATTTAAAATTTGATGTTGAAATTTATTATATATTTAATTTTTTAATTTACAAAAACAGCAAATTCAATCCAATTCAAATCGCTTGTCGGATCGAATTGAATCGAATTTAAAAAAAAATCATTCAATCCAAACTACATCGAGAACTCCCCTAACGTGGATGACCTAATTTTGTTGATTAATAGGTCAAATTGAGTTTCATACTTTAGTAGTAAAATGTTGGCAAGTTATTAGGTTCTTATACATGTTAATATTTTATTCACTAAAATAGTAACTAAATGACAAACTTGAGTTATAATTATAAAAATTGAAGACCAAACTCAAGAGTTTCTAATTGATTAATCCAAATTAAGAACGTAAAAATCTAATTTAAAATTTAACCAAGCATTTTATCAAACACTTAGAAGGCATAAAATAAAGATATAGAAAATTAACAAGACATAGCAAAATCTAAAACTAAGAATTGCAAGAGAGAACAATAACAGCAAATTAAAGGAAACAATCATAAATATAGAAACATAAATTGCATTAACATGGATCAAAGAAAACATAAGAGTTCATAAACTAAATTGGCAACATAAAGGAATTAATGATAGAAATAGACAAACCAAAGTACTAGAACAAATAAAAGTAGAAGAAAACTAAATAAAAGTAAGGTAGAAATCTGAATTTGAGAAAAGCTAAACCTAAAAACCCTAAAACCTAGAAATTATGAATGAAAATGTGAATCTTTGATTCTCCCACTCTATAGCATCTAATCTATGTTTTTGGGCTTGGAATTGGGCCAAAATAAGTCCAGAAATCGCACCCAGTGTGTTTTGATATCTGTAGCACGTGACGCTTTGTCACGCGTACGCGTTGCTTAACAAAATCCTGGTCACGCGTACGCGTCGCCCACATGTACGCATCATACCATGTGTGCGCGTCACCTAACTGGAAGGCAACTATGACAAATTGCATATCATTTTGAAACTCCGGATGTTAGCTTTCTAACCCAACTGAAACTGCCTCATTCGGACCTCTGTATCTCAAGTTATGATCGATTTAGTACAAAGAGGTCAGGATTGACAGCTTAGCAATTTCTTCAATTTCTTGTATTCCTTCCACTTTTGCATGCTTCCTTTCCATCCTCTAAGCCATGTAAACCCTGAAAACACTCAGCAAACATATCACGACATCGAGTGATAATAAGAAAGGATTAAAATTAGCAAATTTAAGGACAAAAAAGCATGTTTTCAATCATAGTACAAAATTAGGAAGGCAAGTGTAAAACATGCGAATTCTATGAATAAGTGTGAGAATAATGGATAAAATCCACTCAATTCAGTACAAAATAAACCGTAAAATAGCGGTTTATCAATCTCCCAAAAATTATCATGTCCTTATGTTAAGCTCAAGAGAACCATAAGAGTGAAGAGAAATGGTAAGACTTATTAAATGCAACCTATCTATATGAATGCAACTACATGCAAAAATGATTCTACCTGCTTGGTTAAAAGTAAATCAAATTCTCCAAGAACAAATATGAAATGGGTTCCACTAATTCAAATCATAAAATGAAGTACAAATATACTTGCAAGAAGAAAGCTCGTGAAAGCCGGGAACAAAGAATCGAGCACCGAACCCTCACCGGAAGTGTATTCACTCTAATCACTCAAGTGTTTAAGGTTCGATTCTCTCAATTCTTTACTAATCTTGCTTTATAAGGCTTGCTCTTCTTCTACCAATCAACAAAAATTAATGTACAAATACACATATCAAGAGGTCTTTTCAAGAGTTGTAATGGGGTTAGGGTCAAGGTAGGATTATATTTGGTTAAGTGGACTAAAATCGGAATCCTTGATTAACATAAACTTTCCACCTAACTTAAGACAGTCCATATAATTAGAATATAAAATCTAACTACCCATTAACTATGTTTTCCACATATTCATGCATCCAATTTTTTAGTACAGTACATATGCATTGCTATCAACATTTACTTTTGGGCATTTTGTCCCCTTTTTATTATTTGCTCTTTTTTTTCTTTCTTTTCTTTTCTTTTGTTTTTTTCAATGTATATGATTAAGATATTAAATGCATGAACATGTCCTCAACATTCTTTTCACATTTTCACAAAAAACGTCTAACATACTCAATTTCTAAACCAAATGTTACCAAACCCAATTTTCCCACACTTAAGTCATGAGCACTCTCACTAGTCTAAGATAACCAAGGATTCAAATTAAGGACATTATTGTTTTTCGCTTAGAGTTAGTGATGAATTAAAGTAAAGAATAAATGAGGTGAAAAAGGCTCAACATTAGTTTGCAAAGGATAATAAAAGGATAAGGCCATATGGGTATGTAAGTTTAGTGAAATAAGGCTTCAATCACATAAGTGCATACATACATCAAACAATGGAAATATAGAATTAAGCAAGACAAAGATCACAATTTTACTAAAATAAAATATATTGGTTGGTAAGATGCAACCAATCAAATAGGTTCAAAATCTCACTGATTTTGTGTGTTCGAGCTCTAAACCATGTTCCAAAATAAAATTCTTCAAGCAGGTTTAACAAAAATTTTAATTGAAATTAGTGAAATGCTCTAAAATAGTTTCTGGAAAAGAATTCATCGCTTCAACCAAGTAGTATATAAATGCAAGCAATTGACTACACATGCAATATATTATGCAATGCAATAACTAACTAACAAAGAAAATTAAACATT
Source organism: Arachis duranensis (assembly GCF_000817695.3). NCBI lineage: Eukaryota > Viridiplantae > Streptophyta > Magnoliopsida > Fabales > Fabaceae > Arachis > Arachis duranensis. The sequence goes on from NC_029775.3 coordinate 19,469,635, forward strand.
GTCGACGGAAAGAAAGTAACTAACTCACGGAAATCGGTATCGACCTCCCCACACTTAAAGATTACACCGTCCTCGGTGCATGCAAAAATGTGCAAGTGGACGGGTTGTTACAAATGATGAGCTTTCCTCAAAAGATGGTGCGGATGACTTGTTTATTGCCCCATTTAAAAGTTTTCCGTTTCCCTTCTTGATGGCCATCTTGAAAGAAGAGAAAAAGGAAGAGGAATAACCCACAAATAAAGATATAAAAACAAAGAAAATATAGGAGGGCTAATGCCAAATAATAACGAGGTTCTCCACTACATGGTAGCTACAACATGCAAGTGAGAAAACAATATAAGCTAAGGCATATCACTACACTTGATGCAAGAGTAAAATCAAAGCATAAGTAAATGACATAAAGAGCATGTTGAGCATCAAGTTAAAATGAGAAAGAGTGGGTTATGAAAGACAATATGAGTTCATATCAATGCACAAAGAACACAAGAGTCATAAAGGATTAAGCATTGATTTAAAATATTTCATCACCCAACAATACCAAACAAGTCAAGACGCACCAAAATAATCCAAGAAATTCTCAACAATTGAGTAAGAGAATTTAACACCAATGTTAAAATAAGAAACTTAGAAAAGAAAATAAGAACAAGTTATAAAAACAAAATTAATATGCAATGAATAAAAGTATGTAAATGTAATAAACAAAAGAAAATAAAAGACGAAAGGAAAAGAAAGTAAGAAAGGAATAAGAGAGAAGAAGAAAGGTAGAAAGAAAGAAGAATGAGAGAAGAAAGAAGAAGAAAGGAGAAAAAAAAGAAGAATGAAAAACGGGAAGCGACGCGTAAGCGTCGCCCACGTGTATGCGTGGAAAGACGAAATGGCTAAGTCACGCGTACGCGTGGGGTAGGTTGTGCGCCTGGCACCCTTTCTGCACAGTTCCACCGTAACTCTCTATTCATTCTACTAGAGAGCAAAATTCATATCGACGCGTATGCGTACGCGTCACATCCCCTTTTTTTTAGGCTGATTGAGAATCTAAAAATCTACTAGAATAGATCTAAACATTATTAAACGAGCTGGATCACAACTTAAACTAAATAAACTTAATTAAAAATGAAAATTCAACTTATTACTAATAGAAATAAAAGAAAAAATAGAAAGAATTTACCATGGTGGGGTGTCTCCTACCTAGCACTTTTAGTTAAAGTCCTTAAGTTGGACATTTGGTGAGCTCCTTGTCATGGTGGCTTGTGCTTGAACTCATCTTGAAACTTCCACAAATACTTGGACTTCCAATAAGCTCCAACATTTTCAAATAAATTCATCAAGCCTTGATGAAGTTCTTCACAAGCTTTGAGCTCCCAAAGTTGATCCTCTTGTATGCCGGGATCCCAAATCTTATTTCTACACTCGTCTTTAAGTGGATCATCATTGTTCCAACCGGGTGGCAATCAATCGGAATTCTCAATGAAGTACCAAACTCTTCTCTTAGACCCATTCGAATAGGCACTAGACCAATCCTTGCATCTAGCTCTTGAAATCTCAACCTTGACGAGTCTTGATTTGCAACTCCAACCGCTAAACATCATTCTCTTACGCTTCATTTCACAAAGCCTCCTAAGTTGACCATCAGTTTCAAGAATACCATACTCAAGTGGAAAAGTAAAGCTAATAGAGATAAGTTTTACCCACTCAAATGAAGGAGTAGATGGCCACCTAGGTAGAGAAGTCTCCAATGATCTTGACAAAGCATATTCAACTCCCGTCCATCCTTTTCGAAGGACTTCCACCTCCACATCATTCTCCAACTCAATCGGAGAGGATTCTTCAAACTCAAGGAGTTCATTTGCGGACGCACATTCATCACTAGGAGGGCTTGATTCATGATCATCATCACCAAGGGAACTCGTCTCTTGATCTATTCCATCCAATTCTTCATAGGGAATATGCCTTGGAGGTTGTGCACTTGTCTCCTCAACATCAAATTCAAGCTTCTTGGAGGAATACTCTACAACTCTAGATTCCCATGGAGGTTTAGCATCTCTTAAGTCTTCAACTACTTCTTCCTTTTCAACAAGTACGGCTTCCTCCAATTGTTCTAATACAAAGTCATATTCCTTACTTCCCACCAGAATTTCTAGTTTCTCCTTCATACTACGCTCCTCATTAGATTCTCTACATGCGGCCATGGGAGTACTTTAAGTGTTGAGGTGCAGTAAAGCTAAATTACCTACTACCTCGATCAAGGTAGATATGAACTCTAGTGTCGTCCTTTGCATTTCTCTTTGCTCTTGAAGAAGAACACCAAGGGTGTCATCCATTGGAGTTTGGGGTGGATATGAGGGTTCATTACTTGGGAGGAAGGGTTCATGATAAGAGAGTGGTTCATCATGATAAGGATGTGGCAGTTCAACACTCTCAATCTTTTTCACTTGTTGCACAACATAATCTAGTCCCTCGTTCTCAAGTTGAGATTTGTTAGCCATGAGAGCTTCGTGTGCTTTTTGGCTTTTCTCTCGCTCCATTTGATGGATGGTTGCTTGAAATCGATCCATTACTTCCTAAAAATCATCCCTTGGCTCTTGTTCTGCTTGGCTAGCATAATTAGGATCATATTGTGGTTGAAAGTTCACATACATTAGAGGTGGTGTATATTGAGGTGGTGGTTCTTGGGAGTAATTGGGTTGGAATTGGGGTGGTTTTATGTACGATTCATTTGGCTCATAAGGTGGTTGGTATGGTGGGTAAGGATTAGGGTCATATGGGGGTGTTTGGTAACATGGAACTCGTGAGTACGGTGGTTCAAAACTATGTTGAGGGGGTTCATAGGCATATGGCGGGGCTTGTTGGTAACTACAAGGGAGTCCACCATAGCTATTGGATTGATATGCATCTTGGAATGGCTCTTGCTCATAGTAGGTTGGTGGGGGTTATTGCCAAAATGGTTGATCATAAGCTTAAGGTTCCTCCCACCTTTGATTGTCCCAACCTTGATGCACGTTCTCATTGTAACTTCCATTCTCTACAACATAATTTGAACCAAACTCATAGCCAAAGGAGTGAGAATTTATAGTAACAAGAGAAATAAAAATGAATACTAATAACAACTAATGAAAATAAACTCCTAAAACTAGCAAAAACTAACAAAGAAACCAAAGGCAAAACATATTCACAATAACCAATAATAAGGCACGCATTTGCAATTTCCCGGCAACGGCGCCAAAAATTTGACGGAGAAAAAATGTCGGTAAAGAATTTCACAAAAATATCATGTTGCAAGTATAGTTCTAAACCAACAGTTAAACTTCAATCAATATTTAAATTGTTTGTCACTTAAGCAAACCCAATAAAATTAACCGAAGTATTAAACCTCGGGTCGCCTCTCAAGGAATTACAGGGAAGTGTACTTTATTATTGGTTATGAGATTGTATCTTTTTGGGTTTTGAGTTTAATAAACAAGGAATGTAAATAACAAGAAAATAAATTAGTATCTAAGAAAGCTCTTAGCAAGGATTGATAATTAGAAGTTCTATTCTTATTATCATTGTCAATTGTGATGGTAAATGCGAGTTGCCTTCACTTAGTTAATCTCTAACCAATGGAGGAAGGTCAAGTGCATAAAATTAACATGAGTTCACAAGTCCAAGTCAACACAAGTGAGAGACTAGCTTTAGTGAAGTTCAAGCTAACCGGCAATCTTCAATTACCAATCAACAAATGAGTTTTAATAACTCAACAGTCTCTAATTGATCAATCCAAGTTAAGAACGTAAAAATCTAATTTAAAATCCAACCAAGCATTTTATCAAACACTTGGAAGGTATAAAATAAAGTCATAGAAAATTAACAAGACATAGCGAAATCTAAAACTAAGAATTGCAAGAGAGAACAATAACAACAAATTAAAGGAAGCAATCATAAATATGGAAACATAAATTGCATTAACATGGATCAAAGGAAATATAAGAGTTCATAAACTAAATTGGCAACATAAATGAATCAATGATAGAAGTAGATAAACCAAAGTACAAGAAAAAATAAAAGTAGAAGAAAACTAAATAAAAGCAAGGTAGAAATCTGAATTTGAGAAAAGCTAAACCTAAAAACCCTAAAACTAAGAGAGAAAAGAGAGCATCTCTCTCTAGAAAACTACACCTAAAACCTAAAAATTATGAATAAAAAATGTGAATAATTGATTCCCCACCTCTGTAGCCTCTAATCTGTGTTTTCGGGCTTGGAGCTGGGCCAAAACAAGTCCAAAAATTGCCCCCAGCGTGTTCTGATATCTGCAGCACGTGACGCTTTGTCACGCGTACGCGTCGCCCACGCGTACGTGTCGCTTGACAAAATCCTGGTCATGCGTACGCGTCGCTTGTCTACTGCACCAGTCACGCGTATGCGTCATACCACGTGTGCGCATCACCTAACTGCAAGGCAACTATGGTAAATTGCATATCATTTTGAAGCCCCAGATGTTAGCTTTCCAACGCAACTGGAACTGCCTCATTCAAACCTCTATAGCTCAAGTTATGATCGATTTAGTACGAAGAGGTCAGGATTGACAGCTTAGCAATTCCTTCAATTTCTTGTATTCCTTCCACTTTTGCATGCTTTCTTTCCATCCTCTAAGTCATTCTTACCCTATAAACTTCGAAAACACTCAGCAAACATATCACAACATCGAGTGGTAATAAGAGAGGATTAAAATTAGCAAATTTAAGGCCAAAGAAACATGTTTTCAATCATAGTACAAAACTAGGAAGGAAAATATAAAACATGCAAATTCTATGAATAAGTGTGAGAATAATGGATAAAATCCACTTAATTCAGTATAAAATAAACCGTAAAATAGCAGTTTATCAGATACGCCTTTTATCTGGACTCCAAAATGCGAAGAGAGTTTTCAAGCATTGAAGCAAAGGTTGACTACTGCACCCGTGTTGGTATTGCCTGAGCCAAGTGAACCGTTTGAAGTGTACTGTGATGCATCATTAAAGGGTTTGTGGTGCATTCTGATGCAGCACTGAAATGTTGTAGCATACGCCTCACGGCAATTAAGGCCGCATGAGATGAACTACCCGACTCACGACTTAGAACTTGCTGCTGTTGTGTTTGCTCTGAAAATCTAGAGCCATTATCTCTATGGCGTTAAGTTCCACGTTTTTTCAGACTATAAGAGTTTGAAGTATCTCTTTGAGCAAAAAGAGTTGAATATGCGTCAGCGGAAGTGGATGAAGCTTCTGAAGGACTATGATTTTGAATTGAATTACCATCATAGAAAAGCGAACATTGTGGCGGACGCCTTGAATCGGAAGTCTTTATATACAGCTTGGATGCTGCTGCGAGAAGAAGAGTTACTAAAGGTATTTTAGGGTCTAAAACTGGAAGTTAGGGGAGAATCTGGAATTCTGTGTTTGAGTCAGTTGCAAATTTTAAGTGATTTTAAATTGGAACTTCTGAAGGCTCGTCAAGATGGTAAAGCGTTACGTAAAGTATTCCCGACAATTGAACAGGAAAGACAGTGGAGAGTGTCAAAAGGTAAGGATGGTTTATGGAGGTTCAATAATAGGATTATTGAGCTACATATCAGAGACCTGCGACAAAGCATCTTGAAGGAAGCTCATAAGAGCGGGTTTTCAATCCATCCAGGAAGTACCAAAATGTATCAAGATCTGAAAGCGATGTTCTAGTGTCCAGGGATGAAGAATGATGTGACATTGTATGTATCTAAATGTTTAACATGTCAAAAGGTTAAGATTGAGCATAAGAGACTATCAGGAACCCTCCAGCCTTTAGAGATTCCACAATGAAAATGGGAGAGTATTGCAATGGATTGCGTGACAAGTTTGCCCAGGACTCATACTGGTTATGATGCCATTTGGGTGGTTGTGGACCAACTGACAAAATCAGCTCACTTTCTCTCCATCCAAATAAGTTGCAAAATGGAAGAATTGGCTCGAATGTACATCAAAGAGATTGTTAGATTGCACGACGTGCCTTCTACCATTATATCTGACAGAGATTCTCGTTTCACATCAAGATTCTGGGGAGCCTTTCAACATGCATTTGGGATTCAGTTAAGTTTGAATATTGCATATCACCTTCAGACAGATGGTCAATTAGAGAGAACTATCCAGACCTTGGAAGATATGCTAAGAGCTTGTGTTTTGGATCAGCCAGCGAGCTGTGACTGATATATGCCACTGGTGGAATTTGCTTATAATAATAGCTACCATGCGAGCATCAGAATAGCTCCGTATAAGGCTTTGTATGGTAGAAAATGTCAATCTCCACTATGTTGGTATAAAACTGGAGAAAGGAGCTTATTAGGGCTTGAGATGATAGCTGAAACTACTGAGCAGATAAAGAAGATTTGTAGTCGAATGCTTATAGCCCAGAGCCGTCAAAAAAGTTATGTTGATCAAAGGCGAAAGCCTTTAGAGTTTGAAGAAGGGGAGCACCAACCACCGGAGTGGGAAGAGCTATTAAGACTAAGAAACTGAATCCCCGTTATATTGGATCGTTTGAGATCCTGAAAAGAATTCGGCCAGTGGCTTACAGAATTGCCTTACCGCCGTATCTTTCGAACTTGCATGACGTGTTTCATGTGTCATAGTTTCGGAAGTATACTCTTGACACAAGTCATGTCCTAGAACCGGAACCAATTCAAGTGAGAGAAGACCTAACACTTGCAGTACTTCCGGTGAGAATTGATGACACTAGTATTAAACGATTGCGTGGGAAGGAAGTATCACTGGTAAGGGTAGCCTGGAGTCGAGCTGGTATTGAAGAACACACTTGGAAACTCAAATCAGATATGGAGAAGGACTACCCACATCTCTTTTCAGGTAACTACATTTGAATTTTGGGGGCAAAACTCTTTGTTAGGTGGGTAGGATGTAAACCCTGTTAAATTAGTAAATAATTAGTCAATAAATTAATTTTTAATAAAGAAGATTAGAAATGTGAATATTATATCAAATTAGGATAGAGCTCATCGAAACGAGAATTTTGACACTAATTTCGAAGAAATTGGTTTAAGATTGGAACCGAACGGGCCGAACCGATTGAACCAGGCCCGTGGGCCCAACTGGACCAACCTTTAAATGAGCTAAAGCTCATTTTCTTCTTCAAAATGCAGCAGAAGCAGGGCTGAACGCAGAGAGGAGAAGAGAAGGGCACAAAACCCTTACGTTAACTTCCGAACGTTGTAACTCCTCCGTCCGAGCTCCAATCGCCGCACCGTCTGTGGCCACGAGACCACCGCGTCAAGCTCTACGTTTCTACTGAAACAATTTTATTGGTAAATTGTTTTTTCACCCTCAGCTTCTTCTTCCCCAATTTTTGAAAAATTAAGTGGAGGTATTGAATTTCTTACTCTTTGATGTTTTAGGATCCAATTAGCTTGAGGAAAACATTTACTCTTGCTTATGTGAAGTTTGAGTAAGGTGAGGATACTATAATTCCACTTTAATTTTACTGAATTTGAGCATTGGATATTAAATTGGGTATATATGTGTTATGAATATGTATTAGGTTGTGAATAAATAATTGGATCTTGAAATTGTGAATACCATAACTTAGAGGAAGCTGTTTAGTTGAGGTTTTGGGGCTGTGTTGGTTTTAATTAAGTTGCCTTGATCATTACGTGGGAATCGGCCAAGGTATCGTTTAGGTTTCTTGCATTTAATATATAATCTGTGAAAACTTAGGTTAGATGACCATAGAATAAGTTGGAACGTATGTGTATATTATGGTTTAGTATCTTATTGTTACATATGGATTGGTATGGTGCTTATTAGTTGAAGGATTGGTAAATTGTTAATTATTGATTTGAGGATAGAATTATGTGATTTGTAAGCTATGGTTTGGTTGTGAAAATTTGGCATGTATATATAATTATTGTTGGAGGATTTGGCATGTATATATATGTTTATTGTTGGAGTGGAATATGAATTTTATGGTGGTTGTTGTGTTGAGGGAGAAGGGTATTTTGGTGCTTGTAGGTATAGGTGGTTGTATTGGTATCATGGAAAATGTTTGAACGAGGAAAAGGTTTTGGCAAGTTTATAAAATTTTGGTTTTAGGCTGAACTTTGGCGGGCTATAACTTGGCTTCCGGAACCCCAAATTGATTCCAACTTGTTTTACATGAAAATTGGGTTCGTGAAGTTTATACTGTTTGAAGAACGGAAGAAAAACAATTTAAAACGATTGAGTTATGCCCGTTGAAAATTTTGTTGTGGAATATGTAACTATGCAGGAAGCATTTCATGATTCTGCAGCTTTGCTACTGAATCTGCTTTTTTTTTTTAAAAAAAGAACGCACGTCCACACATACGCATGTCATGGAATTTTGGTGATATATACACGACTGGTCCTATGCGCATGCGTGATATAAAGTTTTCACCCACGCGTACGCATGACAAAGGGACGCACGCGCGAGCTGCAGTTTCACACTCCCACGCGCACGCATGAACCACGCGTACGCGTGGTCCCTGTTCTAGCAAACATGATTTTTTGAGTTTTAAACCCTATTTCAAACTTCTAAACCTCTATTTTCATTTATTTAGTTAGTAATAATAGTATTAAACCTGATAATCAGATGAAGTTAGGAAATGGGGATAACTTGGAGATGAAGTAAAGCTGACAAGTGATGAATTGATTATGAAATGTTACGAATTAGGGGTGTTTGCAGTGTGGTTCGGTTTTTTTATCAAAGCCATCCGAACCAAACCAAACCAATTAAAATCGATTTGGTTTAGTTCGGTTTGTTCGATTTTTTTAATAAATTAAAAAAATACTACCATTCTATTTCACAAAGTCATAACATTGAAATCGACAAGCACAAATTCACAATAGCTAAAAAAGTCTTGGTCTAATGAAATTTAAGGACAAAAGGAATTCAAATACGACAATTAAAGAAGTTTAAAAGTTCAATAGTCAACACAACTAAAAATAAAAATAAATTTCCATTAAAAGATAGCCAAATTATAGTGTATTCTCCAACAAAAGCTAAACTTCTTAATGCAAACCAACCTGAAATAAAAAAACAGTTACATAATAAGAACAACAATTATAATAATAATATAAGACTAGTAGAAAAACATTCTAATCTAGTTATATATTCTAATAATAAAGAGAACAATAGAGTTCAAGCAAGAAAATACTCTAAACATGAAATAAAATAAAACATGGGGCAATCTGATTGAAAAATTCCCAAAGCTCAATAGAGTTCAAATCAACCCAAAAAGACCTATGAACAAGAAGAAGGCTACTATCCTCCTCGAGATTGATCGAGTCCTTGAACTTCCCATACAAAATCTTCTTTAGTTCAGCCATCTAAGCAACCACAGATTGTTTCTCCTCGTCAAGCTTTGTCAGTTTCTGGCATGTCACCTCTTTCATGTTTTCTATCCTATTCTCAACTTCATCCTTTGGCACATGTGCAAAGACCTCACCTATTTGAAACCGAACCACATCTTGGTGGAGTAAAAAACTATGTTGTTTACAAAAACTGCATAAAGCCATAAATAAATATATGCAACAAAAAAAATTAAATTTAGTGCCAATTTACAAAATCAAATTCTGTTTACAAAATCAAGCAATTTACCAAATCAATATCCTGTTTACAGAATCAAGCAATTTACAAATTCATTAAACAACCAGCAACAATACCAACAAAAGTAATTCATACCATACAAAATTAATATCCTATTCTCATTTTTCAAATTTAGCTTACCATATTGATTTCAATCTAATCCTATAAAGATCCAGAAGCTCCAAAACATACTAAATCATACTAAATCACTTCAAAAGTATTTCGGTAATTCAACATTAACAGAACAGCAAAGCAAAATAATACAGAGGCAGTTTCAGTAATTCAACAGCATAAAACAAACCAGAAATAACATTGAAATTAAAACGACAACATAATTGGCACCGAATTTTTAAAACTCACCTAATTGGGTGCTGTGTTGAATCAGTGACTGGGTGGGAACAAATCAACAGTGCATTTGTCTGTAAGTTTTAACATGAAAAAGGCTATAAATCAACAAAACTTAGCAACAAATCAACAAAGAGACAGCAAGTAGCAACAAATCAACACTAATGAACAGAATTTACCAGTAAACAGCAAATGGTACTAAACATTACCTGAATCGGTGGCTCGGGCTCCATATTGACTTGGGAGGAAGGCTGAGTGGGAGCCTGGGAGGTGCTGCCGTGCTGGGTTGAACTGATGGGTTAGGGTGGTGGCGTCTCAACGGCTGCGGCGTGGTGCTGTGCTGCCGTGTCGAGTCGGTCGGTGGTGGCTTCGTGTTGGCCTGATGTGCGACGGCGTGGCTTTGTGTTGGCCTGGTGTGCGACGGGCCGAAGACCTCGCGGTGGTGGGTGGCTGGGTGCGCAGGTCGGCAGGTGTGGAGATTTGGAGAAGAGGGAGCGATGAGTACTGACTAGGTTAGGGATTGGAGATTTAGGGGTTAGGGTAGACGCT
>NC_029775.3:19482886-19483847 GCF_000817695.3 Arachis duranensis
TTAGTTACCATTAGTCATAGTTTATAGTTAGAACTAGTTTCTAGAGAGAGAAGCTCTCACTTCTCTCTAGAATTAGGATTAGGATTAGGTTTAGTTCTTAGATCTAAATTTAGATTCATCTTCTTCTACTTCTATCTTCTAAATTCTTTGTTGCTACATTCATCTTATTCTATTCTTTTGTTGTAATTTTCTTTATGTTGTTCTTGTGTTTTTGTTGTAGATCTACTTTTGTTTCTTCTACTTTCTTCCAATTCAATTCAAGGTAATTCATAATAGATGTGTTTCTTTTGATTGTTGTTATTAATTCTTTTCAATAATTGTTGTTAGATTCTACTCTTGTTACCAATTTACTATGCTTTTCTTTTGTACCCTCCAAGTGTTTGATGAAATGCTTGGAAGGATTTTAGAGTAGAATTTTATTCTCTTGGCTTGGAAAGGTAACTAGGGAACTCTTGAGTTGCTAATGTCCAAGTAATTGATGATTGGGATCCATTGACTCTAGTTCTCACTAGTTGAACTAGTGAAGAGTTAGGACTTATGGACTAGGATTGATATAGCTCATTTGACTTTCCTTTACTACTAGTTAGAGGATGATTTAATGAGATTAATCCTTGCCAATTCTCATATTGTGGTTAGTGATTAGGATAGAGATCCTTGACCACCAATCCTTGCCAAGGCCTTTTTGTTAATTGAATTTCCTTATCATTTACTTTCATGTCTATTATTTCAAAAATCCCAAAAATATACCTCATAGCCAATAATCATACACTTCGTCGCAATTCCTTGTGAGATGACCTGGAGTCCAAATACTCCGATTAATTCTTATTTGGGGTTTGTTACTTGTGACAACCAAATTTTTCCATCTAAGGATTCCTTGTTGGTGTAGAACTATACTTGCAACGAGAATTCATTTGTGAAATCCTAAACCGTCAAAAATCCAATCATCAAAATGGCGCCGTTG
>NC_029775.3:19486353-19488926 GCF_000817695.3 Arachis duranensis
AAAAAAAAACTTTTTTTTCTCTTCTTCTATTTTCTTTGGTCTATTACATTTGCATACTTTTCTTCTTTGCATTTTAATTTTGTTTCTATAATTTGTTCTCATTTTATTTTCTAAATTTCTCATTTTAATAATGGTGTTGAAATCTCTCACTCAATTGTTGAGAATTTCTTGCATTTGTTTTGGTGCTTCATGACTTGTTACATTAATTGCAATATTTGTCAACACACAAGATTAGTGCTTTAGTCTTTCCTAATTCATTACCCTTTGGTTTTTTTTCTTGTACCGCTTCATCATTGAATTAGGATAGAATCAAATGCTTTCATGCGTATCACTAATCTTGTTTGTGTCAATCCTTATTTGATCTTGATGCTCCATATACTCTCCATGCTTTAACTTCACTCTTGCATCAAGTATTAGTTGATATGCCCTTTGCTTAAATTGTTTTCTTACTCACATGTTGTAGCTACCATGTAGTAGCGAACCATACCTTTATTTGGCATTAGCCCCCGCCTATGTTCTAATTGCTTTGATGTCTTTGTTATAGGCTTAATTTTCTTTCTTTTTCTCTCCTTCTAGGTTGGCCACCAAGAAGGAAAGGAATGCGAAAGCTTCTAAATGGAGCAACAACCAAGTCATTCGCACTAGCTTTAAATGGGGCAACAAACAAGTCATCCGCACAATCTTTTGATAGAGCTCATCAATTGTAGCAACCCATCCACCCTGCTCTTCTTTGCATGCACCGAGGACGGTGCAATCTTCAAGTGTGGGGAGGTCGTCGACCGATCTCCATGGGTAACAATTTTCTTTTTCAACACCAATGTTAGTTAGTTATTGCATAGCATGATAGGTTGCATGTTAGTTAGAATTTGTACATATTTTTACCACTTCTTTCTTATTAGGACTACTTGGTTAGAGTGATGATTTCTTTCCCAAGAAACCATTTTAGGGCAACCTACCAATTTGAAATTTTTTTTGTTGAACTTGCTTGATAGAATTTATTTTGGAACATGGTTTTTGAGCTAAGAACACAAGCATGTGAGTTTTGAGCCTAATTGTATGGTTACATCTTATAACCACTTATTTTCATTCTTGTGTGCATTATTCTCTTTCTATGAATGTAATCTTTGATTTGTTTGATTCTTTATGTCCATTATTTTGTGTATTCATGCATTTATATGATTGAGGCCATCATTTCATTAGCTCACTTATCCAAATAGCCAACCTTTTATCTTCCTTTGTTAGCCAATTTGGGCCTACGCTTAACCCACTTGTTCTTAATTTTAGCACATTACAAGCCTTAAAGCGAAAAACAATAAATGTCCTTTATTTGGATCTTTGGTTAGCTTAGACTGGTGTGTGTGAGTATCATTCAAGTGTGGGAATCTTGGGACATTGGGTGAATAAAAGGGTAGTTTTGTATTTTTATTGAAAATATTAGGAATTGGGTACATGCTCATGTATTGACCAAATGAAAAACCTTATGCATTGAGGTTCTTGTATATAGAAAGAAAAAAAAATGAGAAAAAACAAAAAAAAAGAAAAAAAAATGAAAAGAAAAAGAAATAAAAGTGAAAAAGAAAAAAAAATAGGAAAGAAAGAAAAAAAAAGAAAGAAATAAAAAGGGGACAAAATGCCCCAAAACAAAGTGAAGCTCAATAAAGATCAATGCATAAGTGTTGTGAAATGAAAAGAAATTACATGAGTATGTGAAAAAGTGAAAAATGGGTAGTTAGGTTAGAACTTAATTGTATAGGATGTCATAGGTTAGGTGGGAAGTCTAAGCTTATCAAAGATTCAAACTTCAAACTCACTTAACCAAATATGCATCCTACCTTAACCCTAGCCCCATTACAACCTATGAAAAGACCTCATGATATATGTATGCATGCATGAGATATATGTTGATTGTTAGAAGAAGAACAAATCTTGGAAAGCATGATTAGGGGAGAATTGAGAGAATCGACCCTAAACACCGAGCGACTAGAGTGCAAACACTTCCGGTGAGGGTTCGATGCTCAATTCCTTGATTCCCGGCTTTCATGAGCGTTCTTCTTGCAAGTCTATATGAACTTCATATTTATACTTCAATTGGTAGGATTCATGAATCATTATATGATCTTAAGCCCTACTTGTGCATATATGTCTTGGAGATTGATTTAATTTTAACCAAGTAGGTAGAACCATTTTGCATTTAGTTGCATATAGTTTAGGTTGCATATAGTTTATTTACATTGAATAAATGTTGATGCCCTTTGCTTTCTCTTGGCTTAAGCATGAGGACATGCTTGGTTTAAGTGTGGGGAGGTTGACAAACCCCATTTGTAGGGTTTATCTTGTATTGATTTTAGGGGATTTTATCACCTTTTACCCACATTTACTCAATGAAATAGCATGGTTTTGTATATTCTCCTTTAATTGTGCTTAAGAGTGAAAACATGCTTTTTAGGACTTAAAATAGCTAAATCTAATTCTCCTTGATTCCATTAGATGCCTTGATATATTTGTTAAGTGATTTCAGATTTAGGAGGCAAAGATTGGATCAAGGGAATGAAGAAAAAGCATGTAAAGTTGGA
>NC_029775.3:19489260-19507533 GCF_000817695.3 Arachis duranensis
CAATTCAATAAGAGGTAATTCATAATAAATGTGTCTTCTTTGCTCTTCCATTGTTGATCTCTTGTTTTTGTAGTTATAGATTCCTTTAATTCTTGCATTTAATAATGTTTACTTCTATTGCACTCTATGTGTTTGTTGAAATGTCTCTTTTAGTTTTAGTGTAGATTTTGTTTCTCTTGGCCTAGGTAGAGTAATTAGTGACACTTGAGTTATCTAATTCCTTTGTTGATTGATAATTGGAGAGATTGCTAATTGATTTGAATGCCTCTAAAGCTAGTCTTTCCTTTAGGAGTTGATTAGGACTTGAGGAATCAAATTGATTCATCCACTTGACTTTCCTCCATGGTTAGAGGTTAACTAAGTGGGAGCAATGGACAATTTGTCATCACAATGGAGGAGGATAACTAGGATAGGACTTCTAGTTCTCATATCTTTCCAAGAGCTTTATTAGTTGTTAGTTTATTTTCTTTGCCATTTATAATTCTTGTCCAAAAGCTTAAAAACCCCAAATCTAATTCACAACCAATAACAAGACACTTCATTACAATTCCTAGGGAGAACGACCCGAGGTTTGAATACTTCGGTTTATAAATTCAGGGGTTTGTTTTAGTGACAAACAACTTTTTGTATGAAAGGATTATTGCTTGGTTTAGAAACTATACTTGCAACGAGAATTCATTTGTGAAATTCTAAACCATCAAAAATCCAATCGTCATTCGGTTTGGTTAGAGTTTTCATATTCAAAACCGAAACCCGAACCGAACCGCACAAAAAACAGCAAAATCAGTTTTTTTTTCGATTTTTTTGGTTATCGGTTAATTCGGTTATCAGTTTTTTCGATTCGGTTCGTCGGTTTAGTTTGGTCTGGATCAGTTTTGAACACCCCTATTACGGATGATCATGTATGATACTTGGCTTGATAATCAAATGAATGATCATGCATGATACTTGGCTTGAATCATTAAATGATGAGAGATACGAGATTCCCTGGGTAAAGTACCGTGGATTGCCACCACGTGTACCAGGTTGAAAACTCGATACTCTATTGATCCTACGATGTAAGGGTGACCGGGCACTTATAAATTCTCGGAAATGGTACCCCCATTAAGCGATTCGGTATATATATGAGAAAAAGCTATGCATAAACTCATGGGGATGCACGTCGGGGGATAGTCCAATGGTTTAGCAAACCAGACTTGTCGGGTTGGTTGTGTAACCGACAGATGAGCTCATTAGCCATAGGACAGGCATGCATCATGTGCATATTATTTGAATTACTTGTTTGTGCTCTAATTGGGTTTGCCTAAGTGCATTTACTATGTTAAGTGTATATTTGCTACCTGTAGTACTTGTAACCTTCTTGTGCTTGTTTTATCTATTTATTTGTCTGTGAAGTGCTGACGGAGATGGAGGTATAGAGGAATGGCAGTATGGAACTTAGATTTAAGACTAGGTAAGTTAGGCTTAGATACTCTTAGAAAACCACCTCTTATGACTTTTGTTTAATACTTTAAGCTCTATAATATGTGTGTCGGCATTTTAGGATTGCTTCTGGCATTCCCAGGACCTTATATATTATGTGTGTGGCACCTTTACCATACTGAGAACCTCTAATTATCACCCCATACTATATTGTTATTTTTCAGATGCAGGTTGAGAGGCATCTCATTAGACGTCTGGACTCCTGAAGCGAAGTGGTTACTGGGTTATTTTGTTGTACAGTGATGTATATATATACATTTAGCTTTCTCCTCGCATAGCTTGTTCTTTTTTATCCTCTTAGAGGTTTATGGAGAGACAGGATTTTGTTTATGTACATTTAGATTTTGGATGTGTGTATGTGCGTGCGCGTGTGTATTCTCCGACCAGTCTTAACTTCGCGGGCTGAGTTAGCAGCTTGTTATCTTTAACCCTCTGTTCTTGTTTTTTGTTACCTTATACTTAATAGCTATAGCTTTCTTAGTATGCAAGTTAACTCGTTTCTTGAGCATTTTTGCGCTTTTATTTCGCAATTTTTATTCCTTCTATTCTTCAAAACTCCTAGTATATCATAATCCTTCTGCTATTATATGTACACATTTTATTTTAGAGGTCGTAATACCACTCCATCTCTGTTTTACGACTTAAGCGTAAAGTTTAGTGTGGTAGGGTGTTACATCATTTACCATGTTATCTATTGGATGTTTAGTTGCCAATGTCTCGCTCATGACACGTGCACTTGTTGAGAATTCGGTTACTTCTTTCTCACCATGAAAGTTTCATCCAACATAACTCTTGGGGAATGGTTTGTAAAGTAAATGATCTTTAACATCTTTTTGAGCATGCTATTTGTGAAACTTATAACTTGTACACGGACATATTATCTTACTATTCTCAATTGCTCCATGTTGAAATAAATGAAAAATCCAATAAATTTTTTAGACCAACTATATATTCATCTGAGTTTTTTGACTTAGCAATCCAAGATTTATCCATTGTTGCTAGTTAAACTTTAAGTAGGAAAAAACAATTACTAGTAATAGACTTCTAACATGAGACTTCTAACATGATAATCAACAAAGCTATAATAGATTTCTGACATATTTAAACTAAAACGGGATATAATTATGGCACCTACTTAAATGAAGATGCTAAAAATATTTTTTTATAAAGATTTTTGTATTAAAAGTGTATTTTATTTGTTTAGCCACACTTTAAAAAAAATAATATTTTTGTAGTACATCAAAATCAAACCATACAATTCATGATCTAATGGTAAAAAAGAAACATCTTCATATGAAGATAATTGTAAAATCTTCATGATAATATCCACTTATAATTATTATCTTACCTCAACAAGTGCTTGTTCAAAAGTAATAACAAAAAATTAGTGAAAAAAAATCAATATTTACTTCAATTATAATTATTATCTATCAAAAAATTGAAGGATAAAGGATGATATGATCAATTAAATTGAACAATAGAAGAAGACAGTAAAACAGGAATAAGAGGATAGGAAATAAGGTAGAAGGTACACACAAACTGATAATAGATAAAAAATTTTCATTGTTTATAGTATCTAATTTAGATACCCCTCATATGTTATTACTAACCCTACAAAATCCTGAACCAAAATAAATGTGCAAAAGCATCTTGGCTAACCAACCTCAAAAAAATTTAGCTGCCAACTAAGCACTTTAAGTGAAAACCAAATTTTTTATTCAAAAAAATAGAAGAAATAAACAACTTCTATAATAATCATAATATTATTATAATATTATTTGTTACTTGTAAATATAAAGCCTCTGAGTTCTACTGATACCAATTCTAACATATTATTACTAATATATTTGAGTTAGCTATAAAAAAATCTTATAGCATCATAAAACAATAAATCCAAGATAAAAAAAATTATTTTAAATATAAACTAGTTGCTAAAGTTTGTTTTTTAAGGAAAAAAAGGAAGTGAGATACAAATCTTTTAGCTTGTATAATAAAGAACACGTTAAGAAAAGAAAATAACTGAATTCAATCATGGAATCCATCCATCCTTTCTCTCTCTATTTTCCGTAAACAGTTCAATTTTTATGGGTGCATAAATAACATGTTCTTTCTTGACCAAAAAAATGGCTTAAATTAGGAAGGGAAAACAATACAAAGTATAATACTAGGATTTGGATCTTCTAAAGTTTGAATTTTATTTTAAAGAGTAAAGTGTGATTTTTCACTATTTATTTCATAGGTAGGACCAAAAATAAATATGAAAGAAAAATTATTCAAGAGTAGAAGATCACACTTTATTCTCTAAAGTAAAATTCAAACTTTAGAAGATCCAAATCCATAACACTAACTACTTAGACTCGACAAGGCTCAACTCACTAGATTCCTACCATGTAAATTAAAACCTCTCGAGGAAAAACACAGTTAAAAAACACACAAGAGAGTAACTAAAAAGATAGACAGATATCCTATTCAGAACCTATGGAAAAACATTGAATTCTACAAAATGTGTTTTTTAGAAGTCAGAATCTAATCTTTCAACAACAAAAAGACTAAATGCCATTTGCATCATCAACATCAACATGAAAACAGAACATCAAACCATAAAGTACTCACTCATTTTGTAATCGGCGTAGAAGAAGTGGATGCTGAAATTAAAAGCAGAGAGAATTGTTAATTGCAAAACCTAAAAGTTACACAAATATCAGCATAAATGACTCAAATGCATAATGATAATGCTAAAACTAATTTTTATAATTTTTCCCACCTTTGGATGAACACAATGTATTATAAAATACATTAAAAAAATCAAGTAATTTTCAAACAACACAATTAACGAAAAGGAAATGACTATCCATTAGATAAATTACTGTATATACTAATCAGTAGCTAAAATTAACCAAAACTAAAATCATAATCAAGTCAAGACATAAACTATATAAACAGTTAAATATTACTGAGAACTAGCAAATAGTAAGCATCACAAATCTATAAGTAATGAAGTATAATAAAGAGAAACCAATATCTCTTTTTGAGCATATATTACTTATATAATCAATCATTAAAATATTTTAAGAGATTATAATAATTTTTACAATTATATTCAATACTTTTTTATTAAAATAAAAAAATAAAAAATACAAAACAAGAGGGAATACCAATGAAAAAGCAGCAAAAAAAATTGAGGAGGTGAGACAGAGAAAAAATTTATGGTTAACAAAGAAAAAATATCAGCAAATTAATAGGAAAGAAGAAGAAAAAAAATTACAAGTGGCAGTTCAAAGGAAAAATTAGAATGAAAAAAGCGGCGTTGAAGAAGAAGCTTAGGAGTGAACAAATATAAAAATGTGTTGTACCACGGCAACTACGATGACATCGACGGTAGAAACAGTGACGTAACGACGGCAAAAACTGCGGCGGCAACAGTGATAGCAACAACAGTATAGAGAGAACAGATATAAAAACGCATTGATAGAAAAGGTGGCTCGATCCAAAAACTTTTTACCGCAATGGACATGGAAGTGGTAATGGCGCTGACAGCGAAAATGGCAGTAGAAAATTTAGGATTTCATCGTCATTCTATTCTTAGCTAACTCAGTCTCTCATTTCTACAAAAAGAGAAAATTAGGTTTTGAAAAAAAATTTAAAATTTTAATCATAAATTAATTATAAGTAAAAGTTTTTTAGATTGGTATAAATAAAATATATTGTAAAGATTTTTAAAAATTTTCACCAAAATACTCTCTCAATTAAAGATTAATTTTGTAGTGATCAGACCGTCAATTACTCACCTATGTCTGATTTGTTTTCCCTTTTCATCATAACGGCATAAAACACCGTATTTTTAAATATCACTATTTTACACTATTCTTTCTCCCATTTTAAATTAAAAAGCGTATTTCCTCATCATCTAAATTTTTCACGATAAAAGATAGTTATTTATTCACCTAAATTCTTTTTTTGTCCGCTTCCTGTTATGAGAATTCTTTTTTATTTGACGTCAGCATGTATTACAAGTTCGTTTGTTTAATTTTGTGATTGACTTTGATCCATATTTAAGATTGTCGTGCATGCATCATCATATCTATTTTCCACTCCACTATCACCATTTAATCTAAACAAAAAAATAAAAATGTTAATTAATCACTTTTTATTTCACTATGATCTCTAATGATGGCTCCCAAATCTGAAGAAATGGTATAATGCCGGCCAAGGGCCAAGTATTTAGTATTTACAATGTCAAAGAGGATTATTTATTATTTTTGTTTATGACAAGTCAACTAATTCTAAGAGCCAAAAGCGTATTATAAGCTTTGATATTATTATGAAATTGCATGTTGTATGTTTACCACTAACACAGACAATAATGTCCATTGGCTAGAACACCAATATAGATCGCTATAATTAAGTACCCGATATTGATCCTAACTTGATCTTAACCACCTGAACTTCAGCAAGATGCTCATGCTCGCCAACTATCATCGGCTAACATTATTTTAAATGCTTATAAATAATTATTTATGAGAAGAAAGATGCTCCTATAAAGATGTATCAAACGTGTTTTTTTAAAGATATTTTTTAATAATTAAAATTTAATACATATAATTACTTAAATTGTGTTATTGATATTGTAGTAATTTTTTATAAAAAATATTAATTTATATCGGTTTAAAATTTAATTTATTAATTTTTTTGCTAAACTGATTTGTCCAGCTTAATTTTTAATAAAAAATAATACAATTTAATTGATTATATGTGTTAAATTTTAATTTTTAAAAAATATTTTAAAAAAATATGTTTTTGACATCTTTATCTAAGTGGCTCCTTTATAAGAAATTATATTTGCACTATTTTTTAGTACTCTCTAAATATATACCTTCTTCTTTTAATATTAAAATGAGAAATGTTAAGAGAAATTTTTTTAGTATAAAAAAACTAACAAGATTTTCTGTTATTATTGTCCACTGTGTTTTCTAACCTATTTAAGGATTTGTTGTTGGGCAATAAGTTGCTGCATATACAAGACGAAATTCGAATCCCCTAATACTTATTTAAGCGGACTAGTGAGTTAACTATTAAACTAACCCAACTTGGTTAACAAACTACTCAGTGCTAGTTTAAATATAAGATAAAAATAAAAAAATAAAATTATTCGATAACAAAAAAATTAACTAAAAATAACTAGAATTTGCTTTATTTAACATTCCTTAATAATAATTAATTAATATTAAATAAAACAAGTTTGGACTTTTTTTCCTAGCATTACCAGTTAAAAAAATTATTTATTTAACATTTTTCTATTGAAAAAGAATTTTTGCATTCTTTTTTTAATTTTCTCTTTAAATCCTTAAAAGAAAAGATTAATCAAAGTGATGCAAATCATTCCTACACATGACAAGAGCATCCCCTATTTAAAAGCACTTCACTTAAACCAGAATGAATCATCAATTGAAATTGAAAGCTTGTCTGTTTTAATTTCATGCAACAAATTCATGAGGTCCTCCTCCATTATTCAGCCAAGTGATGATTCATCCGCTACCTCATCATTTCCACAACAGAGCCTAGAAACAACAAATAATCACCAAGGAAGAAGAACAACACAAGATCCTCCTCATCATCATCATCATGCAGGTACAGTGGAAGACGAAGCAAACATCATGATCAAATTCAAGTGGAGGAGTGCATTTTGCATGTGTCTTCCAAGCTTTGGTAATAAAGCAAAGGGAGTTAAGAAAGAAGAAGCAGCACCAAGAATTGAGGAACATTATTCAGTGAGTCATGTCATGTCTAGTACTTTCTCTTTTGAACCCTATGACCATAATAATAATAAGGGTAACAATGAAGATGATGAAGAAGAGAATTATAATCATGAGAATCAAGGGGATGAATCCATTAGTTCCTACTTTGAACTCCCATCTCAAGTACTCAAAACCACTGGTGCCACCGTTGAATGAATGAATGAATGAATGAATGCTTCTTTTGATGGACAGCAACAATATGATTTTATTTCTTACAAGTTGTCCCAAAAAAGTTTGGTGATTTTGTTAGTTTTGAACAATTTCCTGCTTTCTCTCTTAACTCTAAATTCAATTCTATTTCCATCATGTTTTGCCTTTTACTATACTACTTAGCACTTCTCATACAATTTTAAGAGAATGATAGGGCCAACATTTTTTATTGTAAAAATATAAATTAATTAGTATTGGTTTAAATATAAGACAAAAATACAGATGAATTATGCAATTCCGATTATGCAGAAATCTTGGCCAAATGATTACAAGAAAGAAAGGGGCAAGAGAAGGACTCTGTTGTAGAGCATCTGTTAACAAGGGTAACGGGAACACTCAGACCAAAAAAGACCAAAAAATAGTGAATTGTTTTTTTTTTTTAAAATAGTTTTATTATTTTTCTTTCAAAGCAATATCCTAATTTAGTATTTAGAGGACTAATTTTGGTAGTTTAGTAATTAGTTTACTAATTTATTTAAATAAGTATCGAAGGTTCGAATCCTATCTTGGACATACAACCTATTGATCAATAATAAATTCTTAAATAAAATTTAAATTCAAAACGGATTAATCGTTAACAATCGGATTGAAGGATACTGTGATAACAAAAGAAAAAGCTTTTAGAGATTTTTCTAATGTTAGTCGGTTCATTCAAGACATAACCATGTTTTCTACCTTTGTTTAAAAAAAACGGAAATATTTGGTAACTAAAAAAAATCAGTCAAAAACAGTCATAATTTGTCTTATTTAGCATTTATTAATTATTACGATAATTAATAAATGCTAAATAAGACAAGTTCTACCTATTTTTTTGTCTCCCTAGCATTACCCTTAAAAAAACGATGGTGACACATTTAAAATTTATTTTTCTTTTAGTTTTGCCAACTAGAAAGAAATTTCAAAATAAAGAAATGGTGTAACCACCGTCAAACGAGTTAAAAGTAACTTTTAACCCATAACTTCACATAAAATTAATAATTGAGAGGTGTTAAATGATTTGACTTATTTAACCAAATTTTTATCTAATAATTTTCAATTATTAATTTCATGTGAAGTTGACGGCGCTTGAATTTTCACCTTATTAAAAGAATAGTTACAAATATTAGGATAAAATATATTTTTTACTTTTTAAATTTGTTAAAAATTTTAAAAATATTTTTAAATTTTATTTTAGAGTAAATTATCAATTTCGCCCTCGAATTATCAGAACGCTGACAAAAATAACCTCCACTTTTATTAACGACAAAAATACATCTAAAATATTGAAAAACGCTACAAAAATATCCGACCGTAAATAAAAAACTATTCTGTTAACAGAATTGGTTGAGCTGTCAAATGGATTCTGTTACACCCCTTCTTTTGCTTCTCCTTCGTTCTCCCTCACTCCCTCCCTCCCCAAAACAACTACAACAACAATAATAAACATCTCAGACATTCCTTCCCTCCCCCAACCCTCCCAAAAGTCACTGCAAGCTACAACAGCAACATATCTCAGTCACTCCAAAATTGCAATAACAACAACAACATCATCTTCCTAGTTCAAGCTCTTGCAACAACATCTTCCTCACTATTTCTCTCCTCAAATACGATGTTGCCTCTTCTTCCACAATTTCTTTCCCTCAAGTACGACAATGATCTTACTCTTTGCCAGTGTCATCTTGCTCATCCACTTCTCCTTCTTCGATTATTCTCTCTCGTCGCCTCTCTCTTTCTCTCTCCTTGTTGTTTTACTCCTCTCTCTCCTCAACGACGGCACTTGCAGTGATGTTACCCTCTCCTCCCGTCCTCCCTCTCTCCCTAAAATAACTACAACAACAATAAGCAACATCTCAGTGACTCCCTCCCTCATCCAAACCTCCTAAAATAGACCTTCGCCTCACCATCTTCATCTCAGTCACAGCAATAATCAGCCAGAATCAGTGATAATCATCCATAATCACCAATTTCACATTTCTCATTATACTTTTTTTAATAATATATTAAAGATAGAATCCAAAGAGAAATAATGACAAAGAGAGAAGTTGGAGAGAGAGAGAGAGAGACTGTCCATTGCTGGTTTACTGCGAGAGAGAAGAGTAAGGCGCTACAAGACAGATTTTTGACAGCGATGGAGGGGCAGCGAGCAAGCAGCAACAATGATGACAAATCTGAGAGGAAAAATCGAGAGATCTGCTGCGAGAGTGAAAAGGGTAAGGAGCTGTGAGATCCACTTCTGACGACAACGGCAGGGGCGGCGAGCAAGTAACATTCGCAACAACGAGATTCTACCATTAAAGATAGAGAAAGTTGCGTGGGTTGATGAGCAACTATTTTGTGTGTTAGAGAAGTGAAAGTGAGAAGAAGGGAGAAGAATAAAGGAGTAGGGAGTGGAGTGTGACAGCGTGAGACAAAGAAGATCAGAAGGCAACAGCCATGGATTCAGAGTGAAAGTGTAGAAGGTAAGACATAAGCTTTTTCGGGGAGATTTGGGGGAGGGAGGGACTGAGGGAGTGAGGGAGAATAAAGGAGAAGCAGAAGAAGGGTGTAATGGAATCTATTTGACAGTTCAGCCAACTCTGTTAACGGAATAGATTTTTATTTACGGTCGGGTATTTTTGTAGCATTTTTCAATATTTTAGGTGTATTTTTTTCGTTAATAAAAATAGAGGTTATTTTTGTCAGCGTTCTGATAATTCGATGACAGAATTGGTAATTTATTCTTTATTTTATTTTAATTTTATTCCAAAAAAATTTTATTTGTATCAAATGTACTCTGACGGCTAATTTTAAAAAAAAATTAGAACATTTCGTAACAATTTTATAAGAACAACTATTAACACAAATAAACTATCTCAAATTAGAGATAGTTGTCATGTATTATTGTTCAATTAATCCTAAATTTTTTGAAAATTTAGCTGTCAAGAATATATTTGATGTAAATAAAAAATTTTTGAGATAAAATCAAATTAAAATAAAATTTAGGAATATTTTTAAAATTTTTGACAATTTTTAAAGACAAAAAAATATTTTACCAAAAGATAAATTAAAATTCCTAATATTAGTCTTTTATTATATGTCATGTGCTGTGGTTGCTTAGGAAAAGTAAACAGTTGAAAAAAAATAATGATCTCTGAAAAAAGAAAACGAGACAACAACAACAAAGTTTTATATGATATCAATTACATGTATCAAATGTACCTTTCTTTATATCATATTTATGTCTTTCTTGAAAAAAAATAAAAAATGATTTGTAGAACCAGAAAAAATTATTATTTCTTATACTAGTTAAAAGTAATTCTATTAGTTTTTGATTTTTTACTGTATTTATCACTTAAAAATTAATTTGTTGGAATCTACCGTTACTGCTATTCCAATTATCAGTTATTTTTGGTTGGGCACTTATACTCAACCACTTTTCAAAGAGTTTGTGACAAGTCACAAAAACAAAAGTTTGTGATTTATAGCCCGTGAGTGGCCCAATCAATGAATTTATATCTTTTGGGCCGCATGACACATATTATTGCTTTAGACAGTCTTTTGTTTTTAACAAAGTCCTTTTCTTCTGACCAAAAACATAAGAAAAAGTTTAGAAAGCCAACTAGAACTTATGTCAATTTAAATTAATTTTTTGTATTTCTAATTTTAAAATTTTAAAAATTAGAATAGTGAGGAGTTATTTCTTTTTATATAACAACCCTCCTATTTTTTAACTAATTGGCTCAGTTGACTACCCTCTTAGTTGGTTCCTAACCAAACCGAAAATATCATTGTTAGAAAAAAAATATGGTTTAATCGTATTGGGTTTTAGGAACAAATATAATGGGACATAGCTATAAGTAGTTGTAGGCCCAGGCCTTAAACCATGGATTGTAATAAATAGTCATGGTTTCATGACCAAAAAGAAAAAAGAAAAAGATAGCCATTGTAGTATGTAGCAACAACCAGCAATTCACACATTTCTTGATTATTTTTCACTGTTATATAAACTGTTTTTATGAATTATTAGTACTATTTTAATTTTGACTTAAAATTGGCAAGTATGTCTCAACTTTAATTTTTCTGAGATTAAAGTATATTTAGGCTGTAATTTTTCAATAATCTAATTTTAGGTCTCTTAATAAGTATACTTTAAATACATTTATTCTCAAGTCATAATAATAATAATAATAATAATAATAATAATAATAATAAACTTCTACCTAAGAATAACTGTATTAATTAAACATTACTCCATCAAATAGAAATAGCAAAGCATGAAAAATTATGCAATTTTTTTTTTAATTCCAGAAGTAGCCTACCTATTATGACTGATGAGTATAGTGCTCATCAACTTAATTAGAAATTTTTAGATCCTTGTCTCATTGTAATAATTAAGAGGGATAGGTTAGAGATTCCGATATCCATAAAGTAATTGCGTCGAAAGCAAAACTAGAACCACCACCCTTGCAATAATAATGAAAATAAAACAGCCTCTTCTATTATTGTGGCTGCTAAGAAGCCTCGAATTTTATGGCAAAATTTGTTTACTAGAATTACACAAAATACAACTAAATTGGCTTGGTCGTGTATGTGGTCAACTCACTTATCCGCTTAAAGTTAAATAAGTGTTGAAGGTTTCAATTCCATCTTATATATGCAATAATTTACTAACAACAACAAATCTTTAAATAGAACTCAAATCCACGCCAAATTAATACTTAATCTAGTGGGTTGGAAGATATAAACAAGAATTTGACAAAATACATGAAAGAACCAATTAAAAAGATAAAGTGTATGCTATACAAACGTCAGAGTCATTCTAGTTTTTTACCATTACTGTCACAGCCATTTTGTCAGACTATATGTAACACTAGCTACTGCAAATACATTTGTAACAAGTCTTCCTTGAGCTTCGATTAGATGATATCTAAAATTTTTTAGGCAAATAAATATGAAAAGGGGTGAAAGTAGTGCTTTAGTTTTTTAAGTTTTAGTTGAATTTTTTAATTTTATTTCTAAACATTTAAATCATCTTAGTTTTATTTTAAATATTTTATTTCGTTCTAATTTTATTCTCTCATTAGCTTAAATCATCAATTGTATATATGAGTCTATTTTTGTCTTATGCTAAAATTTTTTTGAGAATAATAAAAATCAAAATTTATATTTTTTTAATCATGATATACTCTCTAATACCAGAATATAAAATTATTTATCCCTAAATTTATAACTAGTAAATAGAGATACATAAATAACTACATAATTAACCGAGAAAGAAAGAAGGATTATCTGGTTGGGCAGAGAATTATTGATTCGATTAATAGTGAAAGGAAAAGCTAAAGCTGTGTTATTGGCTTATTGGCTTATTCCCTTATTGGCATAAACAAATTGTCTATATCTCCGTTGGCTAATTATAATTGCATTATATATATTTGGTTTCCGTGAACAATAATAAACTTCCTATATATAATAAGCGACGAGTCTTTAATAATTCTACTTTCTTAGTCCAATGATTGTTATAGGTTATTAGTAACATGATTACATGTATGAAACTTAATCTCATCAAGAGCTCCTAAATAGGAAGGTATCATCTAAGGCATATTCAGTATTTTTATGGTAATACTAACAACAAACAACAACAACAACAACAAAGTTTTGTCCTACTAAGTGGGTCGATTACATAAATCAAACAACGTTATTATGCTCTGTTATGTATCATATCTACAAAAAGACTGTTTATATGTAGATTTCGTTTGACCACCTCATGGATGGTCTTCTTAGGTCTTCCTCTGCCTTTCACCCATTGTCCATCTTCCATCTCATCTACCCTCCTGAATGAATGTTCTATCGGTCTTTTTCTCACACGTCCAAACCACCTGAAACGCGATTCAACCATCTTTTTCACAATAGGTGCTACTCCAACTCTCTCCCTTATATCTTCATTCCTTATTTTATCCAATCGCGTATGACCACTCATCCATCTCAACGTCTTCATCTTTGCCACACTCAGCTTATGTTCGTGCTCTCCTTTAGCCGCCCAACACTCCGTACTATAAAGCATAGCCGATCTTATAGCGGTGCGATAAAATTTATCTTTAAGTTTTAAAGGCACTTTTTTGTCGCATATAAAACCAGATTCACTCCGTCATTTTGACCAACCTGTTTGGATCCTATGATTTACATCCTGTTCAATCTCTCCATTATCCTATATGATGCACCCAAGATACTTAAAACTTTTAATTTTTTGTAGGATGTTTTCTCCAATCTTCTCCTCTATATTAAGGTTTTTCCTTCTCAAACTAAACTTACATTCCATATATTCCGTCTTACTACGGCTTATGCGCAGACCATACACTTCTAGAGCTTCTCTCCATAACTCCAACTTCTTATTTAGGTCTTCCCTTGACTCTCCCATAAGGACGATATCATCGGCAAAAAGTATGCACCATGGCACAGGCTCTTGGATGTGCTCTGTGAGTACTTCCAAGACTAATGTGAAAATGTATGGACTTAAGAATGATCCCTGGTGTAATCATATACCAATAGGAAATTCCTTTGTCACACCACCTTGAGTCTTCACACTAGTTGTGATTCCATCATACATGTCTTTAATTGTACGAATATATGCGATCCTTACTCTCCTCTTTACTAAAACCTTCCATAAGACCTCCCTTGGTACTCTATCATACGCTTTTTCCAAATCAATAAGCATCATATGTAGATCCCTTTTATTAATACGATACCTCTCCATCATCCTTCTTAATAGGTATATCGCTTCAGTGGTAGGTCTGCCTGACATAAATCCAAATTGGTTCTCTGTTACTTGTGTTTCTTTTCTCAACCTCCGTTCTATCACCCTTTCCCATAACTTCATGATATGACTCATGAGCTTGATCCCTCTATAGTTTCTACAACTTTGTATATCCCCCTTATTCTTATAGATAGGTACCAATGTGCTATTTCTCCACTCATCAGGCATCTTTTTTTACCTTAAAATCTCATTAAAAAACTTGGTTAACCAATTGATGCCTTTTTCTCCAATACCCTTCCAAACCTCAATCGGGATATTATCAGGTCCAACTGTCCTGCCATTTTTCATCTGCTTTAGAGCCTCTTTTACCTCGTAGTCTTGGATCCTTTGATAGTAGTCAAAGTTTTTATCTTTTTCCCTTGTGTATAACCGACCAAGGCTCGGAAGAGTCTTCTGTCCCTCATTAAATACTCGTAGAAGTAGCTCTTTCACCTTTCATTAATCTTCTCCTCTTGAGCCAATACATCTCCATCCTTATCCTTTATGCACTTAACCTGATCTAAATCTCTTGTTCTTCTTTCACGGTTCTTTGCGATTCTATATATACCTTTTTCTCCTTCTTTCGTACCCAAAGACTGGTAGAGACCCTCATATACTATTGTTCTTGCTTCACTTACAGCCACTTTTGTCTCTTTCTTAGCCGTCTTATATTTTTTCCAGTTATCTGCGTTACAGCATAAAGACCACTCTTTAAAACACTCCTTTTTTATCTTTATCTTATCTTGTACACTCGCATTCCACCACCAGGATTCCTTGTCTCTTGGTCCTATTCCTTTAGATTCACCAAAGCTTTCTTTTGCTGTTCTTCTAATAACTGCTGCCATCTCCCTCCACATCTCTTCCGTGTTTCCATTCCCATCCCACTTTGCCTCTTCTCCTACCCGTCATAGGAAGCTTCTTTGTTCCTCACCTTTCATCCGCCACCACCTCGTCCTTGAGTTCTTCGTATGATGTCTTTTTCTCAACTTTTGCTCAACACGAAAATCCATGACGAGCACTCTATGTCTTTTATGGTAATACTAAAGAGATGAAAAGTAAGATTTAATTATTCTGTTATTTTTTATAATTTTATTAAATTTTTAGTTAGGTTTTTATACTTTTTTTCTTTTCAATTGAGTCTTTACACTCTTTTTAATTTTGTAATTACGTTATTTTCATGTTAAAAATATTAAAATTAACATAATATTTTTACCAAAATACATGTGGTCAAAAATTTAATTAAGCTTTTAATTATAAATACATTCAATTTGCGAAAAAATATTCAGTTAACTCTAATATTTTATTACATTAGGAAGGACTTAATTATAAAATTAAAGCAGTATAGAGACCAATTAAAAGAAAAAAAGTATAGGGATCTAATTAAAAATTTAGTAAAACTATAGGAGGCAAAAGAGTAATTAAACCAAAAAATAATTAGTTCAATCAGTTTAAATTTATTTTATTTAGTATTTATTTGTTATATAATATATTAAATAAAATTAAAAATAATAAATTTTGAACAATTTTTAATTAATATATTTTAATTACAAAATATTTTTGTTATAATTAATGTTAATGCAAAACTTAATCAGTCAATGTTAAAATTAGTCTTTAAAAAATTATGTCACGTAATACTTAATAATTAATGATACATTAACAATAAAAAGTTAATAGAAAGACTAAATTGATTTACTCATGATTTTTTAGAAATTATTTTAAGCAATAACCCAAAACTTAACGCCAGTTTTTATTTTATATATCTATAGAAATAAAGAATGAACAGGCTAATTAAGAAGAACTATTTTTTATTCGTTTACAATAATTATGGGTCGTATGCATATCACGTTGCATGTGCTAGATTCGGAGAAGAAGAGACTTGGAAGAATGATATTGATCTATTTATTTGTAGCTGTTTAAGCTTTTCTGGAAATCAACGAAGGAAAATGCCCCCTTTTCTTTAATAGCAAGAGTCAAAACACAAAGTCTTTTCAACCAGAAATTAAATAAAGATTAGAAAAGGATGAAAATTTCATTAGGCCGTAAAAAATTAACCCTTTTTTTAAATGTCATTGTTCTAAAAATTTATTATCAAAATATCAATAATTAGATGTTATTATATTTTAACCAATTTAAATTGGTTGAGTGGTCAACTCACTTATCTGCTTAACCAATTTAAGTTCCAACGCCGCTTTAGCATCTTTTGCTATAGGATATGAAAATTTTTTTAACTTAAAAAAATATCTATTTCCCATTTCCATCTAATTTTCTTCTCATGCCTCACTAATTCCAAATGTGTAACATACTTACCATACACACAAGTATTCACCATAAAAAATAAATCTCCCTTATATACTTATTAATCTCAAATATAAGAATTTTATGGTACCTTATATTTAGGTACTGGTTTCACCAGAAATTGTGAGGGGTTGAAAGCCCCACCAAACAGATTGAAATTGTGTATAAATAGAGTTAAAATAAAGTACTATAAACCGTGCAGTAGAGGGCAGAGTGGGAAGTAGGAAGAAGTGAGGAACAACAACCACTGAACTATATGACAACATTAACATTATTATTTCGTACGTAATGAAGTAGGTAAAGCCATTCCTCTCTCTGTTATTAAATCAACTTCTTCCTACCAAGTTAAGAAATTCATTAATTACATCCAATACAGCAAGTATGCCCCATTTTGCCTTCACAAACAATATTGAACCCCCTCTATGCTTATTTATATACTACCATTTTCGGATAAAAAACTATTCGAATATGTTACCTAAATATAAAAATAAAAACTATTCAATCGATTTCTAAAATGTGGATTTAATAGTTAATTTTTTTTGTACATATGACACGATTAATATAAAAATTAGTCAATATTAATTGTATCATTACAAGTTAAATAACAATTAGCAACTATGAAAAAGATAATGATTAGAGTTTCCTCCTTATAGTTTAATTTTAATGGTAAAGGAAAGTTTTTCCTTATAGTTGTCAAATTAGTGTTTTTTTTTTTTAACAAAAAATAGGGGGCACTCACGTATTTTTTAAGGATTATTAAATATTGACAAACTTCACTGAAATTGGCCCTAAAGATATATATCAATATTTGTCAAATTCTTGTATTTTGTTTTGAAAAGTTTCAGTTATTTTTTTATTCGTTCAAAGACTAGTATAAAAGTTTAAGTTATTTTCTATGATGAAATAGAAAATTTATTTTAACATTTTCAAATCTATTTATAAATAATTAAATATACCAGGTTATGATTTATGAAGCCAACGTGCAGGAGATTTATGACAAAAAGTAATGATCGATCAGCAGCTGGAAACTGGTTTGCAGAATAAAGTAAAAGTTTGTAGAGTACTTATCTAAGGACACATTTTTTATTTTTCTTTTAAAAAAGTTACTTACTGCCAATTGAACGGTGCAATATTTAATGCATTATTGATGGCTTCCTCATGTGCATCAAATAATTAACTGCTAACCTTAACCAACCAATAACTTATTCACATCTTTTAAATTTTAATTTCAACCGAAATTATTTTTAATATAAAAATAAAAATAATATTTTAGTTAAATATTAATATTTAAAATATATTATAATATTGTAAATGTACAAAAAACATATATATCCAACATATATTTTACATGATTAAAATATTAATAAATGTCCAACATGTATTTTATATATTGTCAAAATAATAACACATATTTAACATATATTCTATGTATTAACACTCTTCTTATAAAATTCACTCATTTATAATTACAGCAAATAATTTTATTTTTAACAAAAATACTAATATTTTTTATATATAAAAAAATGAGCCTAATTTCATTTCTTATGGACCGTCAAATCTAGCATACTATACTCTTCTACACACAGCATAGGTTGGTTTATGATTGGTCTTAAAAGCCTCCTTGTCCTTAAACTTATTTGGATTTTAATAATATATAATTAGTATCTAAAATTATAACAAGTAATTTACTCATCTAATTAAATAAATATAAAAATTTAAATTATATATATATATATATAAAAT
>NC_029775.3:19507541-19574270 GCF_000817695.3 Arachis duranensis
AAATTATTAAATAAAATTTTGATCTATAGTAGATTAAGGTAATCTATCAAAATAAAAAAGACAATAAAAAATAAAAATAATTAATCCTTACAATTTTCTCTTAATTATCATTAATATTATTATTACATAGGTGTGTTGCTAGGCAGGTATACATACATTCAAGAATTAGCATACCCCACTCCACCAATGGTCAAATTAGGAATCAAATTGTTGAGGAAATGAAATGAACCACATGTTATATGATATAGAACAATGTATTTTGTTTCCAAAAATAATGCAGATACACGGTTCGGTTAACAACGAGCACATTATTATTGAAGAAGAATATGCTTTATCCTAAACAACTCTTTTTATTTTTGTTATATTAAGCTTTTTGATGTTATTAACAGATCACGAGAGAGCATATGGGCATAAATTAAATAAGCATCTAATAA
Organism: Arachis duranensis; assembly: GCF_000817695.3. Lineage (NCBI taxonomy): Eukaryota > Viridiplantae > Streptophyta > Magnoliopsida > Fabales > Fabaceae > Arachis > Arachis duranensis. The sequence goes on from NC_029775.3 coordinate 19,507,976, forward strand.
TAATACAACTTTCTCATCATTGACCATTCACTTCTTTATTTAGGGTATGCGGTCTTTATACAAGGTACTATATGTTCGTTCTTTCAAGTAATGATATATAAACGTATTTATTTTGGAAAAAGTATGTAAGAGTGCAGAGTTTTTTAAATATTAATTTGCTAATAGAAAAAGAAAATAAAAATAGTATTATAACTTTGGATTTTAAATTTTAGTTTTTAAATATAAACTATTGATATAAAATATGAGTTTAATTTTGATGTATTCACAGTGTAAAGTATTTTTATAATTAAGTTTAATTATTCTATTGACTTTTATAATTTTATTATTTTTAATTAGATTCTTATAATTTAAAATTTTGTAATTTAATCCTATATAAAATAAAATTAAAATTAGTAATTAGATTCTTAATAGTTGTTATTTTTCAAAAATAAAAGATTAATTCTATATTTTGCTTTAAAAATATTTCATAATTTATCGTCCATCAAAATAAAAAATGAAAATTTCAAAAAAAATATTTTTTATAAAAAATAATTAGAAATGACCTAATTAAAAGCTTGTTTATTTAATATAGGAAATCAATCACAAACTTTTAAACTATAAGAACCTAATTAAAATTTTGATGAAATTATAAAAATATAATTAACAAAATAATTAAAATTATAAAATATATATAATAAATATAGAGTTAAAATTTATTTAATTAACAAAAAATATAACACTCCTTACGTAAATAAGAAACATTTAAAAATGACCTTACATATTAATTAACTTACATTTTTATTACTCCTGAAATGAAAAATAGTTTCACTTTAAGTAGGAATTATTATACTACATTACATTTTAATTAATATAGTACAAGATATAAAATGAGTTTATGAAACATTTTTGTTTATCTTTATGGTTTTAGATATGAATATTGAATAGGGACAGCAGTGGAAAAAATAACAAACTGGAGACAATAACAACAGCAAGATTGGATGTATTCTCCAAATGATTTGTGTTGTTAAAAATGGGTTTTCATTTTCAATTTTGCCAGCTCTACCCTATACGTGCTACCGCTGCAAATCAAAGGAGGGTCCATTAATTTGTCCTCTTCTCTCATAATAATTTATATCTCTCTCTTCTTTTCTTATTTTCTTTCATTCCATTTACATGCATCAGGATAACAACTTGTAATGGAATTAATACCGTTAATTTTTTTCTTATATCTATTATCTAGGACATTATTAATATTTTAATTATTGTATTTATATATTTAATGTGTTAAATTATATTTTATATTTTATATTTTAATATATATTATTAAACTACTCTTTTACCTTAACTCATGACAACAATAAAAAAATCTTGTGACCCACAAATTCAATCCAACATAATACATAAATATTGTAGTCTTTATTATCTTATCTTTATGTTATCTTCTTATCTTATCTTTATTTTCATCTTTCGTAGACAATGTTCTATATTTATTTTCATCTTTCGTAGGCAATGTTCTATATATATATATATATCAAAATTATTATTTCCCAAAATGCGCATGGATGAAATTCCCAAAATGCGCATGGATGAAAATTTGGAATAAAATACGCATGGTCATTTCAGGGGCAGCACACATGAAATGGAATTACACTTCATTCCAAGGATGGTGCATACGAAATGGAGCTTCTAACTCACTTGCATCACCCACCAAATGGGGCATAGTCTGACAGGCTCCATTTCGCGTCTGTCCTGGCTGCAATGGTAGCTCCATTTCGTGGGTGATGCAAGTGAGTTGGGAGTTCCATTTCGTGTGCACCATCCTTAAAATAGAGTGTAATTCCATTTCGTGTGTGCTGTCCAGAGATGGCCATGCGTATTTTATTTCAATTTTTCATCTATGCGCATTATGGGAAATAATCATATTTTTATACATATATAAATAAAAAAGACGAATAAACAATCAATAAGATTTCTTCATCTTTTCTTTTCCTATTCTTTCACAATTTTATCATGGTATCAGAGTCTTGGTATCCTCTTTGAAGAGAAATAAGCTATCATCTTTCCGGTGAAAAATCACCCTACTTCTTTTTCAACCTCCTCCCACAATGAATAATCAATCTTCCAATTTAGCTCAGAATCTAACCAATCTCTATTACATCCATCCAAGTAAAAATCCAACATCAGTCTTGGTTATCAATGTATCATTCATGGAATAATCATTATGGCCTGTCTGCACCTTCTTCCGGCAATTCCATCTGCATTCTATTTCAGCAGTCATGTCTGCATTCTATTTCAGCAGTCCAATCCTCCTCACATCCTAACCCTAGACACCATGGAAGAAGCGTAGAGCATCTTCAACACCTTCGACATTGTTTCCGACGTCTCGAACCACCACTTCCTCCTTCCAGACGAAAAAGAGGTTAAAGTACAGTGGCAGCGCAGGTGCGAAAATGGTACCTGATGAAGGCCTACGTAGATCTTGGGCGGCATACGAACCAGGTGATTTTCGAGTTGCCACGTGAGCCTGAACATGGTCTCGCTATACTCACGTGACCACGTCTCATAAAAAGTTTTGTTTACGTGGATCTACCAAGGCTCGTTGAAGTATAATTTTTCATTGAGAACGAGAGCTTGGATTGAGAGCAAGACTTGGAACAATTTCGAGTCTTATGGGTCCCACTATTCGCCAGACCACGTGTTGAGAAGGCTCAAGCAAACCTTGCCAGAGTTGTAGAGGTTCGGGTTGAGACCAAGCTCAAAGGAGTGGAAGTATAAGATCGGAGGGTTGTTTGGATATTCCAAGGGGAGATTTATGTCGAAGAAGAAGAGACCATACGTCATGGTTGGATATTACTGCTGCAAGGGTCTATCACCGAGTTTGCCCTATTCGGAGGCGAAAATTTTGGGATCTTCTCGGAAGATGTTGAGGGAAGACTTGTACCCCAAACTGGTTCAAATGTTTAAATTAAATTCAATTCAATCAATAAACAATCAATAAAATTTCTTATTTTTTTTCTCTATTCTTTCACAATTTTATGATGGCATCAAAGTCTTGGTATCCTCCTTGAATAGGAACAAGCTATCATCTTTCCGGTGAGAAATCACCCTGCTTCTTTTTCAACCTCCTCCCACAATGAATAATCAATCTTCCAATTTAGCTTAGAATCCAACCAATCGCTATTACATCCATCCCAGGAAAAATCCAACAACAGTCTTGGTTACCTACGTTCTAACAAGAAATAACTATCATTCATGGAATAGTCACTATGGCCTCTCTGCGCCTTCTACCGGCAGTTCCATCTGCGCCTTCTTTCGACAGTTCCGTCTGCATTTTATTTTAACAGTCATGTCTGCATTCTATTTCAGTAGTCTAATCCTCCTCAAATCCTAACCCTATACACCATGGAAGAAGTGGAGAGCGTCTTCAACACCTTCGACATTATTTTTGACGTCTTGGACCACCACTTCCTCCTTCCAGACGATAGAGATTCTAGTACGGTGGCAGCCCGGGTGCGAAAATGGTTCCTAATGAAGGCTTAGTAATTCTTGGGCGGCTTGCGAACCAGGTGATTCCCGAGTTGCCACGTGAGCCTGAACACGGTCTCGCTATACTCACGTGACCACGCCTTAAGAAAAATTTTGTTTACGTGAATCTGCCAAGGCTCGTTAAAGTAGGGTTTTCCATTGAGAATGAGAGTTTTGACTTTGGATTGAGAGCAAGACCCGGAACAATGTTGAGCTTTGTGGGTTCCAATTTTTGCTTGGCCACGTGTTGAGAAGGCTCAAGCAGACCTTATCGGAGTTGTAGAGGATCGGGTTGACACCGAGTCCAAAGGAGTGGAAGTATAAGATCGGAGGGTTGTATGGATATTTCGAGGGAAATTTTATGTCGAAGAAGAAGAGACCATCGCGTCATGGTTGGATATTACTGCTGCAAGGGTCTATCACTGAGTTTGCCATGTTCGAATGCAAAAATTTCAAAATCTTCTCGAAAGATGTTGAGGGAAGACTTGTACCCCAAACTAGTTCAAATGTTTCAATTAAATTTAATTTAATTAATAAACAATCAATAAAATTTATTCATCTTTTCTTTTTCGATTCTTTCAAATTTTATCATGGTATCATAGTCTTAGTATCCTCTTTAAAGAGGAATAAGCTATCATCTTTTCGGTGAGAAATCACCATACTTCTTTTTCAACCTCCTCCCACAATGAATAATCAATCTTCCAATTTAGCTCAGAATCCAACCAATCTCTATTACATCCATCCAAGTAAAAATCCAACATCAGTCTTGGTTACCCCTATTCTAACAGGAAACAACTATCATTCATTGAATAGTCACCATGGCCTGTCTATGGCTTCTTCCGGCAGTTTCATCTGCGCCTTCTTCTGGCAGATTCGTCTGCATTCTATTTCAGTAGTCATGTCTGCATTCTGTTTCAACAGTTCAATCCTCCTAACATCCTAACCCTAGACACCATGGAGGAAGTGGAGAGCATCTTCAACGCATTCGACATTGTTTCTGACATCTCGGACCACCAATTTTTCCTTCCAAATGAAAAAGAGGATCTAGTACGGTGGCAGCCCGAGTGTGAAAATTGTTCCTAACAAAGGCCTCGTAGTTCTTGGGTGGCCTGCAAACCAGGTGATTCTCGAGTTGCCATGTGAGCCTGAATACGGTCACGCTATACTCACGTGACCACATCTCAAGAAAAATTTTGTTTAAGTGAATCTGCCAAGGCTCGTTGAAGTAGGGTTTTTCATTGAGAACGAGAGCTTGGATTAAGAGCAAGACCTGAAATAGTGTCGAGCCTTGTGGGTCCCACTTTTTGCTGGGCCATGTGTTGAGATGGATCAAGCAGACCATGCCGGAGTTGTAAAGGTTCGGGTTGAGACCAAGCCCAAAGGAGTGGAATTATAAAATCGGAGCGTTGTTTGGATATTCCGAAGGGAGCTTTATGTTGAAGAAGAAGAGACCATCGCGTTATGGTTGGATATAACTGCTGCAAGAGTCCATCACTGAGTTTGCCTTCTTCGGAGGCGAAAATTTTGAAATTTTCTCGGAAGATGTTGAGGGAAGACTTGTACCCCAAACTGGTTCAAATGTTTCAATTAAATTCAATTCAATCAATAAACAATCAATAAAATTTCTTAATTTTTTTCTCTATTCTTTCACAATTTTATGATGGCATCAAAGTCTTGGTATCCTCCTTGAATAGGAACAAGCTATCATCTTTCTGGTGAGAAATCACCCTGCTTCTTTTTCAACCTCCTCCCACAATGAATAATCAATCTTCCAATTTAGCTTAGAATCCAACCAATCGCTATTACATCCATCCCAGGAAAAATCCAACAACAGTCTTGGTTACCCATGTTCTAACAAGAAATAACTATCATTCATGGAATAGTCACTATGGCCTCTCTGCGCCTTCTACCGGCAGTTCCATCTGCGCCTTCTTCCGACAGTTTCGTCTGCATTTTATTTTAACAGTCATGTCTGCATTCTGTTTCAGTAGTCTAATCCTCCTCAAATCCTAACCCTATACTCCATGGAAGAAGTGGAGAGCGTCTTCAACACCTTCGACATTATTTTCAACGTCTTGGACCACCACTTCCTCCTTCCAGACAGACGATAGAGATTCTAGTACGGTGGCAGCCCGGGTGCAAAAATGGTTCCTAATGAAGGCTTCATAATTCTTGGGCGGCTTGCGAACCAGGTGATTGAGTTGCCACGTGAGCCTGAACACGGTCTCGCTATACTCACGTGACCACGCCTTAAGAAAAATTTTGTTTACGTGAATCTGCCAAGGCTCGTTAAAGTAGGATTTTCCATTGAGAATGAGAGTTTAGACTTTGGATTGAGAGCAAGACCCGGAACAATGTTGAGCTTTGTGGGTTCCAATTTTTGCCTGGCCACGTGTTGAGAAGGCTCAAGCAGACCTTACCGGAGTTGTAGATGATCGGGTTGACACCGAGTCCAAAGGAGTGGAAGTATAAGATCGGAGGGTTGTATGGATATTTCGAGGGGAACTTTATGTCGAAGAAGAAGAGACCATCGCGTCATGGTTGGATATTACTGCTGCAAGGGTCTATCACCGAGTTTGCCATGTTCGAATGCAAAAATTTCAGAATCTTCTCGAAAGATGTTGAGGGAAGACTTGTACCCCAAACTAGTTCAAATGTTTCAATTAAATATAATTTAATCAATAAACAATCAATAAAATTTATTCATCTTTTCTTTTCCGATTCTTTCAAATTTTATCATGGTATCATAGTCTTAGTATCCTCTTTAAAGAGGAATAAGCTATCATCTTTTCGGTGAGAAATCACCATACTTCTTTTTCAACCTCCTCCCACAATGAATAATCAATCTTCCAATTTAGCTCAGAATCCAACCAATCTCTATTACATCCATCCAAGTAAAAATCCAACATCAGTCTTGGTTACCCCTATTCTAACAGTAAACAGCTATCATTCATTGAATAGTCACCATGGCCTGTCTATGCCTTCTTCCGGCAGTTTCATCTGCGCCTTCTTCTGGCAGATTCGTCTGCATTCTATTTCAGTAGTCATATCTGCATTCTGTTTCAACAGTTCAATCCTCCTAACATCCTAACCCTAGACACCATGGAGGAAGTGGAGAGCATCTTCAACGCATTCGACATTGTTTCTGACGTCTCGGACCACCACTTTTTCCTTCCAAATGAAAAAGAGGATCTAGTACAGTGGTAGCCCGAGTGTGAAAATTGTTCCTGACGAAGGCCTCGTAGTTCTTGGGTGGCCTGCAAACCAGGTGATTCCCGAGTTGCCATGTGAGCCTGAATACGGTCTCACTATACTCACGTGACCACATCTCAAGAAAAGTTTTGTTTAAGTGAATCTGCCAAGGCTCGTTGAAGTAGGGTTTTTCATTGAGAACGAGAGCTTGGATTGAGAGCAAGACCTGAAACAGTGTCGAGCCTTGTGGGTCCCACTTTTTGCTGGGCCACGTGTTGAGATGGATCAAGCAGACCATGCCGGAGTTGTAGAGGTTTGGGTTGAGACCAAGCCCAAAGGAGTGGAATTATAAAATCGGAGGGTTGTTTGGATATTCCGAAGGGAGCTTTATGTTGAAGAAGAAGAGACCATCGCGTTATGGTTGGATATAACTGCTGCAAGAGTCCATCACTGAGTTTGCCTTCTTCGGAGGCGAAAATTTTGAAATTTTCTCGGAAGATATTGAGGGAAGACTTGTACCCCAAACTGGTTCAAATGTTTCAATTAAATTTAATTCAATCAATAAAACTTCTTCATCTTTTTTTTTCCTATTCTTTCATAATTATATGATGGTATCCAAGCCTCGGTATCCTCCTTGAAGAGGAACAAGCTATCATCTTTCCGGTGAGAAATCACCCTGCTTCTTTTTCAACCTCCTCCCACAATGAATAATCAATCTTCCAATTTAACTTAGAATCCAACCAATCTAAATTACATCCATCCAAGTAAAAATCCAACAATAGTCTTGGTTTCCCCTGTTCTAACAAGAAACAACTATCATTCATGGAATAGTTACTATGGCCTGTCTGCGCCTTCTTCCGGCAGTTCCGTCTGCATTCTATTTCAGCAGTCATGTCTGTATTCTGTTTCAGCAGTCCAATCCTCCTCACATCCTTACCCTAGACACCATGGAAGAAGCAGAGAGCGTCTTCAACACCTTCGACGTTATTTCCGACGTCTCGGACCACCACTTCCTCCTTTCAGACGAAAAAGAAGTTCAAGTATGGTGGCAACCCAGGTGCGAAAATAGTTCCTGTTGAAGGCCTCGTAGATCTTGGGTGGCCTGCGAACCAGGTGATTTCCGAGTTGCCACGTGAGCTTGAACACGGTCTCGCTATACTCACGTGACCACGCCTCACAAAAAGTTTTGTTTATGTGAATCTGCCAAGACTCGTTGAAGTAGGATTTTTCATTGGAAATGAGAGCTTGGATTGAGAGCTAGGCATGGAACAGTGTCGGTCCCACTTTTTTCTGGACCACGTGTTGAGAAGGCTCAAACAGACCTTGCCAGAGTTGTAGAGGTTCGGGTTGAGACCAAGTCCAAAGAAGTGAAAATATAGGATCGGAGGGTTGTTTGGATATTCTGAGGGGAGCTTTATGTTCGAAGAAGAAGAGACCATCGCATCATGGTTGGATATTACTACTGCAAGGGTCTATCAACGAGTTTGCCCTGTTCGGAGGCAAAAATTTCGTGATCTTCTCGGAGGATGTTGAGGGAAGACTTGTAACCCAAATTGGTTCAAATGTTACAATTAAATTAAATTCAATAAATAAACAATCAATAAAATTTCTTCATCTTTTTTTCCTATTCTTTTACAATTTTATCATGGTATCAGAGTTTTGGTGTCCTTTTTGAAGAGGAATAAGCTATCATCTTTCTGGTGAGAAATCACCCTACTTCTTTTTTAACCTCAATTTTTTATTATACACATCCAAGTAAAAATCCAACATTAGTCTTGGTTACCCCTGCTCTAAAAGGAAACAACTATCATTTATGGAATAGTCACTATGGCCTGTCTGCGCCTTCTTCCGGCAATTCCATATGCGCCTTCTTCCGGCAATTCCGTCTGTATTCTATTTCAGCAGTCATGTCTGCATTTTGTTTCAGCAGTATAATCCTCCTCACATCCTAAGGTTAGACACCATGGAAGAAGCGGAGAGCTTCTTCAACACCTTCGACATTGTTTCCGACGTTTGGATATTTGAGGGGAGCTTTATGTCGAAGAAGAAGTGACCATCACGTCGTGGTTGGATATTACTGCTGCAAGGGTCTATCACCGAGTTTGCCCTATTCGGAGGCAAACATTTCATGATTTTCTTGCAAGATGTTGAGAGAAGACTTGTACCCCAAACTGGTTCAAATGTTTCAGTTAAATTTAATTCAATCAATAAACAATCAATAAAATTTCTTCATCTTTTCTTTTCCTATTCTTTCACAATTTTATCATGGTATCAGAGTCTTGGTATTCTCCTTAAAGAGGAATAAGCTATCATCTTTCTAGTGAGAAATCACCCTACTTTCTTTTCAACCTCCTCTCACAATGAATAATCAATCTTCCAATTTAGCTCAGAATCCAACCCATCTTTATTACATCCATCCAAGTAAAAATCCAACATCAGTCTTGGTTACCTCTGTTCTAACAGAAAACAACTATTCATTCATGGAATAGTCCCCCTATGGCCTGTCTGCGCCTTCTTCCAGTAGTTCCATCTGCGCCTTCTATTCGGCAGTTCCTCTGCATTCTATTTCAACTGTCATGTCTGCATTCTGTTTCAGCAGTTCAATCTACACTTTGTTTTATCAGTTCCATCTGCACTCTTATTGCGCTCCACGCCCTTTTTTTTATCGCGCTCTCTACACGCCCTCTCCTATTGCGCTCTACACACCATCTGAAGACCTTATTGCGCTATATACACCTCTAAAGATCAATCTTATTGCGCCCTAAGCACTTTTTTTAAGATCACTGCTCTCTCTCCCTCAAGCACAGCATCTCCTTTTATATTTTTACCGTCGGCAGCTCTAGCTCTGCCGTATGCATCTCCCTCTTCGTCACCACGTCAGACGCGTCTTCCTCAACAATGTCATCGGAACTTATCTAAGTTGTGGATTATTGACATCTTCCATCTACCAGCTTGTTGGGGCGTATTAAACTTCTCTTCTACCTTAGCCCATGACAACAATAAAAAAGTCTCGTGACCCACAAATTCAGCCCAACAAAATATATAAATTCAGTTAAAATTTTAGTTTTATCTTATCTTATCTTATCTTTATGTTATCTTCTTATCTTGTCTTATCTTTATTTTTATCTTTTGTAGGCAATGTTCTCTATATATTTAATTTTACTTTCATAATTCAATCAATAAAAATCAATAATTTTTTTTATCTTTTTTTTATTCTTGCACAATTTTATCATATATTTTATATGAATAATTAATTTAATAATTGGTTTTTTTTATATAGGTAACATATTAATTTATAAGTATAAATTTAGTATAATGTCCCACTGGAGAACGTTTCTATTATTGCATTAGCTTATTTAAAGTGTAAAAATAAACAAGGGGTTATATAATTTATCATAAAAAATAAATGATTTCTTATCCAAGGATAGATTTTGTACTTTCATTTTAATTGTGTAATAATATAAAACTTTTTAATTTTTTATATATTTAACGCATTGTAAATATAAAAAATTATTTTTAATATTTTTTAGTGAAATATTCTTTTATAATAATCTTAAAATGTGTCAAATAACAAATTTTTTAATTGTTCTCAAACTCTAACATGGATTTATACACATTGGGGATATGTAAATAATGTAACTATGATGAGACGATGCTTCTAGAATGATAGTACAGTATATATAATTGACTCATCGAAGCCATCCCAAAAAACAAAAGCTGCCGAAGGAAGGAACACGGTTGTTGACTATTGTTTAAGGCTCATTTTATTTGGACCCCCCAAAAAAAGGAAAATGTACCAAAATTATTGGTCTTTCATTATTTCTATGCACTTAATTTATAATAATCGCTAAATGCATGTATATATTCAGCAATTAAATATACGTTATACAGTAGCTTTTACATACTTTCATTTTTTCAATTTTTTTAACATTTAAATTCGATGTTATCTCAAAAAAAAAAAAATGCACATTATCGATTTAGTTTGATATATATGTGTGTGTCGGCTGGGTGCAAAATATAGGATACCTCACACCATAAAAGACTTTTCAACCCTTTAAAAAAATAAATAAAAAGATAAATAATAAAGCATGCTAAATTGCTAATAGGCATGTAGGACCCTAGCTTTTTGGCCGAAACAAAAAGAGGTCGTGGTCCTCATGGACCACCCTTATAATCATTCACTCACCATACACTATTCTATTCTATGCTTTTTGATTTACAGTTAGTTATTTTTAGCTTTAAAGGAATGAAAAGTGAAAAAGATAATTAAAAATAAATAATAAAAATGAGAAAAAGAAAATGGGATATATATTATAACCAAGTGATTACTAAAATTTTACTCCAATCAATGTGTGCCTCTCATTTGGTATCGCAACTTTGGAAATGGTATGTAGACATTCTTAGTTCTACCGACAAGACAACAAGCTTCCCATACTAACGGTTGAGACCCATAAAAGCCACGTATTTTAAGTGAATTCAAGCACACATTTTGAGAAATAATGTCATAAAAAAATATTTAAGATAATATAATAAATTGTCCTCAATAAAATCACAGAAAAATAATACTCAGCCTTTTAAAATATTTTGTTTCGGCTTTCATAAGAGTTTTTACATATTAAAAATAAAAAGTTGTTTCTAAATAATTTATCGCACAGATGTACATTGTATTAATTAAAAGGGGTGGGGGGTTCTACCTAGTTTTTCAGTTTTTTTTTTTCAAAAAATGATTATTCATAATAGAAATTAGCACATTGTTATATTTCGGGGGATTCATGCACAAAATATTTAAATTGTTTTTTTTTCCTTTTCGAAACATCACTTCAAATCTCTATAAGATTACACGGTTTCCTCAGTTTACATTACATCTCAGATTTTTTTTTCCCCTTTCATTTCAGACGCTATTTTTCTTTATTTTCATGATTTTGTACGCGGAATTGAGGTGTGACGAAAATATTGAACCAACTCTCTTATAAGTGTAACATGAATCTTTGACTAACCCACGTGCCCTTTACAATATTTGTTTTCTTGATATTACAAGGTAACTAATCCTACTATTAATAAATAATAATGCAAGCTTTAGGGTCTAAAACTGAAAATGATATATTGAAATTAATTAGCCAAGCTACTTCATTTATACTTTAAAAATCAATAAAGTGCATAATACAATTGATTATTGTGCCGACATATGTTTATGTGGTTATAAATTGAGTTTTGCTAAAAACTTAGTTTTTGAGGACAATTTAATTAAATATATTAAATAATTATTTATTAGTTTTAATTATTAATTTATATAAAAATAATTGTATATGATTTTTTATTTTAATTTTAGATTATTTTTAATAAAATTTTAAACAATCATGTTATATAAATACTAAAATTAAAATCAATCATTGATTAGTTATTTATACAAGAATTGAAAAAAGTATTATAATATCATTTATAATTAAACTTTATAAATAATATAATCTAACTAAATTCACATTGTAACCAAAGTACGAATAAAAGATATAAAAGATAACCGTTGTTGATTTTTTGTGTTCATGTAAAGTTTAATTATTTTAGTCTGTAAAAAAAATTTTATTACTCAATTACAAAAAATGTTATTAGTTTAGTAATTAATTATGTTAGTAAAAAAGTGTAATATATATCTATCCAAATATATCCAATTCCACCGGATCTAAACTTTTTCCACGGTGGAAAAAGCAAAAAAGCAAAGAAGAACAATACCTTATTTTCTTTAAATTATTTTTTGGGTGTAAGAAGTAAGAACTAAAAGGGGGAAGGATCTAAGGGTTCCACTTTGTTGGGTCGAAGCGGAGTGCACTTAATACAATGGCTTCTGAGCCACGCAATATCATGTCTAAATATGTAACATTTATGTCAATATAATAAACCTAATTTACTACTTCAATTTTTTACAAGGAATAAATACATGTTCATCCATCTTATATACGTGACAATGATAAGACTCATGACCATACACAATAACCCTTGTGCATAACATAACCACTTTCTGAATGTGTCGGTCTTAATGTAATTTGTGGTTAGTTATATAATTAATTATTGGTGACTAATGATTCAATTATGTCGTATTATTAGCATTTTCTTTTGGTTTTATTCCACTGTCCTATTCCAATACACAAAACAGAAGGCACTCATGCCACCCACATGTCCTTTTTGACTTGTCCAAAAGTGATGAGCCCCTTTCATCAATGACCCTGTTAAAGAAGAAAATAATAAGGTACCCTTTAATTTCCTTACTGAAAGGATTTATTCACCTTATCCACTTTTAACTTCAATTTCACATCACATAATAAATAAATATAAATGTAAGTGATTAACATTTTTATATTTATTTTATAGTTAAATTAATTTTTATCCTACAATATTTCTTAGTTTTGACAAGTCTATAATTAATTTATTATGAATCTGGATTTTATTTAAAAATTTATTGTCTAACTAAATCTAATTGTCACATACATAAAGTAGGATTTGATTTCTTGACATTTATTTCACCAGATTCAATCAATTCAAATTTATTATAGTCAAATTAATATTAACCGACCAACAATGAAAATTTAATTAGTAACTCTCATGCAAAAGAAAAATATAAATTATTTAATATTAATCATCAATAAAATAAGGAATTGTATTGCTTTAATAATTAATGTCAAAGGTGGAATATCTAAAGACTATTTTAGTAAGGGATTTACATATTAATTATAGTTCTTAATTTATTTTTAATTTAATAAATTAAAAACTAATTTATAACTAATTTAAACTCTATTTAAAAATTTATTACTAATCGGTAAAATTTATGATACTCGAGGCGGAATTCAATTATAATTCTTGAGATTTGCTAATTTGGTGATCAGAATACAAGCTTCTGAGTTGTTTCCACTTTACACTTTGTAATATACGGAATAAAAGAGAAAGTGTATGCTTTCATAAAATAATATTTTAAGGAATAAGGATCTGAAATTAGAATTAAAAATTGAAAAAAAAAAGATGCATGCATAACAGCAAAGCAACAGTAGCACATTGGGCAGCATCCACAAGACCACAAGGTGTCAATAGACAAAGGTAATAGGGATACCCTATGCCCAGCCCCACACCGACAAAATAATTAAACCACCATATCAAATTCATCATTTTTTATACAAAATATATAAATAAAAATAAAGGATTTATAGAGAACACATAAAAAAAAGAATATTAAAAATGGAACATGATCATATACCCAGCTGTAAATTAAACATAAGAAATAAATAAATTAAAAATATAAAAGAAAAGGAAAACTATTAAACACAGAATAATAATAATAAAAAAAAGAAACAAAGAACCGCTGAATGAATACCTATTTCTACAAGAAGTTAAATTATTTATATAGTTTATTATTTTTTTTTCCCCCTTGAACCAAAAAAAGAAATGAAAGATTGTTCGTTGTTGTCATTGGCGATTTTTCTGTAGCCTAGATCCAATCATCTTGAGCTCAAATTTCTTGATGACACCGGCAATGTCTCTCATGGTAGTGTCCAAAACATAGGGGGTTTTCTCATATGTGAGCTGTGTTGAATTCACAAGCATCTTGCATGATTCTCTCTTCTCTGCTATGGTTCCATGGTAGTGGTAATACATGATTTTCCCTTCTGTTTTGTGAGTTGTTTTCCCTGCTAGATTCTGTGACATGTGAACCCCTGTTGCATACAAGCTACGAGGTTGCACTGCATATTTTCTGTCCCTTCTTATTCCCTTCTTTGAGTCCTTGTACACCAGCTTCTCAAACCCCCATTTCCTACAAAAGTGGAAAAGTTGTGAGATTTTCTTTTTTTAAGGAAAGAAACAGCTCAATACTTATAGTAGAACTTATTACAATTGAAGAATTAAAACATAAAAATTTTGTTTCTGCTGTCCATGTGAGACAGCAAATGAAGATGAAGGTGTTATGGGATTCACAAGTGTGTGTCTATAGTATTAGTGTGAGGATGAATGAGGTGTAGCTATCAAACCAACTAGAAGAAACAATATATTGGACAACTAAAATATGGTTTGTTCTGTTTTCTAGTGAATGGTAACAAAAAATGGAGCAACTACCTTGAGTGACAGCTAGATCTAATTGTTAATGTGGGACTATATATTATGTACTGTAAAAAAGAAAATGAAAAAAAAGTAATTAGGAATAATGAAAAAGGTTTTGAGTGCACACCACCAAATCCGTCTTAATCAACGTTCATTTTGTGGACCCTGCATCATGTGTCTTAATCAAAGGATCTAAATCAGCCTAAATGAACGTTCAGGAACATATTATCAATCTCAATTTATTTATTTATTTATTATTATCATAGCAATTACCAGAACTAACAAGATTTTGACAATGTGCAATTTGGTACAGCAGACTTTAGCCAAGTTATTCAACAAGATGACATTTGTGATTGAATTTAGGAAATTCTTGTGTGATATATTAAAATACTTTGTACTAAAACAAGACCAATTTGCCATTTTTAATATTAGTTGTCATGAGTCATAACTAATAAATAAGAATTTAATCACCTTAAAACAAGGTTCAAAGCTCCAAATTCTAAAACAACCCATGTCCACCTGTCACACAATACAGGAATAGGAAAATAGAATCCATACCAAAGACATGGGCTAATTAATAATTCCCAAAGAGTGAACATCAATTAATTCCCCTCACTTCCCTCACAGGGAAAACAAGAGTATACAATCCAACCACTCAAGAATCAAGATCCACCATAAACACTAAGCATTAAAACAGAACAAAAGAAATACTGACATCCCTCATAAGATATTGGTCATTACAATTCCCCACAAGCCCACAACCATTCAATAGTCAGTTTAGCCAAAATAATACCACTATAATTCCCCACTCTAAGAGCTAAAAAAGAAATGATACAGAAACCCAATTGAAATCTTAAAATTGTTAATCAAAAGCTAAATTAGTATGCAACTTCAATTTTGCAGCACATAATAATAGAGTGAAATACTAAAATTATACATAACAAAATATTTTTCTCAATGTACTTAAAAGGCTTGCCTTGATTTGTTTTAAGAGTTTATCTAAAAAATCATTAATTTTATCAACTATTATGTTTTATTGATAATTTTAATACTCACGTAAACACCCAATATTTTCAATGCAACAACAAAAGAATAACTAGAAATGCAACCAGAAAGTGTTCTTCCAATAAAATCAGAAATAATATACAGATCTAAAATCTATTTTCCTGAAAAATATATTTGCAATAATTAGAATGTAAAATCTGTGAATGAACAATAATTTTACCTGTAAGTTTTCCCATAATCAGAAGACAGGCAAATCTTGGAACTCATAGGCATCTGTTCAATGGTAAACTGAGAGTACTCAGAAAGTGAATCCAACACAGACTTAATAGTACTCTTGGGCGGAACATATATGTACTCATCAACATCAAAGAAGAACATCCACTTCGCCATGAATTTATATCTATGCAAGCAATCATTCACCACCATGAACTGGTTATGATAGTAACCATCAAACCTCTCTTGATCCCTTATGTCCTGTAAGGTTACATACCCAAGCTCCATCCAAGGTTTCAAAACTTCGAGAACCTGCTCATGAACACCACCTGCATCATGGATCACAAAATGTGACTTCGGACCAAAGAATTTCACGTGGTAAGCGATCCACTCGCGCACGCGCTGTGGGTTAAGATTTCCGTACAAGGAGGAACCACAATAGAAATAATCGTACTTTGGCGGAGAGGTGAAAACTGAAAGGTCCAATGAATTTGGAGATTCATTGAGTACATCTATTGTATCTGTTATGTTAAAGTTAGTATCGCCTCCACCACTTGTTGAGGCATGAAGGACTAACTTTCCACCAGTGTTACCAGCATTAACAGAAGTTGAAAATGTGCAGTTGACAATAACTACAGTGTAAACTCTCCCGTAACCCCAATCTGGCAGGATTTTGTAACCCACAGTAGTGATTGGTGTCTGAGAAGGAGAAGAAGAGAGCCATTGACACTCATAGGTTGGTTTGGAATAAAGATGAAGAGGCTTTGAAGCTAGACCGATAATAGCGAAAGTGTTGAAGCCTCCCCTGTATGCTCCCATAGTGATAAAGTTATATGCCGCAGAACCATAAGGATTGAAGGCACGTTTTATTATGCCATTTTCGAGGACTTTATCTTCTTCCACCGTTAGTGGTGGCGGAGACGGTGATGGTCGAGGTGGTGGTGGCAGTGTGATTTTGCTTTCTTCGTGTGTTGAAAGGTGTGAAACTGAGGATGATGAAGTGCTTGTTAGTGGTGGTGAAAGTGAAGGTGGTGGTGGCGAAGATTGCACCCTTGAGATGCAGAAGCGTAGATCGGAAGCAGAAATAGTAAAACGTGAAGGGATGAACTGAAGAAAAGTTGCAACTGCACACAACAGAAGCAGCGTTGTGAGAAGAAGTTTGAGCTCTGATGCATAGTTCCCAAGTACTCCAACAAACAGCTTCTTTTCCCTTTCTTTTGCCATTTCTTTCTGCTTCAGAACTCAAATATGCTGCACTATATTTGAAGAGAACAGAAAAGAAAAAAGAAAGAGAAAATAGTAATAATGGAGAGAGAAAACAAGGTGTTGCAGATAGATGCAGAGAAAGAAGAAAGAGAGAAACAGAGTACTTATTTGTATTCGAAAGTTGGAAGGGTGTTTATAATCTGTGTTTTTAGCGCAGTGTGTATGACAGAGTGGCTTAATATAAACACGGTGATTTATATTTAAAAAATAAAATAAAATAGTGCAATGTTATGATTGTTGATTGAATGGTGTATATGAACTGTGAGATTATATATGTAATCTAATATGATTTGTAAAGTGAAGAAAATATACCTAAGATGTATACACTAATATTATCATTTAGAATAAAAATTTGGTTAGAGTTATGACTTAATTTTCATGTGTATTTATTTTGATTTTGTTGTGTGTCTGTAAATAGTGACTAAATACTTGTAATTACAAAGTTATTGAGATTGACTGGGTATACTGATTAATTTTTTTATCCTTCTTTGGGATTTAAGGAATAGGATTAGAAAAAAAAAGGACAAAGAATATAATATTAATAATCACTATGAAAAAGAAAAAAAAATTTGAAGAAAGAGAAAGTGAATTTTAGATTACATTATTAGAGCCTAAATCTAAAAGTAGTGGGACTGTGAAACAGGACTAGAGAACAAGGTAAGATAATATGATCTAGAGTATTATTTTTTTTAATATATTTAATGTTTAGTGAAAAATTTATGTATCAAAATAAGTGATGAGTGAGTATATATAATTTGAAAGCAAATAATTAATCAATGTACTTAATAAACATCTAAAAGTTTCTGAAAAAATTAAGGTAAGAGAGAGAATGATTGGAGATTGATGGTGGATTTTTTTACCGTTGGGTTGGATTGGATGATAATAGGATAGATAGATGGTGTCGAGTGTTCATTGTCCACCGATGCAGTGTCAAGTGTCAGCAGCCCTTACGCTAATATCAACTCATCTTTTCCTTCTGGGTTCACTCATCTATCCTTCTATCCTTTTATCCTTTTTTGTTTTACAAGTATTCTTTTAGATAGGTATTCTAACAAAAATCTTATAGTGATCTTTATATTAAAATGTTTTATTTTGATCATTAGATATAGGTTATATAATTTAATTTTAATATATTATAAAATATTACTTTTATTTTAAATATGGTCAAATAAATAAATTATATTTTTAAACAAAAAATATTTATAAAAAATATTTTTGATATTTTTATTAGAGTATATATTTTGATTATTTTCTATTTAAATAAAACTAAAAGTCTAAAATAGAAATACTTTTTAGTGAAAATTCATATATAATTAATTTCATGTGAGGTTAATAGTTGAGAACAATAATTTAGTCAAATCTATTAAATATTCTTAGTTATCAAGTTTATATAAAATTAATTGCACTTGTGTTTTCGTTATTTTTTTTATGAAAAATTACAATAAAACAAGAACATAGTACTAAAACAAAGTTTAGAAAAACTTTCAAATATATCAGTACACTAGTATTTTAGTGATTTTTAATATGATGATCTTAATTATAAATATATAATATATATAATTAAAACCAACAATTAAAATTTATTGATACACTGAGTACCGATATGTTTAAAAGCTTTTCCAAAATTTATAACATTTTTCTAATAAAAAATTATATTTATTAAATAAAAAATGTGTGAATTAAATTTAACTTAACAACAGTCACCAAAAAAATTTAACTTAACAACAAAATTATTGAGGTCTGCTACATATACAAGCCTTTTTGCTTACAAGTTATACAAGTTGGTCGGTTTAAGTCCAAGAAAAAACACGCGCACCACTCTTTTAAAATCGAGCGTCCAACGCATGCGTTCATTATGCCGCACTCTTCCTCTTCTTCCTCAATCAAAACGCAAATCATCAAGATTCGCACTCTTCCTCTTCTTCCTCAATCAAAACGTAAACCGTCAAGATTCAAGCAACATTCGAAACAAAAGACACGTTCCAACTCTTCGCGAAGAGTAGAAGAAATCAAAAAGAAAAGATACAAATCTCCATAAAAAATCACCAGAAAAAATGAAGAAACATTATTCAAGGTACTGTTTTATTGTTTTTCTAGGTTTTTTTCTAGATTGTTTCTGCCATGTGCCTCATCCTTAACTAGCAAAACATTAAAAGATTTCAAGAAGAAATATACTGTCTCCCCCATGTTTTGGGTGTATTTCTTAAACCCTTTGGGTGTATTTCTGTAATCCTTTGGGTGTATTTCTGTAACCATTTGGGTGTATTTTTGTAATCTTTTTTGTAATCGTTTGGGGTATTTCTGTAATCGTTTGGGGTATTTCTGTAATCGTTTTGGTGTATTTCTGAAGTTCCATTATCTTCGAAACAATTTCAAAGTTTGATTTCAGAAACCATGAAAATCGAAAAAAAAAACGAAGCAAGAAGGAGATCCAACAAATTTGGCAAGAAATTCGAAAAAAGAAATGAAATCTTTTGAAAAATAGAAGTTATATATTTTGTGCGTTAATTGATTTGAATTGATTTAAAAATCTGTTAAAGAGGCACGTAATATAAGCAGCGCATTTAGTAGATTTTGTTTTCTTCAAACTTGTAAAACTTATAAGCGTAAAACACTTGTATGTAGAGATTACGTATTACGTAATCATAGTTTAATTATATTATTGTATAAAAAATTAATTTTACTCATTTTGTCAGAACATCTGTTTGATTAATATTATTTTAAACGACATTTGTTTGACACTTAATTTAGAGAATTTTGATAAAATTCTTATTAATATTATTGTTAAGAAGACACAATATTTTTATAATATTCATTCATATTTTGATTTAAAATCTATTATTTTAATGATAACTATTACTTATAAGAATTAAATTTTAAAGTAATTTTTGAACTTGTCCAATCTCTTTTCTTAAGTTGTAATTGTCTCAAGTTTTTTCATGCACTTAATAAAAACGATTTATAGTTGTCTCTAAGAGTATTGCCGGTGATGGAATGTTGACGTGTCATTCCTGTATTGATAAAATATTATCGTTTTATTTTTGGCACTCAAATAGAATAGAAACGACGCCATTAGAATATTTAGAGGAGTTTTTAATATATTGGTGGTACTGTTTCTTTCTATCTCATGAAGTCTCTTCTTCTTCTTATTTTCTTCTATAATACCGTTTTGAGAGGAGATTTTGTCTGGTGTTCTCTCCGAAATAAATCCTAAAAACAGGACTAGTCATTGAACTATTTTAATAATTAATTTACTGGTCTAATTATAGTTCAACCGAAAAAATTATTTTATAATAAAATAATAAACAAATTATAAATAAATACTTTAAAACATAATTATAATATAATATAAACCTTAAAACAACTTCCAAATTTAAATTTAATACATTACATGAAATGATAATGTCAAAAGTTAGAGAATATTTCTTTTTTACAGCAGAGGTAAATACATCAGAATGTAATGACAATGTTAAATTAGTGGATGTGTGTATAGACCCCAACAAAAAGGTCATAAAATAAAAATGTATCACAAGTAGTATTTCACCGTCTCTTTCTAATAAGTCCTTATACATTTTTGCTTTTATTTTATCCTGTTTTAGTTACCTAAATTTTACAATGGTTGATTGTGATTTTCATTTTGTTGTGCTGCTTGTAATAATAATAATAATAATAATAATAATAATAATAATAATATATTATAAATGCTCAGATACAATCTTTTAACTTCAACAAAAACTTTAATTCAGTTCAATCTCCTGAACTGAATCCCGATAGAAATACAATTTACTCATGACTTTTGGATCATATCCAACTCACAGAAAAAACAGATAATGCCAAGGGATTTAGAAGGATCACAACCAAGCCTATGCATCTTATGAAAAAATAATTTAGAACAAAGATATGATTTCATTACCAATTTTTTCTTTGTTGTTATCTCAAACAAGACCTACCATGGAGAAGGTTTGACACTCTTCATAGCAAGTCATATGCTGCCACTTAAGAAAGATGGTATAAATAGTGGAGGGCTTGGTCTTGTGAATCCTTGCCACCCTCACCTAGATGAGTACTCTTTTGTGGTGGTGGAGTTTGATACTCACTCAGATCCTTGGGACGCAATAGGTCCAGAGTCATAATCTAAGCATAATTAACTAATTAAGTTATAAAATAGTAAAACACAAACCAACAGCACATTAGTATGCAAAAAAAGGAAAAAAAACCCACAAAATAGTAGCACAGTAAAGCGACCATAACTAATCAATAATCAAATAATCATTTAATAAAAACACAAAACATTCAATAATTAATATGATTTTTGCATAGAACAATCTAAGCATAATTAACTAATTAAGTCATAAAATAGTAAAACACAAACCAGCAACACATCAGTATGCAAAAAAATCACAAAATAACAGCACAACAAAGCATCCAGAGCTAATCAATAATCAAATGATCATACAATAAAAACACACAACATTCAATAATCAATATGATTTCTGAATAGAGCATTAAAAAAGCCGAAGAGCACTAAGCTTCGATCCGAGCAGGGCAGAGTATGATGGAGAGCGGTTGAACGTGATGGATGACGGCGACCAGACGATGGCAAGTAGGGGAAGAACATGCGACGACCACACCATTGGTGATTGAAGAGATGATGGCTGAGCTCGAGGAAGTAGTTGCAACTGGTGACAACAAACAGAGGTTGGAGACTTTGAGCACGCAGTGGTTCGATGAATAGGCAGCGGTAGTGACTCGGAGAGAGGCTAGGGTTGGAGAAAGGGGAGTGAGGCTGAGAGTGAGAGGAATGACTGAATGAGAGTGAGAGTGAGAGGCAGGTTCAGTAAGCCAAATTTGCCAAAATGACACCGTTTCTTTCAAATTGGCGGGAACTGGTTTTTTGAGCAGCAGTTTTAAGAGGCTAACGGAACTGTGATTACTGTTGATTCACGGTTAGACCGATCAGACTGGCCAGTCCGGTCCAATTTTTAGAACCATGTTCCAAAGTAGGGCTAGCAATGGGTAGGGTAGGGTAGGGTTTGGACACTACCCTAACCCTACCCGCGGGTTGAAAATTTCATTAAAACTCTACCCTACTCTACTCGCGGGTTGAGAATCTTTCAACCCTAACCCTACCCGCACCCTAAAATTCTAAACCCTACCCTACCCTACCCTACCCGTAGAAATATCAATTTTTTTCAAAATAACTATAAAATTCAATTATTTCGAATTTTATACGTATTAATAACATAAAAAATAAAAAACTAATGCTCTAAATTACTAAATTAACTAACTAGTTTAGTGGTTGTTCACTTATTATAAGTCATTACATAAGAGAGGTTGTGGGTTCAACTCTCACTTCCTTCATTATATAGAGAGATTTTTATAAAATGTGTGTTATATATGAGGTGCGGGTAGGGTAGGGTAGGGTACACCCTAGACCCGTACCCTACCCTACCCGCAGGCATACCTGGACCGTACCCTACCCTACCCGCTGCGGGTAGGGTAGCCTACCCTACCCGAACGGGTTGGACCGGATTAGGTACCCGCGGGTAGGGTATGAATTGCCAGCCCTATTCCAAAGGCAAGCAACCATACTGGAATTGTCTTATCTCTATTGCATACGGAGTAGTATGCGAAGAAGCATTTTGGTTCATAGAGGAAACTAAAATAGAAAGGAGGAACTAAATACCCACTATCTATTGCTCTTTTTTTATCATGGCTTTTTCATGTTTTTTTTTCTGCATTGTTAAGTTGGTATCCATTCATTCATCTTTTTTTTTGTTTTTGCATTTGTGTTTCGGCTGTGAGTTTGTGAGGATTTTTTTTGTGATGTTGGGATATTTTTTAAATACTCTATGTATGAGACGTTTTTTGATAGTGTTCACCTTCACACAGACAAGTTTGGATATACTTTAAATGGTGTGAATTTATTGGTGAATGTTTAGTTTTATTATTACTATTACTTAGCTTCATTTTTTTCATATTGAATTTGCAAGTTAGCAACAACAATGACAAAACAGCACAATAATCTATTCTATTCATCTGTTTTTAGGTACAATAATCACAACCATCAATTTAGGCTTTTCTATTATACGATATCCAAATTTAACTTTCCCACTTTCATACTACACACACAACTACAATTACTAAGATAATAACCAACAACAAACACAATGCCAATTTCAGAGTCCTAACTTCAAATTCCAAGCTTTCAATCTTTCAGACAAATTTTATTCTCCATTCCTCTATTTCAAATCCAGGATCTGCTCTCCCATTTACTTCTTCTTTCTCCTAAACTTTGTTAGCCTAAATAAAAAAACCACACCAAATCACTACGAGAACAGTCGGAGTTATCATCGGATTTAGTGGCATCGATTACCAGCGGATTTAGCATCGGGTTTTGCGTCAGATACAAGGCAGCTTGGGTTTCTTGAAATGTTTACTGTCGGATTTTATATTCCGATGCTAAATCCAACGGTGATTAGTGGCACAAACTATTGATTTGTGGGTGCGAACTTTATCGTCGATTTTACCGTTGGATTTAGTCGACGGTAAATCGCTTTAGTCAAACGTTGCGTTTGACCAATTTACTGTCGGAGTATTCTGACGGTAAATTTGACTGTAAGAAGGGTTTAAAATTCATATACGAACTCTTCCTCCCTCACTTGTCCAGTTCTCTCTCTCTCTCTCTCTCTCTCTCTATATATCTCTCTCTTTCTTTCTATCTCTCTCTCTCCTCTCGTGTTCTCTCGTCGGAGGAGGTGCTGCCAGCGTCGTCGTCACCTGTCGAATCCTCTGGTGCCACTATCGCTGGAAGTTCTCGCTGATGGAGCTGTTGGTCATCGCTGGAAAGGTTGGGAAGATTGTCGCTATTTCTTGGTGGCCATTGCTTTCGGTGTCGCCATCACTACTGGTACCACCATGCCTTCAGCATCCTGCAGCCACTATCAAAGGTAATTTTGGCATAGTTTTTTAATTTTATTAAGATTTTTATGTGAGTTTAGGATTTTTTGTTAAATAGTTTATGAAATTATTAATTAAATTAGTGTAATAAATTCTGTGAATAGGATTTGGTATAGTTTTTTTTTAATTTTTTATTTTAGATTTTTTTGTGACTTTAGGATTTTGTTAAGTATTTCACCAAATTATTGATTAAATTATGGTAACGAAGTTTATGGTTAGGGTTTAGTTTGTGGTTTTAGTTTTTTTAAAATTTTTGTGAGTCTAGAATTTTGTTATATATTTTATTATCAAATAATTGATTAAAATAGGGTAATGAAGTTTGTGATTATGATTTCTTATGTTAATTTAATGTAAATAGAAATTATAATTAAGTTAATGTAGGTTAAGTAGGGTGAGATTAAGAGTGTTCAACATTGTTAGTGAATGACTAAGTGGTTAGGACCTGCGTATATAATGCTTCACCTTTACCGTAATGGATTCAAGGATGAATATTGGGTGTGGACGGAACACAGAGAAATGGACTAATAAGGAATTAATAGGTCTGCCTCGAATTTGAATAGGTCCAACTGTTGGTCAACAATGGTTTAGGTGAAAAGAGAACTAAACAAGGAAGATATGACTTGGGAAAGTAACCAAGAAAGATACAACGAGATGGTGTTTGATGCAACATGTGTTATAGAATTGGAAGAGGCTGACAAGAGCCTAACCCATGGGCAAGGATATTTTATCATCTGTTAGAATCTGTTGCGAGACTGTTGTTTGAGGGTTGCATTCATTCAGAGTTGTTTGCATGTATTAGAATGATGTCTATTAAGTCAGAGTCAAATCATACGCAGGAGTCTTTTGATAAGTGGGTCACCCTTTATAATAAACTGGCACCTGTTGGGACCTCTGGTATCTCCCGAAACCACTACAAAACAAAGAAGCTAGTTTTAAAATTGGGTCTAAATATGTTGAAAATTAATTGTTGTTTGAATGAGTGTATGCTGTATTATAACAAGGATGCAGACTTAGCTAAATGTAGATTTTGTAAATCACCGAGGTTCCAAGTCGAGAGAGAACAGAGTGATAAATGCCGGTTAAAGAGAGTTTCGATAAAACGGATGCACTACTTGCCCTTAATCCCTTGGTTGAAACGATTGTATGCATCGATGAGTTCGGCTCCTCACACGATCTGGCATAGTAACAACAACAGGAATGATGGAATCATAACGCACCTATCACACAAAAAAACCTAAAAGTATTTTAATCGGGTGCATCTCACATTTGCAAGTGAAGCGAAAATTATTAGACTAGTTTTGTGCGCTGATTCAGCAACTTATAATCGTGACACATGCCCCCTTTTATTATTGTAACACCTCATGTTTCACTTCATTTAATTCATTGGAAGCCCTATGACCGTGAAATTTTCGTCTTCGATTTCTTGTGATTCGTAACTCCAATAAAAAATTAAATCTGATAACAGTTTTCGTATCCTCCTCTTCTACGTGTTAATGTCAATTTTGTTCGGTAAAAGTTGATGGTGACGTAGCTCCCATTCTTCTTGAGTTCGGCCAATTGGAGTTCTAGGAGGCACAGATGATTTCTGACGTGCTCTTCTTCAGTAGCTCGATCAAAAAGCTTCTTCGGAGTTTTTATTGATTTTGAATTCGTACGGAAGAAGGGTTTGGTAACTTTATAATAATTAAATGTGAATTTGATAAGTGAATGTTGATTTGATTGATTACTGTTTGAGTTTGATTAAGTTTACGTTGAAATTTTGTGAAATTATTGTTGTTGTTTGTGAATTGCAGTTCGGCCATGCAGAACAACCCAGTTGAGGTTATTTTGACGATTTTGGGGCTGTTGTGAATGAGAATTATTGATTAAAATTGATAAGTTTTGATGCTGAGAGATTAAACTAAAATGTGAAAAATCGGTAACCAAAAAACTAAAAAACGGATTAAAATACAAGTAATATTTTAAAAGAAAAGGGTTAAGGGTTTTGATTTTGGTATAAAAGAAATAATAGTAATTACATTTTATTTTTTAAGTGCAATATTGTATTTGTATATGAAAATTGAGGTATAATTTGTAATTGTATAAGTTTTCGGGAATGTTGGATAATAAGTAAAGTTCAGGGGTAAAATGGGTATTTTATAAAAGTTCAGGTTATTTTTATAAATATGAAAATAAGTGAAGGTTCAAATATAATTTTATAAAATATTGAAGTTGAAAGTAGAATATTAAAAAATTCGTGATTTAATAAGTAATTAATAAAAGTTTAAAAATAAGGTTTTATAAACTAAGTTTTAAAAGAAGATTATAAATATTATTTTAAACACTTCTTTAAAATTAGTCATTTATATTAAAATAAATCATTATAATTATTAGTATTGATCAAATATATTATTTTGTAAGAATATTATAACGTGTAATATTAATGAGAAAGCAAACAAGCAGAGTAATTTTAAAAGTTTTAGAGAACGCATAATTAATTAAAGAACTTTATAATTTTTTTTCCGTAAGACACTTAGGGAGAGGCGAGGGAAGAATGTGAAAATAATTTATATTATGGAATAATAGGAAAGAAAAGAAGAAGAAAGAAAAGAAAAAGGAAAGAAAAAATATTAAAGAAACCTCTGCCACAAAAGAGCACAGAGCAAAGATTAAAAGAATCTAAAAGAACCCCTGTCGCAGGAGGGCAGAGCACAGAAATGAAATGAAAGAAATAAAGAAAGAATGAAAAGAAAAGGAGATAAGCAGAGATATTGTTTGGCATTGAGAACGAGTTGAGATGATTGTGTACCTGCTGAAAATGAGCAAAGATATGGTGGTGAGTCCACTGAGATTTGCTTCCAGAGATACATCGGTCAGTCCAGGGGACGGTCACACTTGTAAGACAGAGGTTACTTACAGAGATTATCGATATACATACATTGGCTAGAGAGAGCCTCACTTATAAGACCGAGGTTGCTTACAAAGGTTATGTTTGCATACATCGGCTCAAGAGAGTCAAACCTGTAAGACAGAAGTTGCTTACAGAGGTTATGACACTGAAAACCAAACTCAGACAAAGGTTGCTGAGTTACGTTGGGAGCGGGTCGAAACCGACAGATGAGCTCATTACCTGTACTAGGGATAGACATGCATCATAATTGTTTGTGTATATCTTCTATGAATTCTGCTTTCAGTGATTGTGTATGTGTTGTGTTTGTTTTCTCTTTATGTTCTTTAGTTATTGTGTTTGATGCGTGATTCGGTTGTTGTTGCTGACTGGGTATAGAATTAAAACAGACTTAACTAACCACCCCGACCCTACTAAGAACTCCCCCGTTCTTACCCCTGCTCTTCCCCTCTAGATGGAAACAGGAACCCTAGTCAAGATCACCCCTATATGTACGAGGACCCAGAGAAGGATATGAAGGTGATAGAGATCTCATCTTTTAGCTGCAATGATTGATCAGAGATGGTAAGAGTTGATAGCGTATTTTGGGTGGTGCTTTCAGTATGGCATAAGAATTTTGGTTTAATCTCTCACTTTTTGATAGATCCACCGAGAGATTAGGAGCTGTAAATACCGGCTAGGTTAGTTTCAGGTGCCAGTTTAGGGGCTTCCTATATGGACCAGGATCCAGAGTGTTGATTATGTATATAGTAGCAAGATGTGAAGAGCTGTACGCTAACTTATGGTATATATGACAGTACTTTTATTTGTATGTATGATCTATGATATATGTTATGTGTATATATAATGTTGGTCTTATGTATGTTTTACTTAATTCCTTATTATAGCTTGTGTATGTTTAATTAGTTGCTCTCGCAAATATTTTTATAAAATAAAAGTTTTTCCAAAAATTCGATAGTGCACTAATACGATTATAAGCTTAATAATAAATAGTTAAAGTTTTGGATAAGTAAGTTGGTGACACTCAATTTTCAGTATGATCATGACGTACTGAAAATTGGATCGTTACATTTCACATCTCCATGATTCCATCTTCTTTATCGCTCGAAATATTTTTATTTTAACCTTAATAAAATATTTTTCTATTTACACATCTCCATGTCTAACTTGGTGTGTTTGTTATCATATTATGTCGACATCAATATATTAAAAAAAAAGTCAGTTTCAGTACATAAGTTGTGATAGATGTAAGTTGATTTGACCTATAAGAAGTCTCTGTTTTTGAATTACGAATAACCCCTTCTTTTTAAGAGTAATGTTAGGTAGACAAGAAAAAAAAAACAACCAAAACTTGCCTTATTTAGCATTCATTATTAATTGTTACGACAATTAATGAATACTAAATAAGGCAAGTTCTAGCTGTTTTTGGTTAATTTTCTTTGGTTACCAAACATTTCCGCTTTTTAAAATGCTATGGTAGTGCTTAGATTGTACTAAATAAATCATAGGAGCAAAGGGAGTCATATTTTTTCTGTTCAGTTTGTTAGAAATTTCAGTATTCCTATCTTTTGGGGTGAATGTTGACTGAAACTTTGTTTATTTCCCTTCTCCCTTAGATTGTGTGGGTTTTTGGCAATTTTAAAATTAGTGTTGTTATGACAAGACTGGAAAAATCAGGCAAATATCATAGAATTATATACATAGGAGCTGTGGTATGATAAATATCTACAAATCTACAAATATATGAAAAATTTTAATAATCTTTATTTTTTTTATTTTTAATATTTGTAGTTTTGTTGTGACTAATATTTCCTAATACGTAAGAGGAGATACAACCCATTATGATGCAGTTGCTAACTCTACAGCATCTGGAGTGCTTTTAGCTGGTTTTAACTCGGGTTGTTTTCTATTGATGTTAGTTGTAATATTTAGATACGAACAGATTATGTTTGAATATTCAATTAGCGTATTAATCCTTTAAATGTTGAGTGGAATTAGATTGGAAAGAGACTGTTAAAGTGTGAGGGTTACATCAAATACCTTAGTAATTTTACGTTACTAGGTCTCACTAAGCAAAATATTAAAACTTTTAATTTAATGCAAGCTTGTTCGGTATTAATATAGATGAGAACAATTGAGGCCCACTGCCCATGTTCTTTTTTGAATTTGGATCATCTAAAATTTGAATTTCACTTTAAAGAATAAAGTGTGATCTTCTATTCTTGAATAGTTTCTCTTTCATATTTATTCTTGGTCCTACCTATGAAATTAATGGTGAAAAATCACACTTTACTCTCTAAAATAAAATTCAAACTTTAGAAAATCAAAATCCTTCTTTTTTATTTGGGATGCAAATTACGATTGTCAGTGATTGTTGTTTGGCTACACTTTTTTTTTGCATTAATATGCAATTTGGAAATTGATGCATTTTTGGCATCCTAACTTGTGAAGATATAATCAGGTAAACTTATGCTGTATCATTTATTTATCTTAAAAATTTTTTGTTTTGCTAATGATTATTAAGATCATTTTTTTTTATTCTTTGTTTCTGCCGACTACAGTCCTAAATCGTGCTGGTAAAAAATCTGTGAAGATATATATAAATGTCTGAGTGTAGCTTTGTAAACACAAGTCATTTTATTGGATGTTGCTATTTTAATTTTCTATATTTGATGTTTAAGATTTGAATTATATTAAAATCTACTTCCTAGATTGTATATATAAACTTGTTATTGATATTGTGTTTATTAAAATATTTTATTTTATAGTAATTAATTTTAGTATATTTATGTTATATACAAATAATAATAATTTTCCTAAAAAATAATTTAAGATTTTAGAAAAAAAAATAGATTGTTAGCTATAATAAAATGAGTATAATATAATTAAAAAATAATTAAAAATTTTAATGGCAATAACAATAGTAACTAAAACTGAATAATATTATAATTTTAGAATTATTTTTAGTGATTATATAAATTGTCGAAAAAATGATCACAAAAGGTTATAATTGTTAGCAGTCATTAAAAGGTCTTTACTTACAATTGTATAATTGCATCAAAATGTTATAATTTTTAGCGGTCATTAAAACAGTTTTTACCATAATTGGCGTTAAAACTTTTTAGCGTCAAAGCATATGACGTCTAATGTTTAGTTGTCGATAAATGTATTAGTAGCAATTTTATTACTGCTAAAAACAAAATAAATAGCCGCTAAAAGTGATTTTTGTAATAATGTCATATCAACAAATTTTGTCGCCGCTAGCAACGAAAGTGACAAAAAGATTAAAAATGACTAACTTAAAATCTTTGAAAGACGAATTTGATTAAAAAAAAAATCTTTCAAAAATTAATTAAAAAATAAATAATTTTTCAAAAACTAATTTAACTATATATTTCTACCTAAAATCTAATTAAAATGTATATATAAAAAAATTTAGCTATAAAATTTTAAATTGTAAATAATTAAAATGATAACAACCTATTGAATTATTAAACCTAATATATGTATTGATGGTTAAAACAAGTAATGAGATAATAAATTTTTTATATTCTAAAATTTAAAATTTATGTAATTTTGTGCTCTCTTTTTTATTGTTTTTTCCATGTTGCGAATTTTTAAAATAATAGAAATGAGATATTAAGATAAAATTTCTTTCAACTATTATTATATATATATTTTTTTAATAAAACCTTCGCTTTTCTTCTCTTTTATTTACTTCAAGCATTTTACGATTGATGAATAAGATATATTTTTTATTTAAATTAAAATTTTTTTATTTATTATTTAAATTAAAAAATTAAAAATTTGTATATAATTTTGCACTTCGCTGTTTGTCCAATTTCGCAGATTGTCTAATTCTTTTGTGGAAATTTTGTTTTTTTCTAAATACGAAACATTCTATGCGAGCCAAATTGAAAGAATGGATTGTTGATCAATTTTATTGCTAGAGCCTAGAGCCAACGAAACTAAAATGAATAAACTTTTATAAATAGCTCCATTACATTCTTTTTAATTTTGTTGTCACAACTTACAGAAAAATAACGAGTAGAAGATGGTCCACGCACAACTCACAACAACGGAACATTTATGTGAAGTTGGGGACACGTGGAGTATTATGGGACAGAAAATATAAGATTTGCATCATCTAAATTTTAAATTTTATTTTAAAAAGTAAAGTATAATCTATTATTATTTATTTTATAGATAATCTCATTTTATACTCTAAATTAAAAATCTAAAATTTAAAAAATTTAAATTCGGAAATATATGATATATGTTAGTATTTGGAGAATATTTTTTTTATTTTTTTAATAATTAAAAGAATAAAATATAATCTTTTATTATTAATTTTATAAATCGGTCCAAAAAAAATATGAAAGAAAAATATTAAAGAGTTAGATATCACACTTTATTCTCTCAATTGTTAAAAAAAATGAAAAGGATCAAATTTTTGTCATTTGCTTCTTTGTATTCTTTCTTTTTTTCTGTCGAATGAAAAAATAGTATATTATTTGAATGTAAGCATTTCACGCATATTATTTTATACTATGGTTTTAAAAATCAGATCAAATTTGTCGGTTCAATCGGTCTAATTTTAAATTGATAATAATTATGGTTCGGTTAACTTTTTAAAATTGCTTTTTCATAAAACCGATAGAGAACTGCCAAACCGGTTAAGATTCGGCCAGTTGAATTGGATCGAAACTGGCCAATTTGAAAGCAATGATGTCGTTTTTGACAAATTTGACTTACTATCATGGTTATAAAAATCAGGACTAACCGACTGGTCAAACTGATTGAACTGAAAACCAGAAATAAAAATGATCTGGTCCAGTACTTAAAACCGTCAAATCAGAAACTGCTTAGAAATTGTTAAACTGGCTGGTTACTAGCCAATTGGATCGGATCGGAAACCGACCGGTTCTTATAAACAACGTCGTAAAGCGTAACGCGTCACCCTCCCTTCCCCCAACACCCACCATGTGAGTTGTGACTCATTAAGAATCAGAAAAGTAAAGATTCAAAGTTCAAAAATTAGGGTTCTAACTTCTAAGTTCCCATCCTTCGTGGCTTCTCCGGTTGAGGGTTGGAGCTGCTCACCGTCCTGCCGCCGTCGTCTCCCCCGTCGTGGCTTACTAGTTACTATCACTAACCAAGCCTCTCACTATCACTCTCATTCCTCTCAGCCTTTGCAGAACTCTGAAACAGTCACTCCCCCTTCTCCAACCCTAGCATCTCTTCGAGTCACTGCCACTGTCCGTCCGTCGATCTCAGCCGTCGTCTGTCTTCTCCAACCCCTCGTTCTCACAATCTCACCTCACCTTCGAAATAAACCTTCATAGCTCTTTCTTCAAAAGAAACCCTAGCCTCCTCCACCGTTGCTGCTGTGCTTCTTACTGCTGCTGTCCATCGCGCTCAAGATCTTCATGCTCCATCCCCTCTCCTCATTCGCCAATCTCCAGCTTCTTTGTCATGCTCGTTGAGTCGGTGTGCTCTAACCCTCTTCCTGCTCACTCGCTCTCGGCCGCCGGCCCTCGTCATACTCGTCACCTGATTGCCGTCGTATGTCGCGCCGGTCCTCTCTCTATCAAATTTAGGGTTACTGACGGATTTATTTTTTGATTTGATAATTTGATGCAGCAATCGGGTTTAATGTTGAAACCGTCAACATTAAATTTCAAGTTTGGGATTTAGGTAACAACTTTACTCATCTTGATTCAATGTAAATATTTTTGGCGGATCTGTGGTATTGGATTTGGAGCCAATTAAAGAGATTATTCTAAATGTATGCTAGTTTAGAAACTTGGCAACCCATGATTGTGGTACTGGATTTGTGTCTTTGTTTCTGAATGTGGAGAGGGAGGATTCATCCCTGGTTGTTATACACATACAATATGAAATTCCTCTATCTCATGCTAAATACATTCTTACTGCTAGTTATAATGCACTGAGATTTTGTTAAAATTGTGCTGAAAATCTTTACGAGTAGAAAAAAATTGTGTTGTGGTTTTGTGCTAAGGTTTTGTACTGCTGCATATTTGTTCATTTCACCACTTCATGTTTTAGGAATAGCTTTTATTGGCCTCATTTTTTAAGTATTTATTTTATTTTTAATAATTTGTTCTTATCTCATGATATGCTTTCAGGTCTCTAGAGGTTATGCCAATGTTCCATGGGCAAAGGAAGATAAATTTAAGGTAATTGAACATTGTTTGTGTAATAATTCCTTAATACATTTCAGGCTGATAAAGAAGAAATTGTGCTTATATTGTGAATGATAAAAGAAAAAAATATGAACTTATAACTGATTGAATATGAATCTAAGTTCAGTAAATTGTTGATTTATATTTCATTTAGGTCGGATTGAATTATTTTAAAAAATTTTGTTCGTCCTTGAGCCACTATGCTTATTATTCATGGGATTAGAATTTTGTAGTCTTATTATTTCTTGATTGCATCTATAGGTCTCACTGGTTATGTTTGATGGCTTTGAAAAGTATGCCTCTGTTTTGTATGTTGCAGCAGTGAAAGCTAATTTAGCCAAAAAGATCGAGTTTGAGATTTTTCAGTTTATTAAGGCAGTTAAGAATAGTACTAAACCTTGTTTTACATATTACTTTATGAGTTTAGTTTTGATGTATTGATAATGTATTACATGTTATATAGTTGTGCAATCAAACTTGTTTTTTTGGATGACCATTCATACGATCAATATAAAAAATAGTAATTTTTGCTAATGTGACATGATAAATCCATATTTTATGATGAATTTTGGGTTGAAAAGAGTGGAATTTATCAACTTATCTTGTATTTATTCATTGAAATTGCATGTTTTGTACATTTCTCATAATTGTGCTTAATTGTAAAAAAATATGCTTTTTATGATTTAAAATTGCTAAATTTAATTCATTGTTATCTTATTTGATGCCTTGATGTGTTCGTTTGAGTGATTTAAGGTTTAGAAGGTAAAGATGACTTGAATAAATGAAGAAAAAGCATGCAAAAGTGGAGGAATCATGAAGAAATGAAGTTTTGTAAATCTATCCAGTTGTGTGTACACACTGGCACGTGATTTACTTAAGTAAACACGTGACTTATGATTTTAGGCCCAATTTTGTCCCAATCTAACTCATTTCTGATGCATATGGAGGTAAGACTCAAGGGAGATCAATGAAGTAGTATAGGAAGTAGCTTAGTAGTAGGAGGAGGATGTTTTAGGTAGAAATCTAGAGAGAGAAGTTCCAACTTCTCTCTATAATTTAGGGTTTCTTAGTTTAATTTTCTTTTAGTTTTAGGTTTTGATTTTATCTTAGTCTAGTTTTCTTTATATTTTTGTTCTATTATCTTAATGCCCTTAGTTTTACTTGTTATTTTTTTTATTTTGTTAATTTTAATTTATGAACAATTGTTGAATTTTAATTTTTCTTTAATGCAATTTGATATTTTTATTTTATTAATGTTCTTTTTAGTTGTTATTATTACTTGCTTGCATTTGGTAGCTGTAGATTTTATCATTCTTGTAATTTATAATGTTTTACTTTTATGCCTTTCAAGTGTTTGTTAAAATGTCTTCTTTAGTTTTAAAGTAGAATTTTGTATTCTTGGCTTAGAATTGAAGATTTAGGTGACCTTGAGTCATTGATGCCCAATATTGATTAGTAATTTAGGGTTATTAGTTGGTTTTGTTTCCACTGACGCTAGTCTTTCACTAATTGACGAAGGAAAATCGTCGATTAAGAATTTTCACAAAATAATTCCGTTGAAGTATAGATCCAAACCGACAAACAACCCTCAATCAAAGTTTAATTTGTTTGTCACTTAAGCAAACTAATAAAAATCGAGAGTATTTAAACCTCAGGTCGTCTCTCAAGAAATTGCAGTGGAAGTGTGCATATTATTGATTATGAGAAAAGTCTTGGCAAGAAATGAGAATTAGAAGTCCTATCCTCATTATCATCCTCAATTGTGATGGTAATTATCTCTTGCTTTCACTTAGTCATCCTCTAACAATTGAAGGAAAGTCAAGTGAGCAAAGTCAACTCTAATCCACAAGTCCTAATATAAGATTAGCTTTAGTAGAATTCAAGCCAACTAACAATCCTCAATCACCAATCAACAAAAGAGTTTGATAACTCAAGAGTCTCCAATTACTCAACCCAAGTTAAGAATATAAAATTCTACTCTAAAATCCAACCAAACATTTTATCAAATACTTGGAAGGCACAAAATAAAAACACAGTAAAATGACAAGAAATATAAAATCTAACAACTACCAATTACAAGAAAACAATAATAACAACTAAATTAAACAAGAAGAAACATAAAACATAAATTGCATTAATGAAAATGAAAATCCAACAAGAGTACATGAGCATAAAAGTAACAAAATAAAAGGAGTGGCAAATAAAACTAAAAGAACAAAGATGTAAGAACAATAAATTGCAAGAAAACTAAATCAAAGCAACAATTAAAGGCTAAACCTAAGAGAAATTTAATCTAACCTATGCTAATTTTAGAGAGAAGAGAGAGCTTTTCTCTCTAGAATATAGCCTAAAGCATGCTACTAAACTATTCCTAATTGCTCTCCCTTTGTTCCATCTTGAAGCATCTAAGAAATTGCCAGCCACGCTTTCTTTAATGAAGCCACGTGACGAGTGTCACACGTTCGCATGGGTCCTGTGTACGCATCACTTGACGAACTCTGGTCACGCGTACGCCTCGCATGGTAGATTTCCAAAACTTCATTTTTTTTTATGAATTCTCAACTTTGCATGCCTTTTCTTCACTTCTTCAATCCAATCTTTGCCTTCTAAGCCTGAAATCACGAAACAAACACATCAAGGCGTCGAATGGAATTAAAGAGAATTAAATTTAGCAAATTAAGGGCCTAAAAAGAATGTTTTCACTCTTAAGTACAATTTAGGAGAAATTCACAAAACCATACTATTTCATTGAAAAAATGTGAGAAAAGTTGATAAAATCTACTAAATTCAACACAAGATAAACTACAAAATTGGGGTTTATCACTAAGTCTAATTAGTGAGTTGGCCAGAACTTGTGGACTAAGATCAATTATACCTACTTTACTTTTTTCTGATGTTTGGGAATGACGAAGTGGGGTTAACTCTTCTTAATTACCATGTTTGTGGTCAATGACTTTGGTAGGAAATCTTAACTCTCAATCCTTGCTAAGATGTCTTTTAGAACTTGAATTTCTTTGTTTGCTCTTTACTTTCTTGTAATTTAATTTCTTTTCTTTTGCTTTCAAACCCCTTTTTTCTCAAAACCAATGATGCACACACCTTACTGCAATTCTTTTGAGAAATGTCTCGGGATTTAAAGCTCCCAGTTTTTATTAAATTGAATTTTTGACAACAAATTAAACTCTAACACGGATCATTTGTTGGTTTGGAATTATATTTGCGACAAGATTCTTTTTGAGAAATTTCAAACCAACATTTTGCCCGTGTCACGTTTTTTGCGCCGTTTGATGCAGATTTTATAAAACCACAAACTACTATCGGCATGTGCACCAAGTCGTACCAAGTAATACCACAAGAGTGGAGTTTCCATGAGAATTAACGGACTAATTAAGTAATGATCATTTGACTAATCTAGTTAGACAAGAAAAATTTAGGGTTTTAGAAATCTTTAACCTTAAATAGTGAACTAAATAAAAGCAAGCAGTAATTGTTGAGAAACAAAATATGATGGAAAGGGTTAAGGTTTCAGAGATGTTGAACTTTTGGAAAAATGCTTTTCACTCTCTACTTTAATCATGCAAGATGTATCTATAACAAATTGTTAGTAATAAAATCTCAATCCTTTGGTAATTCAATTTCTTTTAACTTAATAAACCACCAATTCCTTGATTAATTGATTATAAAAAGAGGTGAAGGGCGTTCATTGATTTTAGAAGCCACACAATTCACAAGAATTTACCCTAGTTTATTAGATGTCATTTATCAAATCTAGTTTCAAAACATAAAGAATTGTGAGAATGGTTTTTTAATCTTAATTCCAAAAACCACGTTTTTCAATATGATAATTAGAATTCGATTAAGATTATAACTATTTTCCAATAGATTCAAATCTTTGTGATGAAGAACGAAAACTCTTTCTTAAGAAAACATCAATGCATTAATCAAAAGTAGCTCCTAACCTTAACCAAGGAGATTAGTGACTCATGCTAAGCTTTGAAATTAAAAATAAAGTATGAAAAATGGCCAAAAGGTCCCGTCAATGTTTTTTTAGGATCCTTTTTATATTAAACCTAAAACAAAACCTAAAATTCAAATTCAGCATCTCTATCAATTCCAAGACTTCATTAGTGGTCTTTTTCATGTGTAGAGATCAAAGTCAGAGTAATTCCATTATAGAAAATCTGGAGTTGCACCCAGTCAGAGAACATATCAAGGGACATTTTTCTCAGTATTTCTTTGTACCTCTCCCAAGTTTCATAAAGAGATTCTCCATCTTGTTGTCTGAATGTATGGATGTCCGTTCTCAATTTTGTTAACCTTTAAGGTGTGAAAAATTTGGTTAAGAACTTATTGACCAAATCATCCTAGGTTGCTATACTCTCCTTTGGTTGAGTTTTAAGCCACTGCTTGGCCAGTCTCTCACAGAGAATGGGAACAACAATAATCGGTAAACCTCAGCAAGGACTCCATTAGTCTTAACTGTATCACAAATTTAGAGAAAGTTAAAGATATGTCGATAAGGATCTTCTTGAGGACTTTCACCAAATTGGCAATTTTGTCGTACCAAAGTTATGAGTTAGGGCTTCAACTCAAAGTTGTTGGAATTCACATTAAGAGTGACAATGCTAGTGCCACAATATCCAAAATTGGGTGTAGTGAAAGACCCAAGAGTCCTCGTAGCTGGTTGGGCATTAATGACATTGTGAGCAATGGCATTATTGTTGTTTTCTGCCATGTTGATTTTAATTTCTTCTTCAATTTACTCTTTCATGTCTTCTTCAACTCTTTGTTCTCTAGCTTGCTTCCTTTGTCGCCAAAGGGTCCATTCAATTTCAAGATCGTATTAAAGAGGCTCTTTATCCTTGCTGCGCTGCATAAACACTTAGAAAACAAGGAAAATTGGAATTTTCTACGTCAAAGTGAAGAATATTCCCAGTGAGGTATATAACAAAAAATAAATAAAAAAAGAGAGTCTAATCTAGGTAATCAATTAGTATGTTTGTTGTTAATCTCAATTATTTCCCAGTAATGGTGCCAAAAAGTTGATGCAAATTTTATAAAACTACAAAATACTATCGGCAAGTGCACCGAGTCAGACCAAATAATACCACGTGAGTGGGTTATTGTTCCCACGAGGATTAATGGACTAATCAAGCAATAATCAATTGACTAATCTAGTTAGAAAAGAAAAATTTATAGTTTAAGAAATCTTTAATCTAAAATAGTGAACTAAATAAAAGCAAGCAGTAATTATTCAGAAAGAAATATGATGGAAAGAGTTAAAGTTTCAGAGATGTTGAACTTTTGGAATAATGCTTTTCACTGTCTACTTTAATTATGCAAGATGTATTTATGGCAAATAATTAGTAATCAAATCCCAATCTCTTGGTAATTCAATTTCTCCTAACTTAATTAACCACTAATTCCTTGATTAATTGATTATGAAAAGAGGTGAAGTGCGTTCACTGATTTTAGAAGCCACACAATTCACAAGAATTTACCCTAGTTGATTAGATGCCACTTATCAAGTCTAGTTTCAAAACTTAAAGAATTGTGAGAAGGAGTTTTTAAACTTAATTCCAAAAACGAAGTTTTCCAATATGATAATTAGAATTCAGTTAAGATTAGAACTATTTTCCAATAGATTCAAACCTTGTGATGAAGAACGAAAATTGTTTCTTAAGAAAACATAAATGTATTAATCAAAAGTAAAAAAGCTATAACATTAGTCCATTAGAATCAACATAGCTCCTAACATTAACCAAGGAGATTAGTGACTTATGCTAAGCTTCAAAATTAAAAATAAAGTATGAAAAACGACCAAAAGATCCCGTCCATGATTTTTTCAAGATCCTTTTATATTAAACCTAAAACAAAACCTAAAATTCAAATTCAAATTAAAATATAATGAAATCAAATCAAATCTTTCATAATTAATCTTCAATCCTCATTGTGATTCCGATCCAAGAGTTAGTGATCCAATCCTTCAACAATTTAAATGTGGGATTGAGCGATCACTTTGAAGTTTGTGGGTTCATGGGCCATGTGCATTATTTAAAGCACAAAATCTCAATCAAAACAATGAACTTGGTAACTTTATCAAAGAAAGAAACTCCATGAAATATTGATTAAAAGCATGAAAATCTTAATAAAAACAAGAGATCACTAACTTTATTCAAAGAAATAATGACTAAAAACAACTAAAGATGCTCATGCAACACCGTTGCCAAGAATTTGCAATGTGTACTTGTTATTTGTTATTGTAAATATGTTAATATTGTGAATAGTTTACCTTTTGTTTGTTTGCCTATTTTTGTTAGTAGTTAGGAGTTTATTTTTCTTTGTTTCTTGATAGCTTTTGTTTTTATTTTCTCTTTTCTCTATGAATTCTCACCCTTTTGGATTTGAGTTTGATTGTAACTATGTTGTAGGAAATAAGAACTTCAATGATGGTTCGCATTATAGAACAGAAAATCAATCCCAGGAGGAACCACATGCATATAGACAACCTTCATAGCAACTACTTCCTCTGCTCCACTGTGAACACAATTCACCCCAAAATGCATACCAATTCAATGGATATGATGGGCCTCACTATGACTATAAACCTCAACCACCATATTCCTATCAACCACCCTCTCAACATTATCCTCAACTGCCATGCTCACAAGTCCCATCTTACCGCCAAACACCTCCATATCACCAACCATATGTGCTTCAAGAACAACTATATGAACCCTATGAACCATACTTAGAACTACCACCATTCCAACATCAATACTCTCATGACCTTATTAACCATTACCTTCATATACACCACCTCAATATTCCTACTCTTATGAACCACATCCCATATATGATAGCTACCTCCAACACAATCAACCATCTTTTCAACTACAACCCTCCATGAAAGAAGCTCTCCAACCATTAATGTAAGAGAAAGATTCCAATTATATTAGCCAAGAGCGACAAGAGAAATTGGATTTTCTCAAAGAATCAATAGACTGGCTTGCCACACTCATACCTACCCTCCATCCTCTTGGATGACCTTTGGACGAACTTGAGGAGATGGACTACTTTCGAGAGCAACAGGAATTCCACAAGAGGTAAGAAAACTACGTGGTAACCATAGTCAAATTCGTAGACTGCTTAGTTTCAATTTGTTCATGCAATCAAGGTACTCCTATTGACGAATGTTAAGAATAAACTGAAGAGCGTAGTGTAGGAAAGAGCTTGGAGCATTAAGAGAAAGAAAAGGAATCAAGGTGTGAATTACAACAAGTGGAGAAGGTTGAAAGTATTAAATTTGAAGAAGCAGTTGGAGAGTTAGGATGAGTTGAGTAAAAGATGAATGCCAAGATTGAGGATACTTCTACACCAACTAATGATCTTGTGGAAGTTGTTGAACCTTCTTCTGTTGGATTCAAAATTGATGTTGACGAGGTTTATGCGCATCCTCCAAGACATATTTTGAGCAATGAAAAAGAACTAGAAGAAGTTGGCGAACAAGAGGTGAAAATTGAAGAAGCTTGTCAAGAGGTGGAGTTCATTCAAGAGGAACAAAATCGAGTGGAAATTGCATTACTAAGGCTGTTGGAAGCCTCTCTTCCTAGGTCACCACTAGTCATCACATCATTTGCATGGGTAAAAAACTTATTCTTTAGTTTTATTGGCCCACTTGAATACGGTTTGCTAGAAACGAATGGTCAATTTAGAGCTCTTTGTGGATTGAAGAGCAAGAGATGTGGTTAGTGGTTGGCAACATAAATCTAGGCTCACTATGGTTGAAACCTCAAGGTTTGAGTTCCAAAGTTGGCACAATGCTCAATTGAATGGATCTAGGAGGAAACTTTGGAATTTAAATGAGAATTCCAAAGTCTTGTCTCCCAGATGGGACCATAGTAATCAACAAGAAGACGTGTGCAAAAACAAAATTTGGAGATCCAGGAATACAAGGTGAGGGTCAATTTTGGGAGCTCTTACCTTGTTTACAACTTCATCAAAACTTGGCGTACATCAATTGGAATAATAGAGAACATTGGAAGTTCAAGCATTGGTAGAAGTATAAAGATGAATTCAAGCATAAACCTCCATGACGAGAGCTCACCAAAATATCCAACTTAAAGACTTTAAATAAAAGTGCTAGATGGAAGACACCCTATTATGATAACATCTTCTAATTTTCTCTTTTATAAATAGTTTGTTAATAATTTGAATCTCCTTTTTGGATAGGTTTGTTAGGTTTAATTAATAGATTAGTTTGTCTAATAATATTTGGTATTGATTTAGTAACTTGTTGAGTGTTTGGAATGCTTATTTTGGTGCAAAAGTTTGAAAAAATTGAGTTCAATTCATGCGTGCGGATATATGGTACGCACGCATCCTTCTCGCAAAAACCCAATGTAAGCGTACGCATCCCTTGTGTGTACACACCACCCCCAAGTTTTCACCAATTTGTGTGTACGCATGAATCATGCATACGCATGATACCACTCCCAAATCAAATATAATTCGTGTGCGTATATCATGCATACGCACAAAAAAAATGTTATCATGCATACGCATGGGAGATGCGTATGCACAATACCCCTTCAGAACCAAAATTGCGCGTAAGCATGGAGTATGCGTACGCATCACACCATTTGCAGAATTGAACTCATGCGTATTATGTCTACGCATCACCTCTTATTTGCACAAAAAGGGGTGCGAAGCCCTAATTTGCACAAGCCTTTTTCTTCCCTTTCTCTTCGTTATTCTTCTCGATGCCATCACTACACCTCCCTCCATCTTCTTCCTCCATTGTCACCACCAACAATGCTGCCGTAGGCCACCTTTCTCATTTTCCTTCTTATTTCCTCCCTCCTCTTCTACACTACCGCGACATCCCTCTTCTCTCTACCCGCCTCTGCTCGCCACGGCTGCAACCTCGACTCACCCTTCTTCTGATGAGTTTACTGCCACTGGCGCCACTTTCCGCGGTTGTCACAACGCAACTGCCACCCCCTTCCCTCTGCTCTGTTTCTTTTAATTTCTGTTCAGTTCAAGTAATCTTGGTTAGTTAGTTTGATTTTAGTTATTAGTTAGATTAGTTGTTGTTAGTTGATTCTAGGTTGTTAGGTTAAGATAACTTAGTTACTTTGAATTATTAGGTTCTAATGATTGCTAAAAATGGTTTGGATTGACCTAAATTAGTGGATAGGTTGCTGGAAGAGTTTGGTTAATTGTTCGATTATATGAATTGCTACTTTGTTGATGCTTATGGCTGTTGGAATTACTGTTCATAATGGATAATTGCTGTTTTGCTTAATTTATTATTAGGATTGATGAGATTGTTTGATCATGTTAATCCATGATGTTATATCTGACTTTGCTGCAATATGCTTGATGAATTAACTGGATTATGCCTGAGCATTGCTGATTTTGCATTATGCACTGATAATTGGAATTGTAATATGTTGGATTGCTTGACTAAATTGATATGAATTGCTGTCGAAATTCTGTTGTCCCTGTTGAATCTTTGAATTGGTGTTGCAAAGTTCTTATTATTGCTAATCTGGGTTGCTTATACTTTGCATGCCATATGTTTTTCACCATGTCTCAAAATGATTTTTATTGAAAGAGTTTTGGTTAATTTCTTGCTTTAATGTTTGTTTCCTCGTGTTTTACCTATTGTAATGAAGTGACTGTGTTCACACTTATAGTTGACCAAAATTTGTACAATTTGTATGGTTGAGGTATTTTACCTAATATGACAAGATTGCAAAATTTACTTATGTACCTCTTATGATCAACTTTGTTTGTGCTTAATCGGTTTTGGGTTACATTAGGCATGAACTCTAATTCTTTGATATAAATCTTATAATATTAGTGTTTGAAAGTATTGATATTTGAACATGATGTTTTAAAGTTGTTCTTTTTTGATTCATCATCAATTGCTTGTGCTTATGCCTATATGCATTGCTTAGGTTTTGAATTGCATGTTGTAGCTACCATATGATTTAATACCATCTTTCTTGTTTAGGCATTCAGTTGAGATTACTGCTTTTCTGTTCATGCTTAATGCTATTTATAATCTTACCTTATTTCCTTGTGATTAAATTTCTCATATGCACTTCTTTTGCTCTTTTTTGGGATGATTGACAAAAAGGGAAAGGAAAAGGGCAAGGGCCGAGTAAGAGGGGAAGAACCTGACAAACTGCTGAATCAGTAGACGAGCCACAATATGAGAGGACCATCAGTAGAAGAGACCAAACTAATCAAAGAACACCTCCCACTAATCCATCTAAGTTCTCCAACCTCTACTGAAAGCTCAAGTTCTCCAATTTTTAAAGAGAAGCCTCTATGTTGAGAGAAAGCTTTCATCCCCGCTGAGCTGAGAAAGTTCATTGATTATCAGATTGATCAGTAGGGATGGGTATTTATGAATAGGGAACTGGTGGAGGTGAATGCATCTTTGGTTCGTGAATTTTACGCCAACTATTACACGGGAGTCCTCGATGCAGTTTACTTGAGA
Source organism: Arachis duranensis (assembly GCF_000817695.3). Classification (NCBI taxonomy): domain Eukaryota; kingdom Viridiplantae; phylum Streptophyta; class Magnoliopsida; order Fabales; family Fabaceae; genus Arachis; species Arachis duranensis. The sequence goes on from NC_029775.3 coordinate 19,551,801, forward strand.
AGCAAGCAGATTTAGTGACTGATGAAGTCCTCGAGGAGATCCTCCACATCCCGCCTAAGCTTGAAAGCAAAGATGATTATGAGAGGGCGGTGGAGGATTGACTCATGCTGAAATTTGATTGGGACAAGGTCTTGGAGGTGATAGCCCATTCGGGTAGCATATGGATTTATGGTACTTAGAAATCGGGCCCCAAATTTATTACCATTAAGTACCTAACTGTTGAGGCCCGGCTATGGCATTAGATTCTCTCTAACTATGTGATGTCGAGTACCCATGATACTGAGATCACAACAGATATGACGATTCTTATCTGGTACGTTTTGGAGGGTAAACAATTGTACCTTCCAAGACTCATCAGGAAGTATATAGGGTGAGCTCACATCATTGGTAACCTTGCCTTCCCTTTTTTGATTACTCAGTTGGCCTTGAGGGCCAAGGTTGTTTGGGAGGACGCTGATGAGAGACCTACAGTCGCTTGAAGCAAGAAAATCATACCTCATGGTGACTAGCACAAATCTCAGCCATGCACCAAACGTAGAAAGCGCAGCCAGACATCCACTTCTAAGGTTGGCACCTTAGCAGCACTAACACCAGTACCACAGCCAGTAGCAGCATCACCACCATCATTATCACAGCCGATTCATCATCTTGTCCAGAGACTCTTCAAGAAGATAGCCCACTTGAGGCGTCACTCTAAGAAACACTATGAGAACATCAAGAATCAGAACCATGACTAGGACCCGATGATTGAGGAGTTGGACACTCCTTCAGAGAAGAGTGAAGATATGGATCCACCAGCTGAAGGTGGAGATGAGGAGGAGGATTCCTTCCATTCCATGTAGTACGGAGGACCGTGTATATTTTTAAGCGTGGGGAAGTCGAGCGATCAGATCGGCTGTTGGGTGACAAATTTTTCTTTCCAAGCACTTCTAATTTTAATTTTTGTTATGCTTTTTAGTTATTTGCTAGTATGTTAATACTTGTAGTACCTATTAGTTTATTGCACTTTTTATTTTAGTTTGTACAACAAAGATACTTATTCTTGTTTTGCATATTTTTCTTTCTTTAATACGGTTTGTATATATATCCTTAGCTTTTGGTTGTAATTGGATAATATGATAATTGGACCTAGTTTACTTTTCTATATGCATATGATGATTTGGATTGATAGGGAATAAGAAAAGAACTTAGGATTTTTACTTTTCATCCAACCACATTATACTTATATATATAATAAGCTTATTCCTAATAATTAATTTTCAAGACAATTTTTCATATAGGTTATCCCATTGATTTAAGTTAAAATTTTTCATTAAACTTGCTTGAAAATTAATTGTAGAACATAGATGAGAACTAGAACACACAATCAAGTGAGATTTGAGTTTTAATATGTGATTGCATCATGTTAACCACTATTTTCATTCTTGTGTGTTATTCTCTTTCTATGATTGTGATATTTGATTTGTTTACTTTCTTATGTCTAATATTTGATGTATGAATGCATTTACATTATTGAAGCCTTTATTTTATTTGAGCTCACTCACCGAAATTGCCTCACTCTTTTATCTACCTTTGTTTACCAATTTTTAGCTTATTTAATCCTCTTTTATTCTTACTTTTGGCACATCATTACCTCCAAGTGAAAAATAATAACTATCCTTAATTTAGATTTTTTATTAGATTAGACTAGTGAGAGTGTATATCATCTATGTGTGAGAAAATTTGAAAAACATCGGTAGAAGAAAAATAGGTATTTTGTAATTTTATTAAAAATTTTGAAAATTTGGTACATACTCATGCATTGAATGTTGAACCATATACATTAATCTTTTTGTATATATTATGTTATTGAAAAAAAAGAAAAAGAAAATGAGAAAATAATAAAAAGGGGACAAATGTTACCCTAAGAGGAAAGTATGAAAGACAAATATATATGTGATATGAATTGAAAAGAATGCATGAGTGTGTGAAAAAGTGAATTATGGAAAGTTAGGTTATGCATTTAAATTGAATAGGTTGTTATAAGTTAGGTGAAAGTTTAAGTTAATCAAAGATTCAAAATTCTAGTCCCCTTGACCATATACATCCTTACCTTTACCCTAACTCCATTACAACCTTGAAAAATCCTCATGATACTTGCATGCATATATTGAATAATTGTTGATTGTGTTAGATAAAAAATAAGTATTGAAAAGCAAGATTAGAAGAGAATTCAGTGAATTACCCTTATACATTAGAGCGATTTGAGAATGTACACATCCGGTGAGGGGTTCGATCACTCAATTCTATATTTTCATCTTTTATTATCTATTATCTTGCAAGTAATTATATCTTTTAGAACTCAAATTGATTCATAGAATTGCATTGATTGCTACAATGTTTTAACCCTCTAAGTGTATATGTTTTTTTGAAAATTAATTTGTTTTGACAAAGTAGATACATATATAGATACAAGTAGATAGATAGAATAGATATAGATAGTTTTCTTTTAATAATGTTGAATATCCCTTGATCTTGTCTTTCTGAATATTTAGCATGAGGACACGCTATTGTTTAAGTATCGGAAGGTTGATAAATCCATATTTTGTGATGAATTTTGGGCTGAAAAAGTGAAATTTATAAACTTATCTTGCATTTATTCATTAAAATTGCATATTTTTGTGAATCTCTCCTAACTGTGCTTAATTGTGAAAAATATATTTTTTATACTTTAAAATTACTAAATTTAATTCATTGTTATCATATTCGATACCTTGATGTGTTTATTTGAGTGACTTAAGTTTTAGAAGGCAAGGATGGCTTGAAAAAATGAAGAAAAAACCTGCAAAAGTGGAGGAATCATGAAAGAATGAAGTTTTAAAAATTTGCCCAGTTGTACGTATGCACGAGTAGCAGCATGTAATTTACTTAAGTAAACACGTGACTCACGATTTCAGCCCCAATTTTGACTAAATGTAACTCATTTTTGATGCATATGGAAGCAAGATTCAAGGGGATCAAGGAAGTAGTGTAAGAAGTATCTTAGTAGTAGGAGGATGATGTTTTAGGTAAAAATCTTTAGAATTTAGGGTTTCTTAGTTTAATTTTCCTTTAGTTTTAAGTTTTGTTCTTATCTTAGTCTAGTTTTGTTTTACATTTTTATTCTATTATCTTAATGCCCTTAGTTTTACTTGTTAGTTTCTTTATTTTGTTAATTTTAATTTATAAACAAATTGTTGAATTTTAATTTTCTTTTAATGAAATTTGATGTTTTATTTTTATTGATATTCCTTTTAGTTGTTATTATTGCTTGCTTGTATTTGGTAGATGTAGATTTTATAATTCTTGTAATTTATTATGTTTTATTTTTATACCTTTTAAGTGTTTGTTAAAATGTCTTTTTTAGTTTTAGAGTATAATTTTGCATTCTTAACTTAGAATTGAGAACTTAGATGACTTTGAGTCATTGATGTCCAATATTGATTGGTAATTTAGGGTTGTTAATTGGTTTTATTTTTACTGACGCTAGTCTTTCACTAAGTCTAAATAGTGAGTTAGCTAGGACTTGTGGATTAAGATCAATTATGCCTACTTGACTTTTTTCTGATGTTTTGGGATGACGAAGTGGGATTAACTCTTCTTAATTACCATGTTTGTAGTCAATGACTTAGATAGGAAATTTTAACTCTCAATCCTTGCCAAGATGTCTTTTAGCACTTGAATTTCTTTGTTTGCTCTTTACTTTCTTGCAATTTAATTTCTTGTCTTTTGCTTTCAAACACCTTTTTCCTCATAACCAATGATGTGCACACCTCACTGCAATTTCTTTGAGAGACGACCCGGAATTTAAAACTTCTGGTCTTTATTGAATTGAATTTATGACAACAAACTAAACTCTGACATAGGTCATTTGTTGGTTTGGAATTATAATTGCGATGAGATTCTTTTTGAGAAATTTCGAACCGACATTTGACCCGCGTCATGATGTTGTGTAATTAGATGCACATGTAAAATTATTTTACACTGACAGTGCATCAAACTTAAATTCTTACTTTATATCTTTATATTTGTTTAGTTAATAAAAGAACACTACAACATTCAAACTTATTTGTGGTGGTTGTTTTCTTGGTTTGTGAGAGTTTTCCAAACCTTTAAAATTTGAGGTGCCACGAGCTTTTGTGGCGGTTTTACAGAACCCTCATGACATAATTTAGTGGCGGTTCTTTGTCTGTTTTGTGAGGTTTGGAGTTAAATTTTTTTGGAGGTTTTTAAATTTTTATGGCAGTTTAAAACCCACACAAAAACTAAATTATTAAATAAGAAATTGCAGCAAAGTGAATGGTATTAATCACTATTATTGGTTGAACAAATAACATCCATCAAACTAAAGATTATTTAACTTTAAAGAAATTTAAATATTGTAATTTAATATTTGCTTATGAATAAAAAATAAAATTCCCCACTAATTAAATGAATTTAACCTGCAGTAACTAAATTTAACTTTCACAATTTCATACTACTACTAAACTACTATTATACATTTAGACAATCAAATCAAATCAATGGAGAATATAAATGTCATAATTATCATAGTAATTAGTATTCACAATGTACAATAGCATCATGTGGATACTTTTTTGAAAAACTGCTTTATAGCTCCCAACTCTAAATCCGTTTTTTTATTCTAGATTTTACTATGTGAAATTATACCTTTGTATTCAACCCAAGACCTGAAAAGAATATAATAGAAAGAGAATATTTAAAGTTACCAAAAGTTAGATGTATGTAATAAGAAAATGCTCAAAACACTAAAAAAAAAAGCAAAGTGCTTACCAAAGATTGGATACCAAAAATAATGAAAAGCGATCCCCTGATAGTATAATCTTAAAAGCATTGAAGTACAACATTTAGATAATATACACACATAACTTAATACTACACCAACAGTATAGTAAATCAGAATTACACATTACAACCTAATCTCTACAAGCTAAGTAGATAAAAAGGAACAAAAACTAAATATATTTTTTTAGATATTTGTGATGCTAAACTCTTTCCTTTGATAACAACAGCAGTAGGGCATAGTGTTTGTCTGCTGCGTTATCTTGAATCTCAAAACTATCTTCCTTCCTTATTTCACATGCGAAAGTAGTATCATTGGACTGAACTATTTTCTTATAATGCTTATATTTATTTCCATTGTCTTCTTTTAATTGCTTCACTTTGGCTACATTGGACTATGTTTGATTCCTATTGAGGAAAAGGTATTAAGTTTACAGGTATGGAACATATTGCTTACATAAATATCTTTGCAGAAATCATGTCTATGTAAAATTTCAGCATAATATTCAGAAAGCATATCCCATCTTGGGAGACCAAAGAAAAAATAATCAAAATCTTTAAAGAAATAGGTTGATACTAAATCATAGAAAGAAAAATTAAGAGTATAAACTTACAGAATGCCTCCAAGAATGACACCAATTGTAGCTAGATGAAACAGAACAAAGTTATGGCTAGTGATGAATAAAGTAGTCTTTAAGAACGGAGCATATGCAAAGGAAAAAATGTTCTATAACTACGCTCACCTGGCTCGTCACCTCTGCCGAAAACAGATTCAAGATCGTCCATGCCATTTGATTGGTTCACTCTTGCAGCCGGACCTCCTTTATTGTTTTTTATCTTTGTAGCTAAGTTTTGTTTAGTGTCACCTGTATTTATATTGGCCTTTCTCGTAGCATTTTCCTGCATCTTACCCATGGCAAATTCCTCAAGCTCATCCATCAATGATACATTTGAGCTATTAACTGCATAAAACATAATTCAGAAAACTACTTAGTAGTGATAGAAACAAAGATAGGTAGTGGTAGTTTTTAGCTCAAGCATTTCGAAAAATCTTTATTTGAGTATGTGACATTTGTTGCTTTAGGTGGAGGTTTTAATATTGGAAAAGCATCGGAGTTGTCTCTTGTACCTTTGGAATTATTCCACTTATTAATATGTTTCAAAGAGTCAAAGAATGATTCTAGAGATGCTGCTCGTGAAGTGGTTTCAAACACTAAAAATAGATCATCATGAGAGGTGACAGTAGGTTTGTTTGAAGTGACAGTTTGTTTAGGAGACTTATTACTTGCTCTTCTGAAAAATACAAAATAAAAGAGACAAGAGAAGGAATAAAAAAGCATGAAGAGATTGTTAGACTGAATAGACGGATAAATGAGACACACCTATCAACAAAGAAGGCCATAAAATCTGCATGCATTTAATTTTAACTTAATTGATAGTAAAAGTAAAATGGTAGATTGCAGTATAGTACCAAGTAATTTGCCAGAATGCTTTTTTTCAAATCAATTCTGCTTCTACTTTAGTCAATTCTTCAATATAGTACCAAGTAATTTGCCAAGTAATCTACATGCATCTATTTTTAACTTAAGCGATATCACTACAAGAAAATGGAATATTTGTAACAAAAATTTTGTATCAACTTTAAAATTGTTACGAAAAAATAATTTTTTATAATAATAACTGGTGATTGTTACAAAAGAATAATGTTTTGTAACAACAATACAAGTTGTTACAAAACATGCTAATATTTTGTAACAACCTGAATTTTTGTTACAAATTATATCAGTTTTTGTAACGAACTGTTGTTTTGTTACAAAATATTACAAAGAATAAAGTAGTTGCAAAAATTTGAAATATTTTGTAACAAATATCTTTTTATTTCAAAAACTTCAATTGTTTTGTAGCAAAAAATTAATTTATCACAAAATTTAACATTGTTTATAACAAGTTATTTGTTTGTCACAAAATGTAAGTATATTTTATAATAAAAAAATTATTTCAAAATATTAGACACTTCGAGAATAAAAGAATTGTTTATATAATTCTTTTCAAAATAATTTTATTTTGTTTCAAAAATTAAAATATTTTACATATTTTAAGTAATTTTTATTATGAATAAATTATGATTTATTTTATTAAATTAAGTTTTAAGAGATTAATTTATTAGAAATGATTAAATTAATATTATTAAATTAATTTTTATAAATACTTTAAGTTTAAGTTAATTTTATCATAATCAGTTGTTTTATTAACTTTTACTTTTAGAGATTAATTTATTAGAAATGATTAGATTCGTTTTTATAAATACTTTAAGTTCAAGTCACTTCATATTTATGTACAATTTTTATTATAATTAGTTATTTCATATAAATTGAAACTAAAGTTACGAGGATAGAAAAATAATAAAAGGGTATATAATTTAGTTAGATAATTGATATTTTAAATTTAAATATAATTTATAAAATTTGATGAATATATTTATTTTATAATTTAAATTAAAAATAATTTATCTCAAAATGTGTTTATTTTATAAAAAAAATCAAGAACCTTTATTCCCAAAATGAGAAACCTAACCCTAATCTTATCATTCCTTACTAAGATACCATCACTCAGCCGCACCCTACTACATTTCATCCCCTCAACGTAACAAATTTTAGAAATAGAAAATCAGAGAGAGGAGAGTGATGCAAAGGAGGAGAAATCGAGCAAGAGTATGCCGCTGCTGTCACCGTGGGTTGTTTCTGCTGTCCGCGCCGTCGCCCTTAGAGACCGTTCTTGCTACAACTAAAGCTTCCACTGTTGCCGTCGAGTTACTCCCGTCATAGAGCTTTCAATGTTGCCACTATCCACCCCTGGAAGAGGATCTCATTTCCGCGCTCTGTTGCCACGAAGGCCGTCGTGTCTTGCCACCAAGGGTTCCGTCGCCGTCGTGCCTTACCTCTGTCACCGCTAATCCACCGCCGCTACTGCTAGGGCCAGTCGCCATCACCGTCGTAGGCAGGAAAGGGTGGAAAACGAACAGAACATGAGGGAGAGGAGGAGTTCTCATCGTTGTTGTACGCCCAATTATCATTGCTACTTCCAATCCCACTGTTGCTGTTGCGCCGCCACCTCCGGAGTTCGTCGCCGTCGCCAAGGTCCGTCGTGAAGAGTAACGCGAATGGAAAAGAAAATAAGGAAGCTGCTAATGGGGATTTGGAAAAATGGCTCTGTTCTGCCTCTGCCTCTGGGTTCTGCAAGTTGCCAGAGTCCTCAGCCACCGGGAATCGCTACTTCGATTCCAATTCTTCCGTTCACGAATCCGTAAGCTTTAATCCTTGCTCTGCTTCTATCTTGTTCCTTAGTCTTTTTCTGTTCTGAGTAAGGAAAACCTATGTCCCTAACATATGTCCCTGTTTAATACTACTGCTATGCCTCCCTGTCTACTGATGAAACTATCATAGGTGATATTATTGATAATAATAAAGAACTATTAGAGTTGCTGCTGTTGCTGCTAGTTTGGTTCGAGTCTGTTGCTGCTACGAAATTAAAACAAAAGAGGGGTCTACTCCGTTTAATTATCGAATTTTGGCTAATCGAGATAAGGGGTTTAATTTAAACGGTTTTAATTTAAGAATGCCCACAAAGTTTATTGAGTAATTACAAATATGTTTAATTGTTATGAATAATTGATTGACTATATAGATATTGAATATGATTGAGCTTGTTGATTTTATGAGATTGATTGGTTTTGTGTGAATTATGAATTATTGATAAATGATTGCTGAGAGTGCTGAATCTTGATGTTATTGGTTGATTACTTTTGAGCTGGTTATTAGATATATTATAATGGTGGTGGGCTTGGTTGGTGTTTGTTTGAAATTGATTTTGAGAAGAATTGAAAGTTGAATTTTGAAATATTAAATTTTTGTAGGAAGCCTGATTTTTTGAGATAAACGGCAATTTTGAAAAGCAAAGCAGTAATTCGATAATGATTGAAATAGTGAGATTAAAAGTTAAACTGAATTACCATGAGTATATTTTCTAGGATTTAAATTTTAAAGGTTTCGTAGTAACTGGAGAATTAGTTATGATTTTTCAAAGTTGAATTGTGAAATCTGATTTTCTGCATTACTTTTAAACGAAGTCAGAAACTTTGAAAAGTTATAACTAATTCTGTGATGATCGTAATTGTGTGGAACCAAGTCTGGATTAAACTTGGGAATGTATAGAGTTGGACTGGAAAAGTTGAGGCATTTTCATTAAATACACAATTTATGGCGAATTTTTAAAGTTAGGTAGATAAATCTGTCCTGCAGCAGAAAAGTTCAAATAGGGCAGCAACTTATTTGTCTTGCTGTGATTCTTACAAGCTGAGTTTTGGAGCAAAAACAATTTTGTTTTAAAATTTGATTAACTTGGTTCATTTTTCTAAAACTTCATAATTTTAGGAGTTAAGAATTGGAAGTTGTGAATTTTTGAAAGTTAATGATTAAAGCTTGAGAGAATCAGTTTTCAGCAAGTTATGCATCAATTTCCAATGCTTGTAACTCTTAGAATTGAAATACAATTTGGTTACAACTAAGACACACTTGTTGCTAGATAAGTTAGGAGTCTATAAACCAAACTTTAACCTATTTGAAGTTTTGTAATAAAAGTTATACAAGTTGAAAGATACTAAGCTTGTTGGTTTCTAAAACAGATTTTGACTTATTTTTACCTAACTTTCAAATTATGTAACTTCTTTATTAAAATTGATATTGACCTGGAACCAATTGAGAAAGAAATTTGGACAAGTTTAGCTGAACCATATTAATTCTGAAGGTGGTTGGATTTAATTTGGATTTTATATAGAATTTTAAATGTTGTACGCTGCCGTTGTTTTCTGGTTTTTAAGACACTGCAGAGTAGTCATATTTTTACTTATATTTCTGAAGTTAGAGTAAGCAAAAATTATAATTTTTGGTTTAATGGAAAGCCTAATCCGAGACGGTCGCATGGATATAAAGTTTGTGCAATTTCGAATTCATTTGGTATTTTAAAAATAGAATTGAAATTAGACTGTTGTAGTTATTTTTGGTAATAACCTTGGCTATGGCCTATGGGACTGAAGAATAGATTTTTATGCTATTATCAGATATTTTTGAGTGTATTGTTTTGATAATTATAGAAAAAAGTTTTATGAGTTGTTGAAGTTGATGAAACCCGTAAGGGTGGTTTAAATCCATTTTTAGTAGAAGTTATATCCAAATTTTTATAAAAATATAATGATTTAGTTAAACCTTTTGGTTATGTTGGCTATGTGATTTCCTCACATGTTTATGCTAACTGAACAATTTGAAACTATAAGTACTAGAGAAAGTAAAGCTCAAATTTTCTAGACAATTTTTTAGAATTGCATTAATTGACATCATATTGTTATTGATCTCATCCTAGATATTAATTGCTAATTTCATTTTATAACTATCTTTTGATCTTATAGGTACTTTACATCAACAAAGTGTTGGTGCTGAAGGTTTGAAAATTGTTTTAAAGCTTAGGAGGAATGGCTCTACTGCATCTAATATAAGTAGTGTTGCTTCTTATTGTGTTGCAATATTATGCTTACTATTTCAGATTTTGTTTCTAGCTCCTTTAAATCACATGAGTAGCTTGTGTTTCGATGAAAAGCTATTTGTTCTGTCACTTTACATGTAACACCCTACCATACAGAGTCTTATGCTTAAGTCATAAGTCAGAGACGGCAATGTATTACGACCTCTAGAAATAAAATTTAGTACGTATAGTAGTACGAATGATTGATTATAACTAGGAGCCTTTGTAGAAAAAGGGGTAAAAAAAATCGCAACTCGAAAGCGCAACACTCCGATCGATAACGTAACAAACAAGGATAGCCAACGCGAGACTATATATATACAAAGGAGTATCAAAAATAGGAATATCAAGACTCAAAATCCGGTTGCGAAGATAACCGGTCCGAGCATAGTAATATATACATATGATAAAATAAGGAAAACCCCAAAGGAAACCCAAAGGGACACAATACAGAAACCTATTCTCCAGAATCTCCCATAAGAGGAGTCATCTCAGTTTGTATTATTTAATGGAGATAAAAGTATCTAAGCAAAACATATAAACCCAAAACATAGTCCCGAGAACAAAGGATCTTCGCTAATCCAGAAGTCTCCAGCAGGCCTCAGCGAGAAACCTCACGTCCTGCATCTGAAAACCACAAAATCCGCATGGGTGAGAACCAGAGGTCCCTAGCATGGTAACATCTTCTACATATATAATACATAATAATAGAGGAAAGCCGAAGGCAATCCTAGAACTTCCTCCAGATAGTATCAAAGCTTATAAACAAGCTAAACCATATGTGGCGACTGACTAAAGATTCTTCATTCTAACTAATACTTCCCTTTCCAATTCCTTCACACCTCCCATCCACCAGCAGGAGTATAATGTAGCAAACACAGTTATATCAAACAAGGAATATACAAATAGGAACAAATAAGACATTTAGACAATTAGCAAGTAATATGCAGTCAAATAGGCAATCTCAAACAATTCATATAGTATGCATATGATGAATGCCTGTCCCTAGTGGCTGATGATATCATCTGTCGGTTATAGAGCCAACCCGACAAGTCCTGGTAGCTAACCATTGGACTGTCCCTCTGTCGCGCATCCCTAACTCGAGTTATACTCATCATAAACTTGATCATAATCATGATCCATATCCATCACCCTCACTGGTGAATATTTACGGGGGCGAGCGCATCCGGGGCTTTCACAATGCTCGACCACCCTTACGACATAGGGTCAAAAGAGCTTCGAGTCTCGACCTGGAGCACGTGGTGGCTAGCCACTGCTTCCTTCCAGGGAAACTCTCATCTCCAACAGTAGAAGTGCAACATTCACAATTCATTCAACAGCATATATGCATTTATACTTAGCCATAATCATGGCTCCGCCGTAGCACGGCAATAATCTAGCCATCCGGCTCACGGTTAAATCCATAACCAGCCATTTCATTAACAATTACGGCTCTTCGGCCCATGGCATAACAAGCACTTCCACCATCCTCCGCATCTCACATAATCATCTTTGATCCTCATTGATCATTCATTTTTCCCTTTCTTCACTCGCAAGTTACCACATCCCCTAGCTCTCTTTCTAATAGCTAGGCATATCATAATGATTTAAGACATAAGTGGTGAGATCGGAGGCTTAGAAGTATGATATTTGGCACTTAAAACTCAAAAATCAACTTTGGGATGAAAATAGGGCCCCGCGTATGCGCACTTCACGCGCACGCGTGGATGGCAACAAAAACTCATCGACGCGTATGCGTCATGCACGCTAACGCATGGATTGAAAATTAGCCAATCGACACGCACGCGTCAATCACGCGTACGCGTGGGTGCTCTCGTGCGCCAGGCACAAAACTGGCATAGTTCTGGCACAACTCTCTGGAAAATGGCTGGGCATTGGGTGCAGCACAATCAGCTTGCCCGAGCACATCACGCGCACGCGTGGATGGCGCTTTCTGGAAGAATGGCGCGTACGCGCCAAGTGCGCCTACGCGCGGGGGATCATTCAGCTAAAAATTTTCTAAGTTAAAAACTGCAGAATTCACAGATTTAACCCCCAATTTTCCGATGGACATAACTTTCTCATTTTAAATCGTTTTTCACCCGTTCTTCGAACGGCATGGACATCCCGGATCCAATTTTATTTCTAAACAGATTTGGCACAAAACAGAGATCCGTATTCCAAGTTATGTCCCGTCAAAGTATGCCCAAAAACCATATTTTTCATACAAAATCACAAAGTGCCATTTTCAAAACAAGTCATTTTCAACCCTTTTCAAAATCAATCAAAACATGCCAATTTCATCCCTTTTCTTTGAAATCAATCAAAATATATCAAATTCAACATCAAGCCTCCTCAACTCACACATTGACACTTTACCACAATTTACAAAATCACTATCCCATCATTTTAACCCACTTCACCCAAGTGGTTCAAACTCAAACACATTGACATATCATATACTCTTCCTCATGCCAATTTTCAACAACACCAATTCTAATTAACCATCATTGTACATAATCAATATCATACTCACCATCAACATGGTTTCACCCACAATTCAACCATAATCAATCATCAAGCATATATCACAACATGCATATTTCTCATACATCATACCATCAAAGCATTAATAATCATCATCACATATATGACCACGTCATATATATCAACCATTCAACAACATCAACAATTCAATGCCTATCTTAGGGCCTCTAGCCTAAGTATTTTCTACCACATTACATATTAGATACGGAAAACCGAGACCATACCTTAGCCGATTTCCCAAGCTCAACCGGAGCACTTCCAAACCACTTTTTCCTCAAGCTCTCAAGGCCTCAACAGCTCCAAGAACAGATTTTTTACCACCAAACCCTTTTCAAGCTTTTCAACATCACCAATCAAGCTCCAATATTCACACATACACAACCTAAGCCACAATCATCACACCCATACACAATATCTCAAAACTCAAACATCATAGAACCACAAATTACACTAGGGTTGAGAATCTTATCACACCCAAGGTCCAAGGAGACAAGATTAACCTTCTCCTTCAAGAGAGTTGGGTCCTATAACATCAAAGAGCCAAAAATCTGAACATTTTTGCTCATGAAACTCAAAAATAAGGCTGAAAATTCGAAGAGCAAAACGTGGCTTACCTCAAGATTAATTGTATGGGTTTTGTAGAGCTCTTCGCAAAGAACGCGTGGCCACAAACAGTGCGGCAATCGGATTTCTAGATCAAAAGTTATGGTGGTTTGAAGATCAAGGGAGAGATAGAAGTTTGAGAGAGTGTTCTTCCTCCCCTCTCTTCAATTTTCAGCGTGTATTAGTGTCTCAAATGAGGAGAGAGAGTGCTGAAAACTAGGGTTTTGGTTTAGTTATGTTGGGCCAAGGGCCCACTTTGGATCCGGTTGGCCCGGTTTGGCCTGTTCGGTCCAATCTTGGTCCGAATTCTATAAAATTGGTACCAAAATTCTCGTCTCAATCTCCTCTATCACATTTAGCCATAAAAATCACATTTAGGGCTTTTCTAGAATAAATTCTCATTTATGGGTTAATTAGCCATTAATTAACCGGGTTTTACATTCTACCCACCTAATTGGGAATTTTGCCCACAAAATTTAAATGTAATTACCTGAGAATAAGTGCGGATAATCCGTTCGCATCTCCGACTCAAGTTCCCAAGTGTGTTCTTCAACACCGCCTTGACTCCATGCCACTTTGACTAATGAAACCTCTTTTCTACGCAACTGTTTGATACTAGTATCATCAATTCTGACCGGAGCCACTCGAAGCGTCAAATTTTCTCTTAACTGAACCGATTCAGGTTCCAACACATGGCTAGCATCAGGAGTGTACTTCCGAAGCTGTGACATGTGAAATACGTCGTGCAGGTTCAAAAGATGAGGTGGTAGAGTCATCCGATACGCCACCGGTCCAACCCTCTCCAGGATTTGAAATGGGCCAATGTATTGAGGATTCAACTTCTTTGCTTTAATCGCCCTACCTACTCCTATGGTCGGAGTAACCTTAAGGAAGACATGGTCTCCTTCCTCAAATTCTAAGGGCTTTCGCCTCTGATCGGCGTAACTCTTTTGACGACTCTATGCCATAAGCATCCTATCTCGGATTTTCTCGACTTGTTCAGTGGTCTCAGCTATCATTTCTGGCCCCAACAAGCCCTTCTCTCCAGCCTCATACCAACATAGCGGAGACTGACATTTCCTCCCATACAAGGCCTCATACGGAGCCATTCTGATGCTCGCATGGTAACTATTATTGTATGCAAACTCCACTAATGGCATATACCGATCCAAACTCGCTGGTTGGTCCAAAACACAAGCTCTCAATATATCCTCTAGTGTTTAGATCGTCCTCTCGAATTGACCATCTGTTTGAGGATGGTAAGCCGTACTCAAGCTTAATCGGGTTCCAAAAGCTTTCTGAAATGCACCCCAAAACCTTGAAGTGAAACGAGGATCTCTATCAGAGATTATAGTAGCAGGTACACCATGAAGTCTCACAATCTCCTTTATGTATAACCGTGCTAGCTCCTCAAGGGTGTAAGTCATACGAATGGGTAAAAAGTGAGCTGACTTCGTCAGTCGGTCCACAATCACCCAAATGGCATCAAAACCAGCCCTAGTCCTTGGCAATTCTGACACAAAGTCCATTGCAATACTTTTTCACTTCTATTGTGGAATCTCTAAAGGTTGCAACATCTTGGCAGGTTTTTGATGTTCAATCCTTACCTTTTGACAGGTTAAGCACCTTGAAACATATTCCGCCACATCATTCTTTATACCCGGCCACCAAAACATCGCTTTTAAATCATGGTGCATCTTAGTACTTCCCGGGTGAATGGAGAATCCGCTTTTGTGTGCCTCTTTTAAAATATCTTGCCTCAAAGTGCCAACATCCGGCACAATGATCCTACCCTTGAACCTCCATAACCCATCTTTTTCTTCCGACACTCTCCACTGTTTTCCTTGCTCAATAGCCGGTAACACCTTCCTTAACGCTTCATCATTTTGATGAGCCTTTAGGAGTTCAGACTTAAAGTCACTTGAGATTTCTAATCGGCTCAAACACAAGGTTCCGGATACTTCTGAAACACCAATTTTCAGACTCTCGAATCCCTTGAGCAATTTCTCCTCTTGAAGCATCATCCAAACCGCATATAACGACTTCCGACTTAATGCATCCGCCACTACATTTGCCTTTCCCGGATGGTAATGCAACTCAAAGTCGTAGTCCTTCAACAATTCCATTCACCTCCTCTGCCTCATATTAAGCTCTTTCTGATCAAAGAGGTACTTCAAGCTCTTATGATCAGAGAAAACTTGGAACTTAACCCCATAGAGATAATGCCTCTACACCGCAGCAAGCTCTAAATCGTACGTAGGGTAATTAACTTCATGCGGTCTCAATTGCCGTGAGGCATACGCCACCACATTATGATGCTGCATTAGCACGCACCCTAGACCCTTTAATGAGGAATCACAATACACCTCAAATGGCTCGTTCGGCTCAGGTAACACTAACACAGGTGCAGTAGTCAACTTTTTCTTCAATGTCTGAAAGCTCTCCTCGCATTCAGGAGTCCAAACAAATGGAGTGTCTTTGCGGGTTAACTTTGTCATTGGCAATGCTATCTGTGAAAAGCCCTTGATAAATCTTCGGTAATAGCCAACTAAGCCCAGAAAACTCCTTATCTCCGTTACGGTGGTTGGTTGCTTCCAATCCATCACAGCCTCCACCTTAGTTGGATCTACGGCTATTCCCTTCTTACTCACCACGTGGCCCAAAAACTTCATCTCACTCTTCCAAAACTCACATTTAGACAGTTTTGCATAGAGTTTCTTCTCCTTTAGAATTTGCAACACGGTCCTCAAGTGTTCCGCATGCTCTTCTTCAGTTTTGGAATAAACTAGTATGTCGTCAATGAAGACAACAACAAATTTATCCAGAAATGGACGGAAAACTCTGTTCATGTAATCCATGAATACTGCTGGAGCGTTTGTCAACCCAAAAGACATTACAGTGTACTCGTAATGACCATAACGAGTCCTAAAAGCGGTCTTAGGGATATCCTCACCCCTCACCCTTATCTGGTGATAACCAGATCGCAAATCGATCTTGGAGAAAACTCCAGCTCCTTGTAATTGATCCATGAGATAATCAATTCTCGGAAATGGGTACTTATTCTTTATTGTGACCTTGTTTAGCTGCCTGTAATCCACACAGAGCCGCATACTCCCATTCTTTTTCTTTACCAGTAACACTGGCGCACCCCACGGAGAGACACTTGGTCGTATAAAATTTTTTCCCAACAAATCTTCTAATTGAGACTTCAACTCAGTCATTTCTAACGGTGACATCCTATAATGAGCACTTGAGATTGGTCCCGCCCCAGGCACCAATTCAATAGCAAACTTGACCTCTCGATTAGGTGAAAACTCATCAATATCATCGGAAAACACTTCCGGAAACTCACTGATGAGAGAACTTTTGCGTGGTCTAGAAATTTGTGGATAAATCCTCGTTGCAAGTATAGTTTCTAAACCTTCAAATGTTCTTTCATACAAACTTTTTGGGTGTCACAAGTAACAAACCCCTTTAAAAATTGTTAACCGAGTATTCAAACCTCAGGTCGTCTTCTCATAAGGAGGTGTGTTCTTATTATTGGCTATGGAGATTGTGAATTCGGGGTTTCAAGAATGAGGAATAAGTAATATAAATGGCAAGTAAAATAAATGGCAATTAAAATAAATAAATACTGTAAAGCAACTTTTGGCAAGGTGAGAGAAATTAGAAGTCCAACTTAGTTATCCCTCTCAACAATAATGAAAGTTGTATCTTAATTCCACTTAGTTAACCTTTGAAGCAAAGGTAAGTCAAGGGGCTAATTAGTTTGACCTTCGAATCCTATTTATTTCCTAAGAGAAAGTTGGGATTATTGAAGTTCAGTTCAATTAGCAAGATAACGATTATCACTTACACTGAGTTTGATAACTGTTGAGTTATTGATTTCTTAACCAAGACCAAAAGGGGGAAAAAGTAAATTGCTGGAATAAAATATCTTCAGATTGAAAGCAATGGTAACGTAAATAAAAGCAAAAAATCATAAACTAAAAATGCCTCAATTATCATTAATTCAAACAATAATTTGTGACATGGAATAATTCATAAATTAAATTATAAAAGTAAATAATTAACTCAAATGCTAGAATAAATAAATAAAGTGAAAGGGAAGCTTAAAAACAAAGGAACATAAAAACCTGGATCGAGAGTCACTCTTACAAGCTAAGAGAAGTCCTAAATCCTAATCCTAAGAGAGAGAGAGGAGAGAACCTCTCTCAAAACTAAATCTAAATCATGGGAAGTAACGAAAATGTAAGCCCCCTCTGAATGGATGCATTTCCACACTTTATAACCTCTAGTCTATACTGTCTGTTCTTGGATCTGGGCCAAAAAAGGGGCTTCAGAAATTGCTGGGGGCGTATTCTGTAAATTCTGATTCGTGGCCTCTGTCACGCCTCCGCGTGGGTCACGCGGTCGCGTCATTCGGAGCTTTTCCTTGCCACGCGGTCGCGTCAGTCACGTGTCCGCGTCGTATGCGTTCTGCTTAAGGCGCGCGGTCGCGTTAGTCATGTGGCCGCATCTCTGCTTCTTTGCTTCTGGCACGCGATCGTGTCATCCATGCGATCGCGTGGGTGCCAGTTTCTTCAAAATTCCGTTTTGCACTTTCCTTCTATTTTTGTATGTTTCCTTTTCCATCCTTTAAATCATTCTGCCTTAGAAAATCTGAAACTACTCAACACACTAATCACGGCATCGAATGGAAATAAAGGTAATTAAAATAATTAATTTTAAAGCTTAGGAAACATGTTTTTCACATACATCACATAATAAGTAAGGGAAAGTAAAACCATGCAATTAATATGAATAAGTGGGTGAAGGATTGAATAAATCACTCAAACTAAGCACAAAATAGCTCATGAAATATGGGTTTATCAACCTCCCCACACTTAAACAATAGCATGTCCTCATGCTAAATCCAAGATGAAGATTAAGGTTAGGTTAAAGTGGTGGAATGTTATGCAATGCAACCTATTCTAAATGCATCTACCTAAATGAGTCATGCAATTCCAATTTATCCACTCATATATAAAGCTTACATGTAGCCAAATTAATTCACATTCTCAAGGAGTCATATATATATATAGCCAACCCTCAAATAATAAAGCATTTTAGCAAATGAGATGGGAAAGAAAAATATTGTACAAACTTGCAAAACAATTAGTAATTTAAGCACAGATATATGTTGATGAGTTATTGAACACTCACTGGATTTGTGTTTACTCTCTAGTCACTTAGTGTTTATTGGGTTTATTCACTCTACTTTTCTTTTTATTCTTACTTTCTATAACTTTGTTCTTCATCTAACCAATCAACAATTATAGAATATAGTCACACCAAAAATCATGAGGTCTTTAATTAAGGTTGTAATGGGGCTAAGGTAAAGGTAAGGATATATGTATAAGGCTAAGTGAGCTAATAAGTGAATCCTTAATTAGACTAAGATCTCACCTAACATACATATTTAGTAAAACAAAACTTGTTTGCCTATTTTCCCATATTTTTCCACTTGTTGTTACATGCTCATGCTTCAATTTTTATTTTTATCCCATGTGCATTGCTTTTATTTTGCATCGGGGAATTCTTTTGTATCCCCTTAATTAAATACTGAAAAATAACTCTCTTTTTTTTAATGCACATGGTAATTTAACTTTGATTTTTCATGAGCATGCTTCCCAAAGTCTCTGAGTTATTTTATTTCTTTCAACTTTTTCTACCTTTTGTTTCTATCATCCATGTTCCCAATAGGTTTTCCACACTTTAATCTATTCATAATTTTTTATTTTAAGCTAACCAAGGATTCAACTTGGGATTTTATTTTGTTTTCCTGCTTAAGGCTAGTGGTGTGGCTAAATAGAATAAAAGGGATTTTAAAGGCTCAAGGGGGCTAACAAAGGTGATGTAAAAGGTAGGCTATTTTTGGGGCCAGTGGGTTAAAATCAAATATCAATCACTCTCTTGGCATGTATCTATATTCTATACTGGACATATAGATTAAAACAAAGTAAAGAACATCAGAATAAAAAAAGAAGCGAAACACACAGGAATGAAATTATGGTTTGAATGTAACCATACATTTAAGCTCAAGACTCACAGGTTATGCAGGTTTAGTTAAAAATTCCCATTATTCTCATAAAAAAATTATTTAGGGTAGCCTTTGAAGTTTTAATGTTCCTCCTTGATGAAATGTTGTCAACTTAACTATATGATGTAATGCTCTATATACAAGGTTTATGGATTTAAATCTGTTATGTTTAATTTCCTAGCTTACTTCCTTTTTATATTTTTCAATTTAGACTATGCTATCTTATGCTAAAAAGGGTAAACTATACTAATTAATCCACTAATAAGTCAGAATTGCAAACAAAACTAAATAGCTAAAATATGAACTAAAAATGCAAAATGCGAAAATAGAGTAGAAATACATAAAAGTAGCAATGTATAAGTACTCAGAAAATAACAATAAAAATAAAAATACAGAAAAATAACCAAAATAAAAGAAAAAGAGATGTAGTGGTTCACCAAAATAAAACGCCAGAGATGGCGACCTCCCCATACTTAAAGTGAAGCATCGTCCCTGATGCTCAGTCAAGCCGGGTGTGAAGGGGTGTCATCACTGGTAGGGATGGTAGCTGGAGGCTCTGTGGTGGTGATGGGCTGAGGGTCTGGCTACTATAGAGGAGGTGCGGACTGGATCGGGATCTCCGGATCTGCAGCCTCAATCTGATGTGGGACCTCCTGGTGTGCAGTCTACTCTGTGCCTGCCTGCTGATGGGTCTCCGCCTGGGAATGAGTCTCATCCTCGTGCTCATCCTCCTCCTCTTCTGATGGCTCTGATGGTGTGTCGGGCTCGAAGGGGATGTTAGCGCCCTGTCGGATCAGCAGCTTCAGATGCGAATAGCGTCGCCTGCTGCGACGCTCCAATCTCTCATACCGGCGCCAGTTACGGCGCTCCATCTGATCAAGCTGTCGGAATAGGCGGTGCACGAGGCGGTATACGGGCTCTGAGGCAGGTGGAGGTGCAGTGGTGGCAGCAGGGGCAGCTGTGGATGAGGAGGGTCCAGCAGACGGTGGGGCTGTCTCTTCAGTAGCAGTGAAAGGTGGTGGTCTGTAGCCCAAAGCAAGGAAGTTCCTGCTGTGAGGAATGATCTTCGTGCAGTCCGCTGTTGGAGGTCTCTCATCGGCATCCTCCCATGGCACGTCAGCTCGACGGCCTAGCTGTGTGACCAAATAAGGAAAGGGGAGAGTGCCTCGGACGTGGACCCTGGCCATATAATGCCGGATAAATCGTGGTAGATAAAGATCCTTACCCTCCATCACACACCATAGGAGGGTGATCATAGCAGCTGGGATCTCTGTCTCATGAGTACTCGGCATCACATAGTTGCGCAAGATCTGGTGCCACAACCGAGCCTCATCATTTAAGTACGCCCTCTTGATCCCTCTGGGCATGGTGGTATCCTGACCCATCTCCCAAGGAACAGTCGAGTCGAGAGCTATCCGAGCCTTTAAAGCATCCCAATCAAACCGCATCAGGCGCATGTCCTCCTCAGCCTTTTTATAACCATCAGGCTTATCGGACTTGGCCGGGAGCTGGAGAATGTTCTCTATGGCCTCCTCAGTGACCAGAATCTATTTTCCTCTCAGGTTCACTACATCTAGGGTAGTAAGGTAGTAGTTGTAGTAGAATTCCTGAACCCAAGATGCATTGACCGTTGTCAGTGCTCTCTCCAGAAAGAACCAGCCTCTTTGCTTGATTTGCTCAGTGGTGTACTGCTGGAGTGCTTCTGGAATCTTCAGAGTTCTCTCCAGGTATAGGTTTCTGGAGTCTGCAAATGCCGGATACTTCAGCTCACAGTACCGGTTTGCAAATTTTATGGAATCATTTGCAGGGAGCAGCTGGTCAGCTTTTTCCTGTTGTGTAAAGTTCTTCTCCCGCCATAAAGAATCATGCATTAAGTCAATGATGGACTGGGAGGAATCTCCTCTTTTGCGGTTGCCAGTAGCCTTGCCTTTTCCTTTCCTCGGTGAGGCGGACATCCTAAAAACAGAAAACCGGATATGGATAAAAATAGGAAAGCAAATAGGCAAGTAATCAAAGAAAACTCAAAGTGGCAAAGGAGAATTAGAATAAGGTAAATGAGTTAAATAAATGTGCATTAAGGATTGTATAGCAGTTTAAAAAATTTGAAAGGAATAATTTACAATCCAAAATGTATCAGAATTCAAGTTAAATAGAAAAATTGTCATTATGCCATGGTTAGAAAGTTAGAGGAAAGTGAAAAGTCAGAAAAGAGATTTTAAAAAGTTAGTATGGTTAGAATTTGAAAAAGAAGTTAGTAAATTAAAATTAGTGAGTTAGTAAAATGTGGGTTAAAGTAAGTGGCATAAAGAAAATATTCCACGTAACAAGGATTCACAGGTAAGAATAGAAGTAACTCATAACCAAACAAAGAAAACAATTGGATGCTGATTCAAAGAGATATAAAGAAGAATTGGAATCAGAGCATCACAGATGCAGTTTATAAACCAGGAAATCAAAGAGGATAAGAAAGCCTGCCATGGTATTCATGAAATGGTTTGGTTAAAGCAGAGGACAACAGAGTTTAAATTGCCAAACCAAAATATGAACATTTTACAAAAATTTGGGCAGCATTCCGGCTAAAAATGGATTATTCCGGAAAATAAACAGCAAACAAAGCAGTTCATATGAATTAAAAAGTCAAGCTGCAGGTACATATAAAGAATCTAAACATGAAAAGTCAATGTAAAGAGCAGCAATATACAAGAAATACAGCAACAGCAGATTTGCAAATATGATAAAATAGAAGGAAGAACAGTGCAAATAAACAGACCTAGATCCACTAACCACAGCCTAGGCTACCTAACAACCTAAAATCTACTACAACATGCATATCTAGCTATCCT
>NC_029775.3:19574399-19587241 GCF_000817695.3 Arachis duranensis
GGGGCGAGGAAGAAGAAACAGGAAGAAAGAAGAGGGGGTTGGGTGCGGCTGGGGGCGGCTAGGGTCGGACGGCGGCGGTGGGTGGTTTCTGGCGGTGGTTGGTACAGCGGTAATGGTGGCTGGGTGGTGGTGGTTGAGAGATGAGAGAGAAGGGGTTGGGGTTGGGGTTGGGGGTGGGGCGCGAGGATAGGGTTTTGCGTGCCCTGGGGGGGTTATATTTTGAAATCTACGCGGCCACGTGGGGCATGCGGTCGCGTGGTGGGGGTGAAAATAGGGGTGACGCGATCGCGGGGTCGCACGATCGCGTGAGAGGGTAGGAGAGGGGATGGCGCGATCGCTTGTGTCGCGCGATCACGTCGCTGGAATTTGTGCTAAACGCAAGATTCCAGCGCCATTTTAGCGCAACTCTCTGTCTCCTTCTGGGGTGATGTGCAATCCATGCAACGCGATCGCGTCGCTCACGCGGTCACGTCGGATTGGTTTTGTGCAAGTGGTGAGATCGCATGGGGCATGCGATCGCGTGGGCCAATTTGTGCAAAACGCACAAGGGCCGCACGATTCCAGCCCAGCTTTCTGGACGTTGGATCTTTACGCCGATGTCCAGGTCACGCGGCCGCGTGGGTGACGCGGTCGCGCGGGTTGTGTTTTCGCAATATGACGCGATCGCATGGGGCATGCGGTCGCGTCGTGCACCCCTTTTGTTTTTTTTTTATGCATGAAAAATGCAAAATGCAGTGATTAATATGAATGCTATGCATGATGCCAGGTTCAATAAAAAAAAGAAATAAAAATAAAAACAAATAATATGAAATAAACTGAAAAAGAAGCGACCATACCATGGTGGGTTGTCTCCCACCTAGCACTTTTAGTTAAAGTCCTTAAGTTGGACAGTGGAGGAGCTTCCTGTTATGGCGGCTTATGTTTAAACTCGTCCAAAAATCTCCACCAGTGCTTGGAATGCCAATAGCCTCCGGGGTCCCAAACTAGGCAAGTAAGGCTTCTGAGCAGCTTTAAACAGATTGTTAGGCTCCCGGGGTGACAAATGTCAGAATAAACCCCAGGATTCCAAGCCTTGCTTTTAAATCCACCTTCGTCTTGATCTATATGTTTCCATCCGGGTGGTTTAAAAAGTAGAATCTCACCATGGTGACCAAACATTCTCCGTGATCCATGCAATTGAGCATGATACCAATCCGTATACTTCGAGGTGAAGCGTGGAATCTTATTGAACCTTGTGCACCAACTGTGAGTACGAGCCATTTCCCTCTTACTCTTAAAGCCGCAAAGAGCTCTAAGCTGGCCAACTGTTTCAAGCAAACCATATTCAAGTGAATAAGTAAAGTTATAGGTTAAGGAATGTACCCACTTGAAGCTTGTATTAGGTGGTAATGGCCTTGGGATGGGTGTTTTCGGTGGTTCTGTAAGTTCTACTCCCTTGTGCTCTTCTGTGAATTTCTCCACTTCATTGCAAGAGTCTTCAAATGTATCTGTGTCCTGGTCAAAGTCTCCTATGTCTTCCTCATCACTTGAGTCATAGATTGGAGGTTGAGAGAAATCTACCCCCGTATCATCTTCGCATTCACTTGGGGAAGATTCTTCGATCTCAGAGAATTCACTTGCGGATGCAAGTTCATTGCTAAGAGAGCTAGACTTATGACTATCATCATCAAGGGAATTCGCTTCTTGGATTATTCCGTTTGATTCTTCATAAGCGACTTGCCTTGGGGGTTGTGTGCTATCCTCCTTAGCATCAACTGTAACGTCCCTAACGGAGTTATCCTCAGCTCTGGATTCCCATGGAGGTTCAGCATCTCCTAGATCTTCAACCAACTCTTCTTCTTGAATAATGATAGCTTCTTCTACTTGTTCTAGTACAAATTCATTTCCTGTCTTGTCCACTGGAGTTTCTGGTATCTATTTCATGCTCCGCTCTTCATTAGATTCTTCATTAGACTGTCCACATGGAGTTGTCGCTGATCCTTGTATATTTGAGTGCCTAGAAACCCATTGAATTACTGCTTGCTCCAGTTGTCGAATGGTGGTTTGAAGATTATCTACTGTTTCCTTTAGGCGAACCTCTGCTTTTCGGGTTTCCGGACTTGGACATGATACATAATAAAGTGGTGGTGATTGGGAGTGATTGGATTGGTAGTGGGGTAAGGAAGGATCATATGGTGGCGAATGGTGAATAGAAGCTTGTGAGTGTGGTGGTTCGAGGTTATGTTGAAAGGGTGGCCTATATGCACGGGGTGGGGCTTGTTGGTAGTTACAAGGTTGTCCACCGTATCTTTTGTTGGTAACTACAAGGGGGTCCACCATACCTATCAGCTTGGTATGCATTGTAGAATGGTCTTTGTCCAGGATATCTCGGAGGGTGTTGTTGCCTAAAGGGTTGATTAGATCCTCTTGGCTCCATCCATCCTTGATTGGTCTGACCTTAATGCATATTCTTGCTGTAACTTCTATTTCCTTCAACAAAGTTAGAACCAAACTCAAAGCGAGAGGGGTGAGAGTTCATGGTAGCAAATAAAATTAAAAAGGAAAATTAAAAATAAATAAACAAACAAAAGAAAAATATTTACAATAACCAATAATAAGGCGCACGTTAGCAGTACCCCGACAACGGCGCCATTTTGATGAGAGAACTTTTGCGTGGTCTAGAAATTTGTGGATAAATCCTCATTGCAAGTATAGATTCTAAACCTTCAAAAGTCCTTTCATACAAACATTTTGGTTGTCACAAGTAACAAACCCCCTTGAAATTAATAACGGAGTATTCAAACCTCGGGTCGTCTTCTCAAGGAATTGCAGGGAGGTATGTTCTTATTATTGGTTATGAGTTTGTAAATTATTGACCTTCGAATCCTATTTATTTCCTAAGAGAAAGTTGGGATTATTGAAGTTCAGTTCAATTAGCAAGATAACGATTATCACTTACGCTGAGTTTGATAACTGTTGAGTTACTGATTTCTTAACCAAGACCAAAAGGGGGAAAAAGTAAATTGCTGGAATAAAATATCTTCAGATTGGAAGCAATGGTAACGTAAATAAAAGCAAGAAATCATAAACTGAAAATACCTCAATTATCATTAATTCAAACAACAATCTGTGACATGGAATGATTCATAAATTAAATTATAAAAGTAAATAATTAACTCAAATGCTGGAATAAATAAATAAAGTGAGAGGGAAGCTTAAAAACAAAGGAACATAAAAACCTGGATCGAGAGTCACTCTTACAAGCTAAGAGAAGTCCTAAATCCTAATCCTAAGAGAGAGAGGAGAGAACCTCTCTCAAAACTAAATCTAAATCATGGGAAGTAACAAAAATGCGAGCCCCCTCTGAATGGATGCATTCCCACACTTTATAACCTCTTGTCTATGCTGTCTGTACTTGGATCTGGGACAAAAAAGGGCTTCAGAAATCGCTGAGGGCGTATTCTGTAAATTCTGATTCGTGGCCTCTGTCACGCGTCCGCGTGGGTCACGCGGTCACGTCATTCGGAGCTTTTCCTTGCCACGCGGTCGCGTCAGTCACGCGTCCGCGTCGTATGCGTTTTGCTTAAGGCGCGCGGTCGCGTCAGTCATGCGGCCGCGTCGCTGCTTCTTTGCTTCTGGCACGCGATCGCGTCATCCATGCGATCGCGTGGGTGCCAGTTTTTTCAAAACTCCGTTTTGCACTTTCCTTCCATTTTTTGTATGTTTCCTTTTCCATTCTTTAAGTCATTCTGTCTTAGAAAATCTGAAACTATTCAACACACTAATCACGGCATCGAATGGAAATAAAGGTAATTAAAATAATTAATTTTAAAGCTTAGGAAACATGTTTTTCACATACATCACATAATAAGGAAGGGAAAGTAAAACCATGCAATTAATATGAATAAGTGGGTGAAGGATTGAGTAAATCACTCAAACTAAGCACAAAATAACTCATGAAATATGGGTTTATCACTCACACACAACCGGAATCTGTTCCAACCTTTGATCATCACCTGAAACGCCCGCGGTTAACAACAGCATACCCTGACATTCGGTTCCGGAACAGTTCACCGTCATCGAATTCAAGTAATAATTATTCACCACGACCGGCCCTTCTGTATCTTCCGGCATAAAGTACACCGACTTTGTAGAACAATCAAGCAGGACATGGTTCTTCGATAACCAGTCCAATCCCAAGATAAGATCAAGACCGATCATCGGTAAGCAGACTAAATTATGAACAAAATCACGCTGCTTGAACCTAAACGAAACTTTCGGGCATCCTAGCCTAGTTACCATGGCTTCATGGGTAGCATTATACACTTTTAGATCATAACCTAAGGTTACGATCTTCAAACCTAACTCATGGGCTTTCTCAAATGCAATGAATGAATGTGATGCTCCCGAATCAAATAAAGCATTTAAAGTTTGACCAGCCATTTCATAGTTACCTCGAATAAGTGCCTCAGATCCCTCGGCACCTATAGCTGAGGTGGTGAACACCCGACCAGTCTGTTGTGCCTTCCCAGTACCTTGTTTCTATTTCTCCAGACAACTTACGGCTTTATGCCCCGCCTTTCCACAATTGTAGCACAAACCCCATCCGGCCTTGCATGGTGCTCCCAGATGGTGACTCCCACATCTAGTACAAGCTTGATCATTCTAAGGCTGCTTCCCAAACTTCTTCCCTTGGGGGTTGTTGTTGTTGGGCCTCCTGAAAGAGCTTCCCCTCTTGAAAGGCGGACCTCTAGGTGCAAAGCTCTTCCCTCGGTTCTGTGGGAATGATCCTTTGTGACTCCCTTTCTCAGTAGCTGCACTCTTCACACACTCTTCAGCAACCCTACACTTGTTCACCAATTCGGAGAAGGTCCTATTCTCCATTGGTCCTACTGAACTGAAGATATCACTCCGAAGTCCTCCTTCATACTTAACACACTTCCATTCCTCATATTCCACTGGAGTCCCTTGACACATACGAGAGAACCTGAACAGCTCTTCAAACTTGTCAGTATACTCTGATACGGACATGGTACCCTGCTTCAACTGTAGTAACTCAAGTTCCTTAACCGTCCTGGCAGAAGTCGGAAAGTACTTCTTATAGAACTCCTCTTGGAAGACATTCCAGGTGATATAGTCATCACCCTACTGCAGAAGACGTCGGATACCTTGCCACCAATGCGACGCTTCACCGGTGAGCATATAGGTAGCAAACTCGACACGCTGTCTTTCAGGCACCACTTGTGCTTGCAGTGCTCGCTCTATAGCCTGAAACCATGTATCAGCCTCAGTCGAGCTAGTAGTTCCCTTGAACTTAGGTGGATTAACCTTCAAGAAGTTTGCCAGTGTCATCGGGCCCTGAACTCCACCTCCATCATTACTATGGTTGTTCATCTGTTGACCAAGAGCCTCAGCAGTGGCTTGCATAGCAGCAGCCATGTTCTCCAACGCCGTCATAAAATTCACCGGGTCATTAGGGTTATTCTCCAGCGCACGAGCATTCGTACGACCTCTCACACAACCTCTACCGCGTCCACGAGGCACCATCTGGTTCCTATACACACCAAACAATTGATATTAAGTTGATCAGTCTCAATATTAGAAGTCTAGTGCTTCAGAGTCCCAAATGAATGCTCATGAACGTTTATGCCAATTATATCAAGCAGATATACTAATAGCACATAACACACATACAGAAAATGCACAGAAGCATAGTCAGTCCGTCCCTCAGGCTCTACAGGAACGAACTGCTCTAATACCATCATGTAACACCCTACCATACAGAGTCTTATGCTTAAGTCATAAGTCAGAGACGGCAAGGTATTACGACCTCTAGAAATAAAATTTAGTACGTATAGTAGTATGAATGATTGATTATTACTAGGAGCCTTTGTAGAAAAAGGGGTAAACAAAAATCGCAACTCGAAAGCGCAACACTCCGATCGATAACGTAACGAACAAGGATAGCTAACGCGAGACTATATATATACAAAAGAGTGTCAAAAATAGGAATATCAAGACTCAAAATCCGGCTGCGAAGATAACCGGTCCGAGCATAGTAATATATACATATGATAAAATAAGGAAAACCCTAAAGTAAACCCAAAGGAACACAATACAGAAACCTATTCTCCAAAATCTCCCAACAGAGGAGTAATCTCAGTTTGTATTATTTAATGGAGATAAAAGTATCTAAGCAAAACATATAAACCCAAAAGATAGTCCCGAGAACAAAGGATCTTCGCTAATCCAGAAGTCTCCAGCAGGCCTCAGCGAGAAACCTCACGTCCTGCATCTGAAAACCACAAAATCCGCATGGGTGAGAACCAGAGGTCGCCAGCATGGTAACAGCTTCCACATATATAATACATAATAATAGAGGAAAGCCGAAGGCAATCCTAGAACTTCCTCCAGATAGTATCAAAACTTATAAACAAGCTAAACCATATGTGGCGACTGACTAAAGATTCTTCAGTCTAACTAATACTTCCCTTTCCAATTCCTTCACACCTCCCAACCACCAGCAGGAGTATAATGTAGCAAACACAGTTATATCAAACAATGAATATATAAATAGGAACAAATAAGACATTTAGACAATTAGCAAGTAACATGCAGTCAAATAGGCAATCTCAAACAATTCATATAGTATGCATATGATGAATGTCTGTCCCTAGTGGCTAATGATATCATCTGTCGGTTATAGAGCCAACCTGACAAGTCCTGGTAGCTAACCATTGGACTGTCCCTCAGTCGCGCATCCCCAACTCGAGTTATACTCATCATAAACTTGATCATAATCATGATCCATATCCATCACCCTCACTGGTGAATATTTACGGGGGCGAGCTCATCCGAGGCTTTCACAGTGCCCTGCCACCCTTACGACATAGTGTCAAAAAAGCTTCGAGTCTCGACCTGGAGCACGTGGTGGCTAGCCACTGCTTCCTTCCAGGGAAACTCTCATCTCCAACAGTGGAAGTGCAACATTCACAATTCATTCAACAGCATATATGCATTTATACTTAGCCATAATCATGGCTCCACCATAGCACGGCAATAATCTAGCCATCCGGCTCACGGTTAAATCCATAACCAGCCATTTCATTAACAATTACGGCTCTTCGGCCTATGGCATAACAAGCACTTCCACCACCATCCTCCGCATCTCACATAATCATCTTTGATCCTCATTGATTATTCATTTTCCCCTTGCTTCACTCGCAAGTTACCACATCCCCTAGCTCCCTTTCTAATAGCTAGGCATATCAGAATGATTTAAGACATAAGTGGTGAGATCGGAAGCTTAGAAGTATGAGATTTGGCTTTTAAAACTCAAAAATCAACTTTGGGATGAAAACAGGGCCACGCGTGGATGGCCACAAAAACTCATCGACGCGTATGCATCATGCACGCTAATGCGTGGATTGAAAATTAGCCAATCGACGCGCACGCGTCAACCATGCGTACGCGTGCGTGCTCTCGTGCCCCAGGCACAAAACTGGCACAGTTCTGGCATAACTCTCTGGGAAATGGCTGGGCATTGGGTGCAGCACAATCGGCGCGCCCGTGCACATCATGCGCACGCGTGGATGGCGCTTTCTGGAAGGATGGCGCATACGCGCCAAGTGCGCCTACGCGCGGGGGATCATTTTGCTAAAAATTTTCTAAGTTAAAAACTGTAGAATTCACAGATTCAACTCCCAATTTTCCGACGGACATAACTTTCTCATTTTAAATTGTTTTTCACCCGTTCTTTGAACGGCATGGACATCCCAGATCCAATTTCATTTCTAAACAGATTTGACACAAAACAGAGATTCGTAGTCCAAGTTATGTCCCATCAAAATATGCCCGAAAATCATGTTTTTCATACAAAACCACAAAGTGCCATTTGCAAAACAAGCCATTTTCAACTCTTTTCAAAATCAATCAAAACATGCCAATTTCATCCTTTTTCTTTGAAATCAATCAAAATATAATAAATTCAACATCAAGCCTCCTTAACTCACACATTGACACTTTACCACAATTTACAAAATCACTATCCCATCATTTTAACCCACTTCACCCAAGTGGTTCAAACTCAAACACATTGATATATCATATACTCTTCCTCATGCCAATTTTCAACAACACTAATTCCAATTAACCATCATTGTACATAATCAATATCATACTCACCATCAACATGGTTTCACCCACAATTCAACCATAATCAATCATCAAGCATATATCACAATATGCATATTTCTCATACATCATACCATCAAGGCATTAATAATCATCATCACATATATGACCACATCATATATATCAATCATTCAACAACATCAACAATTCAATGCCTATCTTAGGGCATCTAGCCTAAGTATTTCCTACCACATTACATATTAGATACGGGAAACCGAAACCATACCTTAGCCGATTTTCCAAGCTCAACCGGAACACTTCCAAACCACTTTTTTCTCAAGCGCTCAAGGCTTCAACACCTCCAAGAACAGATTTTCACCACCAAACCCTTTTCAAGCTTTTCAACATCACCAATCAAGCTCCAATATTCACACATACACAACCTAAGCCACAATCATCACACCCATACACAACATCTCAAAACCCAAACATCATAGAACCACAAATTACACTAGGGTTGAGAATCTTACCACACCCAAGATCCAAGGAGACAAGATTAACCTTCTCCTTCAAGAGAGTTGGGTCCTATAACATCAAAGAGCCCAAAATCTGAAGATTTTTCCTCATGAAACTCGAAAATAAGGCTGGAAATTCGAAGAGCAAAACGTGGCTTACCTTAAGATTAATTGTATGGGTTTTGTAGAGCTCTTCGCGGAGAATGCGTGGCCACAAACGATGCGGCAATCGGAGCTCTAGATCAAAAGTTATGGTGGTTTGAAGATCAAGGGAGAGATAGAAGTTTGAGAGAGTGTTCTTCCTCCCCTCTCTTCAGTTTTCAGCGTGTATTAGTGTCTCAAATGAGGAGAGAGAGTGCTAAAAACTAGGGTTTTGTTTTAGTTATGTTGGGCCAAGGGCCCACTTTGGGTCTGGTTGGCCCGGTTTGGCCCGTTCGGTCCAATCTTGGTCCGAATTTAGTAAAATTGGAACCAAAATTCTCGTCTCAATCTCCTCTATCACATTTAGCCATAAAAATCACATTTAGGGCTTTTCTAGAATAAATTCTCATTTATGGGTTAATTAGCCGTTAATTAACCGGGTTTTACATTACAAGGTGATTTAATTTTTTTAAACTTCTATTATCTCATATTTGATAACAACCTACTCTGTTACATAGATTTCGGAAAAAGAAGTTCTAAGAACATTTTCTTTGTGCAGGTCTTGGTTTCTATCTCAGAAACTACTCCCATTATTTTATACATTAGAGATGTTGAGAGGCTTGTTCTATAATTACTAAGGTTATACAACTTGATACATAATGCTTCATTGTTTTTGAAAGGAGATGTATGAACATGATGTAGTTTGTAATTTGTAGTTTATATTTTGGAGATTTATAATTTCTCGTTTTTTTTGTCCTATGTATCTATCTAGTTCATTAGGTTTTTCAATGTGTCTTGGTAGTTTGTACTTTAAAGTTTATATGTTGAAGATTTATAAAACAATCTTAGTTAAATGAAAGATATTTGAACTATCTATGTTATTATATATTATATAAATGTTGACTTGCTGAGTAAATTAGTTAATATATTAATTAATTAAAAAATAATATAATTTGACAAATTATACGTGTAATTTGTATTAAAAAAATTATTATAAAATAAATAATGTTTTGTAACTAAAGAAAAAATGTTACAAAATCAATCTACATTTCGTAACAAAATTTTATGATAGAAAAAATATATTGTCACAAAAAATATTTTGAAGATCAAAATTTGTTATCACTTTTGTAACGACTTTTGATTTTTTGTATCAGAAAAATTTGTTACAAAATATTACTTTGAATTGTAACAGTTCTATTTTTTGTTACAAAAACTTTTTGTAACGGGATATACTGCAACAGCCCATTTTTTGTTACAAAATCCTTTTGTTTCAAAATTTTGATTTTTCGTAACAATTTTTTTTGTTACAAATATTATTTTTTATTGTAGTGTGTAGCTTAAATCACTAGTAAAAGTAAAATAGTAGATTGCAATATAGTACCAAGTAATTTTCCACAATATTTTTTTTTCAAATCAATTCTACTTCTACTTCAGTCAATTCTTCAGCATCCCTTATCAGTGAAATCATGAAGCACGAGTGAAAAAAAATTCTATTCAGTTGCAAGTTTATTTTCTTTACAAAATGATTAGTAATTGCCTAGAAAAGAATGAATAATCACCCGTATCCAAATATAGAATCTTTCAAGGACCGAATTCCAAACCCAAAGAATGAAAATGTTATAATATGCTGACTCCATTTACGTAAAATCTACAAAATTTCAAAAAGATCAGCACCTCAGAAAACTAAAATAAATAAAATGAGTGTGTAATTTAATCAAACAATAGCTGGATCTGAAATACAGTTGTTGATAATATCTCATTATATACAACATATTGACTAGACTAATAGAAGGATAGAACCTACTAATAATGCTAAGAAGAAACACATAATAAGAATTGTGAAGTTCCACAACCAGCAAACAATGCTTACCAAATTTGGAGTAGCCTAACTAACTAGGGCAGAGAGAATTGTGAAGTTTAACAACATATTGACTAATAGTAGGAACTCAAGTGTTTGGCTATAAAAATTATATAAACTAATTAAACTTATTTTTCTAAGTTTTTGTTTAAATAAAATCAGTATCATGTTATATTTACATTTTTGTTTAGTGTTATATTTACAAATAAAAGTCAAATTAAATCTTATAAGAAACAAAATGATATATAAGATCAAAATTTACTTTGTAAACTGAACTTGATCCTCCTTCTCTTAGCTTATTGGAATAATTGAAGTAATTTGTTGCTTGTTCAAGAACTTAATATGACATATTTAGTAATAATCACCTGTCAAAACAGAACATTAAATTAAGAGTAAAGGACAAATATGTCCCAAACCTTTTTTTTTGCGGACATTTTCGTCCTTAAGGATTAAAAAATACATTCATGTCCCTGACCCTTCCAAAACGCTGACAAATCGATCCTCCGTTGAAGTGACTCCGTTAGACTCAACGAAAAACACTGACGTGACTCCCATGGCGCTGACCTGGCCGTTACGGGAGCACATGTGGCATGTAATTTTTTAAAACAGGACATATTAGTCCTCCCACCCCAAAACGACGTCGTTTCACCCAAACCCCCAATCTTTCACATTTATGAGCCCTAATCCTTCCACAAATTAGCCACCTCCAACCCCAACCACCTCCTGCCCCTGACTCCCTCTTCCACCACCACCTATGCTACCCCTCCTCTCCTTGCCCCATCCCCTTCTCTCTCCACTCCCTCGCTTACCCTAACACACTCTACTCCCCTCCCCATGTGCACCCTCCACAACCACCGTCTCCCACTGTTCTATTCTAGTCTCATGATACAACTACATTGGTAAAAAATCCAACAACCAAAACTTGTGCATGAACCTGTCTAGAAAGCTCAAAGTCCTTCATCTTCACACAAACAATCAACACACTTGCAAAACTAAACCCATTATACCCAATACACAATCTCCTCAACTCCCCATAAAACCTCAAAGCCTCACCAAACACCCCATTACGCGCATACCCAACAATCATCGTATTCCACGACACGAAATCCCTCTCAGAAATTCTATCAAACACACCCCGAGCCTGCTTCATCATGCCCAATTTCACATTTCCAGAAATCATATTGTTCCAAGGGTACAAATTCTAGCCTCCATTTTGTCGAACACCTTGCGGGCACTAACAAAATTGCCACAACTAAAGTACATACAGATCAAATGGTTGGCCAAATACGTAGTGGGGTGTTTGAAACCGGTGAGCTTGAGATGCAAATGGACCAATTTGCCCTCACGGTAGGATTTAGAGGCGGAGCAATGGTGCAAGAGGATGGCGAGAACACGAGAAGGTAAGCGAATGCCCTTAGGGTGGAAGTGATCGAGAGATGAAACGGCGTCGTAGAGGGAAGGGGCGTTGAGGAGGGACTTTGAAATACAGAGCTTGAGGGATTTGAAGCGCTTGAGCTTGTTGAGGGGTGAAAAGGAGAGAGGCGATGGCATTACAGAGGAAGAAGAACATGTGAGTTGCTGTTACGGTTCGTCGTCATCTATGTGTACGTGCGGTGGTGGAGAAGCTCCGGCCACCATGGACGGGGGATCTAGGAAAATGAAGGTGGTGACGGCGGATAATAATGAAAATAGTGGTGGGTGAACCACATACAGAACCCAAAAGCAAAGTGGGTCAAAAGTCGGCATCGTATTAGTAGAGTTTGTTAGGGTAAGCGATGGAGTGGAGAGGGAGGGGGATGGGGCAAGGAGAGGAGGGGCAGCGTAGGTGGTGGTGGAAGAGGTCATCAGGGGCAGGAGGTGGTTGGGGTTGGAGGTAGCTGATCTGTGGAAGGATTAGGGCTCATTGTAACACCCTACCATACACAGTCTTATGCTTAAGTCATAATTCAGAGATGGCAAGGTATTACGACCTCTAAAACAAAAATTTAGTACGTATAGTAGTATGAATGATTGATTATAACTAGGAGCCTTTGTAGAAAAAAGGGGTAAACAAAAACCGCAACTCGAAAGCGTAACACTCCGATCGATAACATAACGAACAAGGATAACCAACGCGTGATTATATATATATATATACAAAGGAGTGTCAAAAACAGGAATATCAAGACTCAAGATCCGGCTGCGAAGATAACCGGTCCGAGCATAACAATATATAC
>NC_029775.3:19587650-19589222 GCF_000817695.3 Arachis duranensis
ATAGTATGCATATGATGAATGCCTGTCCCTAGTGGCTGATGATATCATCTGTCGGTTATAGAGCCAACCCGACAAGTCCTGGCAGTTAACCATTGGACTGTCCCTCTGTCACGCATCCCCAACTCGAGTTATACTCATCATAAACTTGATCATAATCATGATCTATATCCATCACCTTCACTGGTGAATATTTACGGGGGCGAGCTCATCCGGGTCTTTCACAGTGCCCGGCCACACTTATGACATAGGGTCAAAAGAGCTTCGAGTCTCAACCTGGAGCACGTGGTGGCTAGTCACTGCTACTACCCAGGGAAACTCTTATCTCCGATAGTGGAAGTGCAAAATCACATTTATCAATAATTCAGCATAAACATGCATAAATTCTCATCCATGGATCAACATCCATATCAGCCATCCGGCTCTCGGTTAAATCCATAATCAGCCAATATTCATAGCATACACAGCTATTCCGGCTTACGGTTCAATCCAGAACCAGCCCATATTCATAGCATACACAGCTATTCCGGCTCACGGTTCAATCCAGAACCAGCCAATTCATAAACAATTACGGCTCTTCGGCCAATGGCATACAAGCACTTCCACCACCATCATCCACATCTCACATAATCATCAATGATCCTCATTGATTATTCATCTTCCCCTTGCTTCACTCGCAAGTTACCTCATTCACTAGCCCTTTTCTAATAGCTAGGCATATCATAATGATTTAAGATATGAGTGGTGAGATCGGAGGCTTAGAAGTATGAGATTTGGCTTTTAAAACTCAAAAATCAACTTTGGGATGAAAACAGGGCCACGCGTACGCGCACTCCACGCGCACGCGCGGATGGCCTCAAAACTTCATCGACGCGCAAGCGTCAAGCACGCTAACGCGTGGATTAAAAACTTGCCAATCGACGCGTACGCGTCAACCACGCGTACGCGTGGGTGTCCTCGTGCCTCAGGCACAACACTGACACAGTTCTGGCATAAGTCTCTGGAAAATGGCTGGGCATTGGGTGCAGCACAATCGGCGCGCCCGCGCACATCACGCGCACGTGTGAATGGCATTTTCGGGAAGAACGGCACCCACGCGCCAAGTGCGCTCACGCGCAAGGGGTCATTCTGCTAAAAATTTTCTAAGTTAAAAGCTGCAGAATTCACCAATTTAAACCCCAATCTTCCAACGGACATAACTTCCTCATTTTAAATCATTTTTCACCCGTTCTTCGAACGACATGGACATCCCGGATCCAATTTCATTTCTAAACAGATTTGGCACAAAACAGAGATCCGTAGTTCAAGTTATGTCCCACCAAAGTATGCCCAAAAACCATATTTTTCATAAAACCCACAAAGTGCCATTTTTAAAACAAGCCATTTCCAACTCTTTTCAAACCAATCAAAACATGCCATTTTCATCCATTTTCTTTGAAATCAATCAAAATACATCAATTTCAACATCAAGCCTCCTCAACTCACACATTGACACTTTACCACAATATACAAAATCACTATCCCATCATTTTAACCCACTTCACCCAAGTGGCTCAAACTCAAACTTATTGACAT
>NC_029775.3:19589526-19691398 GCF_000817695.3 Arachis duranensis
CACATTACATATTAGATACGGGAAACCGAAACCATACCTTAGCCGATTTTCCCAAGCTCACCCGGAGCACTTCCAAACCACTTATCCACAAGCTCTCAAGGCTTCAATACCTCCAAGAACAGATTTTTCACCACCAAACCCTTTCCAAGCTTTTCAAAATCACCAATCAAGCTCCAATATCCACATATACACAACCTAAGCCACAATCATCATACCCATACACAACATCTCAAAACCCAAACATCATAAAATAATAAAATACACTAGGGTTGAGAATCTTACCACACCCAAAGTCCAAGGAGACAAGATTAACCTTCTCCTTCAAGAGAGTTGGGTCCTATAACATCAAAGAACCCAAAATCTCAACATTTCACCCATGAAACTCGAAAATAAGGGCTGAAATTTCGAACAGAAACTTGTGACTTACCTCAAGATTGATTGTATGGGTTTTGTAGAGCTCTCCGCGGTGAACGTGTGGCCGCAAACGGGGCGGCAATCGGAGCTCTAGATCAAAAGTTATGATGGTTTGAAGATCAAGTGAGAGAAAGAAGTTGAGAGAGAGTTCTTCCCTTCCTCTCCACCATTTCAGCGTGTTTGAGTGTGTTGTGAGGAGAGAGAGTGCTGAAAACTAGGGTTTTGGTTTAGTTTAGTTGGGCCAAGGGCCCACTTTGGGTCCAATTGGCCCGGTTTGGCCCGTTCGGTCCAATCTTGGTCCGAATTCTATAAAATTGGTACCAAAATTCTCGTCTCAATCTCCTCTATCATATTTAACCACAAAAATCACATTTTGGGCTTTCTAGAATAAATTCTCATTTATGGGTTAATTAGCCGTTAATTAATCGGGTTTTACACTCATAAATGTGAAAGATTGGGGGTTTGGGTGAAACGACGTCGTTTTGGGGTGGGAGGACTAATATGTCCTATTTTGAAAAGTTACACGTTTTGGTGTGAGAGGACTAATATGTCCTGTTTTGAAAAGCTACATGCCACGTGTGCGCCCGTAACGGCCAGGTCAGCGCCACGGGAACCACGTCAGCGTTTTCCGTTGAGTCACTTTAACGGAGGGATCAATTTGTCCGCGTTTTGGAAGAGTCAAGGATATGAATGTATTTTCCAATCCTTGAGGACGAAAATGTCCGCAAAAAAAAGGTTAGGTACCTATTTATCCTTTACTCTTAAATTAAATATGTATATTTTGAATGAGAGACATGAACATTGCCATGTTTGTTTCAAACAACTACTATGTTATATACTGGAATATTTCTACCAACTTTGATCAGCAAAAATGGTACATCTTGAAGGCATACAAAAGGTAACTACTTCGTATTCTGAAATTTGAATCGACAAAATACTAAACACTTAATTTATAGATTTATCT
The DNA here is from genome assembly GCF_000817695.3 of Arachis duranensis. Classification (NCBI taxonomy): domain Eukaryota; kingdom Viridiplantae; phylum Streptophyta; class Magnoliopsida; order Fabales; family Fabaceae; genus Arachis; species Arachis duranensis. Next base: position 19,590,905 of record NC_029775.3, read on the forward strand.
CACCAAATCTACATCAATAAAGGAGAATAGCCTTTAATGGAAATAATTGAACCTAATGATCACCTAAACTATGAACTCTAACATCCTTTTTACTTAAAAAAAATCAAAATTTTTAATAGAGAATGATAATTTTCTATTTATGTCTCTTCACCTTTATAATATATTAAATCAACTTAACTAAATCTATATCAAATCCTTTGTCTTGACCAGAAAAATTTACGAAAGAGAAGAATACATTAGAATATAAGAAGCAGGATTTGAGTATAACTTTGCCAAAACTATATCGTCAAATTATCACAAAAATTAATATATTTGAAAAAATTTGAAGAATTGAAGAAAGCAAATAACAAGAAAAAATTAGGAACAAATCCTCATTGTAATGACTCGATACGATATGAAAATCAGTTCCACGAGATCTAATAGCTTTGAACGTAGCTTCAATCGAAGCTTACAAAGACTCGCTAGCTCGCCTTCTTGATCTCCTCAGCAAGCACCACCGAATCTGCGCACAAACCGCACCACCAAATCCGCGCCCAAACTGCACTTTGAGTGCTTCAAGCCGCCGGAGAAAAAGCAGAACCAACGGCACAACCCGCGATAGAAGACAACGCAGAAGCGGGAGATTTAAAGCATTACCTCAACAATCTGAATGAAATCATCACTCTGAGAGCTCAATGAATTTAGAAGTTCTACGATCACCTCGTCCTCTATTCATAACTCCACATCGGCAACGCTTTGACATAGGAGACAACGGCAGCAAGGAGATGAATGACGGCGGTAATGGCATTGAGATTTTAGGATTTTACAAAGGTCCTTCTCTCTCTCCCTCTCCCTCTCTTTCTCGCTCGAGTCCCCTCTTCTAAATGTTAATTTTTTTTTCAATTTTTATTATAGGCTAAAATTTATTTGGGCTAGAAATTTTTTTAGTATTAATTAAATTGTAGGAACTATTGTTAATAATTTAGAGAGGTTTTATAAATTGTGACCATTAAAATATATTATGGAGGTTTATAATAAGTTTCACTAAAAAATTTCTACAAACAAATAAAAATTTTGTAATATTTTTTAAAAAAATTTAGTTTTATTTAAAATACTAAAATATAACTAAATAAAACATTTCGGATAAAAATATAACATTTAAAATATAACAAACAAAATTAAAATTTAATTCAAATATTAAGAACGAAATGATTACTTTACTGTAAATAAAACTGTTACAAAATTTCAGTTTGTATCCCGAGGTTGTTCTGTTTTTGGAACTTTTGCTTCATGGTCAACTTGGCTGTCCTTCTGCAACGTTATCACTTTCTCTTCCTGAGTTGATAGTCTTCATCCAAATTAATTACAAGATTACATCATCTTCTCCAACGTTACTCCACCCATTCTGATTCAAATTCTCTCTCTCATATCCTTCAAATAAAATTCATACTACACTCCTCTCAATCATTGAAACTATCACTTATCAATACTTTCTTTTGTTTTATTTGCTCCTTACTCCGTTATATCCAGACTTCAATCCATGGATGAGATAAGTATAATACAAAAATTCACACTTATGAGAAATATTAGTGAATAAAGGGTCAAATTCGTACTTAAAAAATTACTCGTTTTTAAAATTAATTTTTAAAATCTTTTTAATCAAATTTATTCTTTAAAAAATTATAATTAATCGTGTTAGTCTATTATTTTTTCTGTTGACGGCATCAAAATTTATTAAGGTGACATGTTAAGTGATACTACTACACATATATGAGTTGTAATTGATTATTAGCATGATAAGTTTATGAAATTAGATTAAATCAAAATTTAATTGAGAAAAGAATTTGAAGTATAAGAATCCTTCAATTTGGAGTTGATATATTAATTATTAATTAGGACTACTAGGTGTGTGTTATGGTATCATTTTAACGTGTCACATTAATAAATTTTGATACCGTTAGCAACGGGAGTGACGAAAAAACTAAAATGACCAACTTAACATTTTTAAAGAACAAATTTAATTAAAAAAAATTTAAGAATTAATTTGGAGGATGAATGATTTTTCGAAAACTAATTTGAGAATTTATTCAATATTAGTGTCATGTACCTTAAATATAAAGTTACACAATAATTTTATATAAGTTTAAAAATCTTAAAGATCGAATATTGGTGGTATATGTAATATTTTTATATATTTTTATAAATAAAGACTTATCATATATAATATCACTTCACTTTATTGATTTTAAAGAAGGCTGGTATAATTTGTCCAGATAAATTAAACTCACCTATCTATATATATTATTCTTCTTTCTATAAAACATAAAAAGAAAATAAAGATGATTATATCATTGTAGAATTTTCTGTAGCCTGGGTCCAATCATCCGGAGCTCAAATTTCTTGATATCCCCAGCAATATCCCTCATGGTAGTGTCCAAAACATAGGGGGTTTTCTCATATATGAATTGTGTTGAATTTGCATAGATCTTGCATGATTCTATGTTCTCTGCTATGGTTCCATGGTAATGGTAGTACATGATTATCCCTTTGGTTTCGTGTTTCGTTTGCCCTTCCAAATCCAGCGACCAGTGAACCCCAGATGCATGCAAGTTACGAGGTTGCGCTGCATATTTTCTGTCCCATCTAATTCCTTTCTTTGAGTTCTTGTACACCAGCTTCTCAAAACCCCATTTTCTAAAATAAATAAATTAGTTGTTTTATATTTTTTCATATGAAAATAATGGCTAAGATGTGATCAAATACGTATTATATTAAACATTTGGTCACTTTTGAATAATAACACCGTTATAATTAGGAACATACATTACAAAATACAACCGTTGATTGCGGCACTAGGTCCAGACGTTAAACAATAGTCTGACGAAGGGGTAACAATAATTAGTTAGTAAGAAGTTTATATATACTAAAATTGTAAGAATACGGTGACTATATAACTTTAATAATATTTAAAATTAAGATTATATATTTTTTATATTTTGATAATATTTTTTATTTTTATTTTTTAAATTAACAAATATTATTAACTAAAGGTGACCAAAAATTGATCCACAAATTTAAAGTTGACATGTGAAATGGTTGAATATAATGAGAATTATTTTAGGAATATGTTTTTTTGAATTAGGTTAAAAATGAAAAAAGCTAAGTTATAAAAAAAGAAAAATATAAATACACAGAAGAAAAAAAAATAAAAAAGCTGTGAAGTTAATAAATTATAAATTTTTTATAATTATTTATTTTAATAAATAAAATATTTATTTAATTTATTTAAATAAAAAATTCCATTTTTATTAATTTAACAGCTTTTTTTATCTTTTTTCCTTTCATGTATTTATATTTCTTTCTTCTATAATTTAGGTTTTTCTATTTTAAACGTAATTCACAAAAACGTATTCTTAAACTAATTTTCATTATATTTAACCATTTTACATGTCAACTTTTAATTTATAGTTCAATCTTTGATTACTTTTCGACACCATTGTCTTTGTCTTGATCACCAAAAAACTTCTCTAAATATTACAATACCACCTTATATTTTATATATGTTAGGTTGATTTTTGTTGTTTTTGGAATTCATTAAAAAACACCATGAATTAGAGAAAGAACACCACCATACCTGTAAGTTTTGCCATAATCATAAGAGAGGCAAATATTTGAACTCATCGGCATCTGGAAAAAGGTGAACTGAGAGTATTCAGATTGCGAATCCATAACAGACTTAAGAGTATTGTTTGGTGGAATGTATATATATTCGTCAACATCAAAGAAGAACATCCACTTTGCCATGAATTTATATCTATGTAAACAATCATTCACCACAGTGAACTGATTATGGTAGTAACCATCAAACCTCTCTTGGTCCCTTATGTCATGCAAAGTTATGTACCCAAGCTCCATCCATGGCTTCAATACCTCAAGAACCTGCTTGTGAACGCCGCCAGCATCATAGATCACAAAATGCGACTTTGGACCAAAGAATTTCACATGGTAAGCAATCCATTCGCGGATACGCTGAGGGTTGAGATTTCCGTAGATGGGAGAACCACAGTAATAGTAATCATATTTTGGTGGCGAAGTAAAAATGGAAAAGTTGACGGCATTGGGAGATTCATTGAGAACATCTATTGTATCGGCAACATTGAAATTAGTGTCACCACCACCATTAGTTGAGGCACGGAGCACTAGCTTCCCACCGGTGTTATTGCCATTGACAGGCTCTGAGAAAGTACAGTTGACGACCACAGCAGTGTAGACCCTGCCGAAACCGAAGTCTGGAAGGATCTTGTATCCAACTGTGGAGATTGGTTTTTGAGAGGAGGAAGAAGAAGAAAACCAAATGCATTCATAGGTGGGATTGGAATAGACATGGAGGGGCTTGGAGGCAAGACCGATAATGGCAAAGGTGTTGAGGCCTCCTCTGTATGCTCCCATAGTGATGAAGTTGTATGCTGCCCAACCGTATGGGTTAAAGAGGCGTTTTATGATGCTGGTTTGGAAGGGTTCATGGGAGAGTGAGATAGTTAAGCGACGAGAAGGAAAGAACTGAAGGAATAATGTTGAACAGAGACACAGTAGAAACAGCGTTATGAGAAGAAGAAGAAGAAGGAGTTTCAATTCCTTGGCCATCTCTTTGTTTCGGTACTGCATGGTGTATGTGATTGTTGATTCAACCGTGTATGCATGTCAGATAATTAATATTTATATACAATTAAAACCTCTTTGTTTAAACACATTTTGTTTTCTTTTTGCCATTTTTTATTTTTAAATTTAGTTAATGATTATTTTAAGAATACCATAAACATATTAAAAAATGAATATATACATTGCAAATATGTTAAATAATAATTTAATACCATTAGTTAGTAGTCTAACACCGTTAGTTTAAAGAGATGCTGCTCCTATAAAGACGGGCGACACTTACGTGTTTGCATTATTATTGAACGTATTAATGAATTGATTATTTTTTTAATTATTGAACGTATTAATGAATTGATTATTTTTTAATTTCTTAATAAATTAGAATAAAACAAATTTTTTTTATAACCATAATAATAAACTCAATTTTTTAAGGATCTAATTGTATTTTTAAATTTGTAAGGATTTAAAATATTTATAAAATAAAAAATCAGAGATATATTTATCTTTTTATCAAAAAATTTAAAAATATTCGGTTTAGATTGTATAATTTGATCGGATTAAACCGGATCTAATAATTATAACGCAGAGAATTAACTTTATTATTGTTGCTATAATAAACCGATTTTGTACTAGTTATTAAAAAATAAATTATTAATCAATTTAATAAAGATGTTCAATAATAACATGACACATATAGGTGCTTGTTTGTGCGCTATTATTTTGATAAAATAAGATTTTTTTTAATGAAAAAGATCTTTTTTTAATTTTTAGCGTGTTTGGCAAATTTTTATTAATAAAAGTAAAAGCACTAGAAAAATCAGAAAAACATCTTTTTTGAGAAGCTGTAATTTACATCTTTTTTAAAAGATCTTTTTTTCCTAAAAAAAAGATGTTTTTCATATAATAAATAAACAAAAAAGTACTTTTATATTGTTATACCCAAACATAATTGATAAATAAAAAGATCTTTTGTATGAGATACCCAAACATAAAATTACTTTTTCTTTTTCATAAGATCTTTTAAAAAAGATAACTTAAAGAAAAGATATTTTCTTAAAAGTTCACCCAAACAAGCCCTAAATATCTTAAAAAAAGACATTTTTAATGTCTTTATTAAAGTGATCTCCTTAATTAACAAAGAGTAAAGTATACTTTTTATTCGTTTGACAAAAGTTTTAAAAATACTCCTAAATTTTAGTGTTTTAATTTTGTCCTAAAAATTTTTTATTTGCATTAAATATATTCCTGAGGGCTAATTTTTCAAAATATTTAACCAATTCAACAACAATTTCATAAAAACAATCCTTAACACAAGCAAATCAAGCATAATTTTCATGCATTATTGTTAGATTTGTCTTAAATTTTTTGAAAATTTAGCCGTCGAGTGTATATTTGATGCAAATCAAAACTTTTAGAACAAAATTAAAACAAAATAAAATTTAGGGATATTTTTGAAATTTTTGCCAAATTTCAAGGACAAAAAATATATTTTACCTTTTAACAAAAATGGTATTTGTACATTAAAATTAGCTATTAAAATCAGCTACCAATATATATATGTATAAATATATGTGTGATTTAATTTATTTTTAATATGTATTTAACTTTTAACATATATTTTATATTAATAACTAATTTTAGCGACTGATTTTAGTATATATATAGCATTACTCATAATTTAACACTATATTTTAGCTAATATTTGAATTAATTGCTGAATAAAATAATAAATTATATTGAATATGTAGTATTGTTGTTTACTTAAAGTAACATAAGATTTAGAAATAAATAAATAATTGGCTAAAATATAGTAAAAAAGTAATGATATCAAAGATATCCTTGACTAAGTTTATTTTTAGTACTTACAGTGCATTTGACTTGTATGCATGTGTATAAATGCGTCAATAATGAAGTTTTAATATCATTGACTACATTTACTTTAGTACCTAAAAATGCATCATGAAGTTTTAACACTTTACTACATTGTTTAGTAACACATTTAAAAGAAAAATTATTGACTGTTGTGAAATAAATAAATAAATAAAGAAGACGTAAATATAAAATAGAAAAATAAATATGCTCTTATCTCACTATAATATAAGTAACTTATATATTTATAGATATTATAATTATTGTAGTTTAAAATTACATAGAAATAAAAGAGAAGGAGAGAGTAATATTTGTAACATAAGAAAGGAGAGAGAATTATTTTTATTACTTGTACCTATATGGTTTTAGATCATGTCCTATTTATACATGTATGAAGGGTTTATTTTTCAACGTTCATTTAATGAGATTCTCTTGATAACATGATCAATTATATCTCTTGGTAACATGCTCTTATCACAACACTCTTCATTGGATGTCTATTTAGGATTATTGCCTCGTTAAAACCTTATTAAAGAAAAATCCAGTGAAAAATACCTTAGTGAAAGAAAAAGAGTACAATATCCTTTGTGATGGAGACTGCGTCATTAAGAACCTTGTCAAGAAAAATCCAATGGGAAAAAAACCTGACTAAGGAAAAAAGAGTACAGTCTCCCCCTCTTGCCGACATCATTTAATGTCTCGAAATTGGCGCATCCTAATCTCATGTACCAATCTTTCAAAGGAGGATTTTGGTAGTGACTTTGTGAATAAATCTGCCAGATTGTCACTTGAACGGATCTATTGGACATCAATTATCCCTAGATTTTGAAGATCATGAGTGAAGAAGAATTTGGGAGAAATATGCTTTGTTTTATCACCTTTGATGTATCCGCCTTTAAGTTGAACAATGCATGCTATATTATCTTCAAACAGGACATTTGGAGCTATCTTATGATCAATCAATCCACATGATGACAGAATATATTGAATCAGAATCCTCAGCCAAAAACTCTCGCGACTAGCTTCATTAATCACCAGTATTTCAGCATGATTAGAGAAGGTTGCTGCTATCGTCTGTTTCGTGGACCTCCATGATATAGCTGTACCACCATATGTGAACAGGTATCCTATTTAAGATCTCCCTTTATGTGGATCAGACAAGTATCCGGCATCTGCATAACCAACTAGTTATGACTTGGATCCATAGGGATAAAACAATCCCATATCAACCGTTCCATGAAGATATCAAAAAATTTATTTGATTCCACTCCAATGTCTTCTGGTTGGAAAGGAACTATATCTTGCTAGTAAATTCACCGCGAATGATATGTCAGGTCGCGTATTATTAGCAAGATACATTAGTGCTCCAATGGCACTAAGATATGGTACTTCAGGACCAAGGATATCTTCATTCTCTTCTTTAGGACGGAATTGATCATTTTTCACATCTAAAGATCTTACAATCATTGGGGTACTTAATGAATGTGACTTATCCATATAAAATCTTTTCAAGATCTTTTCTGTGTATGTTGTTTGATGAATAAAGATCCCATTTTTTGTATGCTTGATCTGCAGGCCGAGACAAAATTTAGTCTTTCCAAGATCTTTCATCTCAAACTCTTCCTTTAGAGTTTTTATAATTGTTGAAATTTTTTTAGGAGTTCCAATGATATTTAAATCATCAACGTACACAGCAATAATAATGAATCCAGATGCAGTTTTCTTTATGAAAACACAGGAGCAGATATCATCATTCTTGAATCCGTTTTTGGCCAGATACTCAGTAAGACGATTATACCACATTCGTCCAGATTGATTTAGACCATATAAAGATCTTTGCAATTTAACTGAGTATAACCCTTGCGAATATTCACTGGATGGTTTAGATATCTTTAGTCCTTCAGGGACTTTCATATAGATATCCCGATCTAATGAGCCATACAAATAGACTATTACCACATCCATTAAATGCATATGCAGTTTATGATATGTAGATAAACTGACCAAATAACGCAATGTTATCGCATCTACTATAGGGAAATATGTTTCTTCATAATCTATACCGGGCCTTTGTGAAAAACCTTGTTCCACAAGTCGAGCTTTATAGCGTACAACTTCATTTTTCTCATTTTGTTTCCTCACAAATACCCATCTGTATCCAACAGGTTTTACATCTTTAGGTGTACGGACTACAGGTCCAAAGACTTCACGTTTTGCAAGTGAGTCTAATTCAGCCTTCATGGCGATGGCTTCTTTCCATTTTGTCCAATCATTCCTTTGTCGACATTCTTCGACTGATCTTGGCTCAAGATCCTTACTTTCATGCATGATATTTAATGCCACATTATATGCAAATATTTCATTGACAATTGTCTTATTTCGGTCCCATTTCTCTCCTGTAAAGACATAATTTATCGGGATCTCATCATTTTCACAATTTTAAGGTACCTGAACGTCTTCTGGCGTTAAAATTATATCAGAATTTTGGACAACTGTAGGTGTCTTTACTGTGTCTTTTTCAACAGGAATAGTATTTACCTCTTTTCTCTTTCGAGGATTTTTATCTTTGGAACCGACAGGCCTGCCACGCTTCTGCCGTGTATTTGCTTCAGTGGCTATTTGTTCTACTGGGATATCGATTCGAATTGGGGCATTTTCCGCCCTGCCACGCTTCTGGTGTGAATTTGCTTCAGTAGCTACTTGTCCTACTGGGACATCAATTCGAATTGGGACATTTTTTGCTGGTATATAAGATTTGGTTATCCTCTTTATATCGGAAAATGTATCAGGTAATTCATTTGCTATTCTTTGCAAATGTATAATCTTTAGAACTTCTAGTTCACATTGCCATGATCGAGGATCTAAATGCATCAATGATGATGCATTCCAATTAAGTTCCTTTTCAGGAAGCTTATTCTCTCCCCTTAATGTTGAAAATTTTGATTCATCAAAATGACAATCTGCAAATCGGACTTTAAATACATCTCTCGTTTGTATCTCAAGACACCTTACTATAGAGGGAGAATCATATCCAACATATATCCCCAATTTTCTTTGGAGTCCTATTTTGGTGCGATTAGGTGGTGCAATAGGAACATATATCGCACACCCGAATATTCTTAAATGGGAAACATTTGGCTACTTGCCAAAAGCTAGTTGTATAGAAGAGAACTGATGGTAACTCGTTGGCCTCAAACGAATAAGTGTTGCGGCATGTAAAACAGCATGCCCCCAAACCGAGGTTGGAAGATTTGTTCTTATAAGCAAAGGTCTAGCAATCAATTGGAGGCGTTTAATAAGTGATTCTGCTAACCCATTTTGTGTGTGAACATAAGCTACTAGATGTTCAACACTTATTCCATTAGCCATACAATAAGCATCAAAATCTTGGGAAGTAAATTCACCAGCATTATCAAGACGAATTGCTTTGATTGGATTTTCTGGAAATTGTGCTTTTAGTCGAATAATTTGAGCCAATAATCTCACAAACGCCAGGTTGCGAGAGGACAATAAGCACACATGTGACCATCTCGAAGATGCGTCTATCAGGACCATAAAATATCTAAAAGATCCACATGGTGGATGAATATGTCCACATATATCACCTTGAATTCTAGGAATTCAGGGGACTCAAATCCAACATTTACTGGTGATGGTCTTAAAATTAACTTTCCCTGAGAACATGCAGCACAACAAAATTTACTAGTTTTAAGAATCTTCTGGTTCTTTAGTGAATGTCCATGTGAGTTTTCAATAATTCTCCTCATCATGATTGTTCCCGGATGACCCAATCGGTCGTGCCAAGTTATGAAATCATTTGGACTAGTAAACTTTTGGTTTACAATGGCATGTGATTCAATTGCACTAATCTTGGTATAATATAACCCAGATGAAAGTGAGGGTAATTTTTCTAATATAACTTTCTTATTTGAATCATGAGTTGTGATACATAAGTACTCATGATTTCTCTCATTCATAGTCTCAATATGATATCTATTTCGGCGAATATCTTTAAAGCTCAATAAGTTTCTTCGAGACTTGGTAGACAATAGTGCATTATTTATTATGAATTTTGTTCCTTCAGGAAACAAAATTATAGCTCTTCCAGAGCCTTCTATCACATTGCCCGAGCCAATAATAGTATTAACACATTCTTCTTTTGGCACAAGATGGGTAAAATATATATTACTTTTAAGAATAGTATGCGAACTTGCCTATCCGCAAGGCAAATATCTTCAGAATATATCCTTGCCATTTTTCTTCAAAAACAAATAATAATAATAATAATAAAATGAGTAAAAGTACATGCACATTAAAATTATTCACATGAATACTTAACAAACACACATGTTAAACTATTTCATCATTGATCAAATGGCTAATATTTTCTTCAAGATCCTCAAAGAAATTAGATACATCATAATGAGTGATAGAATTTTCATAATTTGAAACAAAAATTTGTTTCCTTTCCTTTGTCATCTTTTTTCAAGGATGCTTGATAAAGATCAACTAAGTGCCTGGGGGTACGACAGGTACGTGACCAATGGCCATTTCTACCACAACGGAAGCATTTATCCTCAACTGATTTACTTTGTCCATTATTTCTTTCTTTATCCCACTTCTGGTGAGATCCTCTCTTTTGAACATAATTTCTTTTCCTTCCATAATTTTTCTTGTTAGTAAAACCTTGCCATTTACCTCTTCTGGGGTAGTTTGCCGTATTTACTTCAGAAAATGGGACGGCGCTAGCTTGGCGCGCTTCATGATTCTTTTAATAGTAACTCATTGTTGCGCTCAGCAACAAGAAGGTAAGAAATTAGCTCAAAAAAATTTTTAAATCCTTTTTCTCGATTGCTACTGCAGGAGCACATTCGAGGCATGGAAGGTCGAGAAAGCTTTTCCTAACATATCGGGCTTGAGGAAGTATCACATGATTGTACCTTTCTTCAAGGTCTTTCCACATATCTGCAGGATCTTTTAATGTGGGATATTCATTTTTCAATCATACGTCAAGATGACGATGAAGGAAAATCATGACATTGACTTTATCCTTCTGGGATGCATTATTTTTAGCCTTAATGGTATCTCCAAGATCCATTGAATCAAGATGGATTTTAACATTTAGTATCCATGATAAATAATTATTTTCAGATATATCAAGAGTATTATATCCAAGATGAAAGAGTTTCAACATAGTAAAAATTTGTTACTTGAAGTCTTGCTAAAACTTCGTTAGAGCTTTGTGCTGATAACGTGTTGTGAAATAAATAAATAAATAAGGAAGACGTAAATATAAAATAGAGAAATAAATATGCTCTTATCTCACTATAATATAAGTAATCTATATATTTATAGATATTATAATTATTGTAGTTTAAAACCACACAGAAATAAAAGAGAAGGAGAGTATAATATTTGTAACATAAGAAATGAGAGAGAATTATTTTTATTACTTGTACGTATATGGCTTCAGATCATGTCCTATTTATACATGTATGAAAGGTTTATTTTTCAACCTTCATTTAATGAGATTCTCTTGGTAACATGATCAGTTATCATGGAAAAAGGTTAAACCATTCAGTGGACATCCACTTTTGTTCTTATCACAACATTGACTAACATGAAAACTCATTTTTTAAGAATTTTGTGAAGAATTATATGATTTTATTAAAAAGTAAGTATTACATAAATACTTAAAAAGATTTCATGATGAACTTCTTCAAACTTTCTTTAAAAAAATTGGAATAAAAATATTATGTAACTAAGTTAATTTTATAACTACATTTAATATAACATCTCTAAATTCAACCAAATTTCTTACTCACAGAAATCTGTTTACTTGAACAAATAAATTTTTACGGTATAAACAATTTTTTAAAGATAAACATATAATTATTTTAAGAGAAATACAAGTAAAAAACAAAAAAATGTACTTAAATACAAAAAATTTTTTATATTAAACACAAAAATTTTATGACATAAACACAATTTTTAGAGTTTTTATACGTAAAAAAAATAAAAAAAAATCAATTTTACATGATTTTATTAAACGAAAATCAAATATACAAAACTCTTCTTTGATTATTTATATATATAAAAATCAACTTCGAGTACGCAATTTTAAGCCAGAGAGTAAACGTATTAGAAAGAGGTGACGATTAATGAGTTAAATTTCAAATTCAAAATGCACATACATCAGTCTAGGTTAACTTTGTTACATTCATATATAAATGATCTTAGAGAAAATGCTTAAAAGCTAAAATACAATAGTCTGTGACGATTAAGGGCAATTTACGAAAATAAATTAAAATTTTTGGCTTTTAAAATTACAGAAATATAATTTTTATAATTTGGATACGAAAATACAACTTTCTATAAATCTATATAAGCCGTAGAAGAAATCTCACGGATTTGAAATACACGTAAACCGTTGGAGGGGTTCTAACATTTACATTGATGAAGCATTTGGGAAGAAACCGTGGTAGAGGTTCCACGATTTTTGTGAGAATGCAAAACATTGATAAATATGCAAAACACGCACCGAATTCCACTATATGTACCAATCTAGAGTGAGTGGTGTGATAGTAGAGTATCATTTTTATTTCAGTAATTTATCATTTTATTTGTTTTACGCTCAAAAAATTGAAAAGATTCTAAAATAATAATCCAAAATAGAGAGTACATTTGAACTTAGTTAAAAGAAAAAGTTGAGTACACTAAATAGTTGTTGACATGGGCAGGCCTTCGAAATGCTTGTCCCTAGTGATGTTGTAGGCTTGCAACTTCTCTTGAAGCTTTTTTTTCTTTTATTTTGAATTTATCCTTCTTGAGTCACCCAAAAAATTTATTAGTAAATATATGAAATTATATATCATCACTACACCATATCCGGCAAATAGCAGCGGTTATGCATAGGGTTAGCAGCTTTAACCGCTGCCAAACGGATAGCAGCGGTTGATATATCCACTTAAAGATAGCATGCGGCTAAACCATTTGTAGCGGTTAATAACAACCGCTGGAACAACTGCTGCTAAATGGTATTTTGCAACGGTTCTTTTCGCTACAAAATCGTAAGAATATAACTGCTTGAAGATGGCGGTTGTTAACAGGGCATAAGCTGAAGGCTCAATTGCGGAGGGCTATTTATCCGAGGAGATTTTGACATTCTGCTCCATATATTTGGATAATACTGAGACTAGAATCAACCGACCAGCGCGAGTTGACGATCGACCTGTTGATATTACAAACAATACAGGATATACTATGTTTCCTGAAATTGGAAAAGCTTCAGGGGCTGTATCACATTTTGTACTGACCCCAATGGAAAGAGATCAGGCACATCGTCATGTGCTAGTCAATTGCGAGGCCGTCGCTCCATTTATTGAGTAAGTATGCACATATAATCATAAGCACGATTATAACCAATTTCAAACACTCAGTCATTGGACTAATTTCTTGTTATGTTGTAAAGTAAATTTAGGTCAGAAACCAAGCAAAAATTACGGGATCAAACAAGGTCGCACTCTAAGATAGACCGTGTTGTGCATGCAGAATTTCCTCGCCGGTTCAAGCGTGAGGTTCGTAGAAATTTAACCTGACCAACTTATTTGTGCCCTAGAATTATAAATTGTAAATTCCAATTTTTTATACGAACAAACTCTAATTTATGGTGCTCGGTTCCAATGGACAGTACTGTACATTCGAAAGAAATGAAGTTGCTGGCATGTGGTTTCATGCTTCAGGAAAGACGTTTTGGGGTATACAACATCAATGGGTATAAGTTTAGAACTATCACAAAGGAAGATGGGCTGAAAACACAAAATAGTAGAGTTTATGTCTCATCCAATACAAGACGTTATTCCAGCATGCGTGACAACATAGTGGCTGTTGGTAGTGTTCCATATTATGGAAAAATTGTGGACATAATTGAACTGAACTACAGCTGTCATTTCACAGTGGTTTTGTTCAAATGTATTTGGGCTAATACAACTACGAGCAGAGGAATCAAAGAAGACCATCTGGGCCTTACCAACGTTAATTTTGCTCGGCCAATTTACACCGGTGATCGAGAAGATGATGAACCGTACATATTGGCATCAGAAGCTCAGCTCGTGTACTATGTACGTGATGAAGTAGATCAAGAATGGAGTGTAGTGGTTCATGTAAAACCACAAGACTTGTATGACATGGGAGGAGAGAATGAGGATGTTGAAGCTGCTTTTTTTCCTTAGCCCGGGTTGAACATGTCAGCAGCAGGTGACATCAGTGATTTACAGTTGACAAGGGATGATGATATAGAAGACCCAGTAACAGATGTTTCAGATAACATAGATTATGTGGCATAGTGAAAATATGGCAAAACATGTGTAGCATTTTTAAAGTATCTGTGTGTGTTTGATAAGTTTAACATTGGTTATGATGTACGCAGTTTGCTGGTTACATTACTATCTATATTTTTGTATTTGAATTAAGTTTTCATTTCAAGTTGATTTTCATGAATACCACTGGTTCCTCATTTCTTCCAACAATTTTTGCTTTTATAAGTTAGTTGTCAAGACTTTGTTGTTCTCATCATCATTGTTATTGTTCTTAACCGCCAATAAAGAAAATTATGACATCGAGTAAATTATCGTGAATTACAATATTGTTATCATTGACAAATATAGTTAATATAAAATGGTGTTGTAACAGGAGAAATGAAAACGAAATATTTCTCATCATGCTGTGCAGGCATAACATTCGCTAACAAAATGGCTATAGCCTCTCCATTCTCTTTATTGAAACATGCAATTACAGTTGCCAGAGACATATTGTCCCGTAAGTTGAATGTTAGGTCTTGGTTGGAGGCTTTATCAGGTCGATCTTATTCTAATGAATACTTGGAAACGGCGAACAAAGCTACTGTGCAGGTATGTTCTTTAGCCGTACCCTTAAACACTTGAGTTAAACATTATTTGAATAATAAGTATTTTAAGTTGCTATATGCTTACGACATTTAACCGGTGATAGTTGTTCCGTTCATACTAAAATTTGTAGGAACTTCATGAATGAGGATCAAGGTACGATAAGAAATTTGACTATGTTTTTGTGACATTTGTAGTTGGTAGGACATCTGAAGACATACTTGTTGAATTAAAGGTTGGAAATAAATTTCTAGCACAGAAAGTGAATTATAGAGACACAATATGCTTTACAAAATAGATCATCAACTATACATTTTATTATGGTGCAGATGCGCTTTAATAACTCGCATGGTGTTGAGTTGGAGATTGCTTCAAAAGAGGAATTGAAGTATATAGAACGTGCTATTTGTTAATTTTGAAAGTCTTCTTTCCATAATTCCGAAATTTTTTTTCCGTAATAACTAGAATGACTTGGAAGTTATCATTATCTTTTAAGTAGATTTATATGTTGATGGTTGCATGTTCATATATTCAGTGTCAACTGAATATTTAGGCAAAATAGTTGCTGACACTCTAGATGGAGAAGACACTGATTCAGAAGACGATTTAGATGCTATCTACTCCGGTGGATATGACATCTCCAGGGATGTTGAGCTTAATAGAGTTCTAGAAGAAGACAATGAAACTTTAAACACCCAACATAGAGAAGATGCCGTACATGCTGCAAAAATGGGTTTCGATCTGAACAAGTTGCCATGGTTTGGAGATGACTTATCAGATCCGTTATCTCGTCACTGCAGCGCTTTTTTGATAGAGTATTTCTGGCCAGGTCAATACGATGTTGATGAGAAATTTTGACTCAAAACTTGTTTGTCTACTTTACTAATTCTGATTTTTATGCTCTATTGAACTTTGTTTTGAGTATATGAATTCGAACGTTCACTTGATTTTTATGTTACCAGTTATGGTTAAATACAAACTCAAAATGGCTGATACTACAAGAGAAAACCTGATTCGTAAATTCGTTTTTAGTTATTCATGTATAAATTTTTTTTAATTAATGAATTATTTTTTATGTAACATAAAATTGAAAATTTATTTAATGTATTAATTAAGTTGCAGTATTTGAACCTTGTTTTTTCATTAAAAAATAGCGAGGATTAGAACAATTATAAGAAGGCAATAATGTTTATACAAAAAAATTCAAGTTAAAAATAATATTGCAGCGGTTGGAAAAAAAACCGATGCAAAATGAATATCAATATATTCAACAATTGGATATTTAGCAGCGGTTACAGAAAAACCGCTGCAAAATGAGATTATTTAGCAGCGTCCCCTCAAACCGCGACAATAATCGCTACAAACGGGTACATTTTGCAGCGGTTACCGAAAAAACATTGCAAAATATGATCATTTGGTAGCGTCCCCTAAAACTGCCACAAGAACCGCTGGCAGATTGTATTTAGCAGCGGTTTAATAAAACTGCTACTAAATAATCGTTGCTATCTGCCGATTTTCTTGTAGTGACATCCAAATAATAAGGTTTAAAATTTTAAAAATTTAAATTATATTTATTTAAATTTTAAATATTTTAGAGTAAAATATCTTATTATTAATAACAAGATTTTCAACAATAAGGAAGTAACTGTTAATGTCATACAGAATAGAACATTTTTAAACTACAAGGAGTGAACTGGTATTGATTCTACTGGTTGTTGATGGCAATGCCAGAGATGACATAAGATTGTTAACTTAAAATTTGAGAGTTTTATTCAAATATATATATATATATATATATAGTATCAAAAATTTAAAATATTATTTTAATATATGTACTAAAAATTTGAATGAGTTACTTAAATTAAAAAATTTAAATTTAAATTGAATATAATTTTATTTAATTCAAATTATATTAGATCAAATCAAGATAGTGAAAAATAAATTTAAATTAGTACTATACAAATC
This sequence comes from Arachis duranensis, assembly GCF_000817695.3. Lineage (NCBI taxonomy): Eukaryota > Viridiplantae > Streptophyta > Magnoliopsida > Fabales > Fabaceae > Arachis > Arachis duranensis. Next base: position 19,608,277 of record NC_029775.3, read on the forward strand.
AATCATTTGCATAAAATTGAATTAGGTTGAAAAGTATAAATCAAATTAATATTATCCAAATTGTTTAAAATTATATCATTTTTACAATTTGAATAAATTCAAAATGTACTATAAAATATAGTCTTATTTCATTGATAATACAAATGATAGATGTAAATATATCCCACTCACTCTAGGTTGATATATATAGTGAAACTTGTGTATAAACTGTTGGACCTCTTTTACGGTTTATGCAGGTTTTGTATCCTCACAGAAACCGTAGAACCCCTACCACGATTTTTTTCCAAATGCTTTATCAACGTAAACCCGTAAAACCCTCCAGCGATTTACATGTATTTTAAATATGTGAGATCCATTCTACAGTTTATATAGATTTGTAAAAAGTTACATTTTCGTATTCAAACTACAAAAGTTACATTTTCATAATTTTAAAAGCCAAATATTTTATTTTCTTAAATTACTCGACAATTAACGATCAAAATGTAAAAAACTATTAAACATTAATCGAATGATCGTCTCAGAGTAGCACTATTTACAGATCAACATAACTAACACTACCCTAGTATAATATGAAAAAATCCTACGCATAAGAAAATCCTTAACATGGAACATTTATCAAATATATAGTATGAAAGAATTCTTAGTTCATCAATAGGTCGTTAAAAAAATCAATTTCATTGTTGATAAATCCAATGATGTAGGAATAGTATAATTGGAAATTACCAAAAACATTAGAAATAAAGTTTATATAAATTAAAAATTCGAGATATTTTAAAATATTTTTCAAATATTAGATTAAAAACATATTTTACTGTTTTCTCTATTATTTTTTTTGCTTTTCATATAAACTCAACAATAAAGATGTCGCTTTTATTATAGCAATAAATGTCATACATTTATCATCATGTTGTGTATGTAATATGATACAAATGAAACTGAAATAAAGTTGAAATGTAACTAAATACTAAATACAGAAACTTGTTAGAATAACAGTTAGTTAGTCCATCCAACAAGTTGGTTAATTCACACAAGCATTAGTTAGGAAGTTAGTTATTTAGAGTTAAACTCCAAAATAGTGTCTGAGATTCATGGATTGCATCGATTTAATCCCTAACTTGGCAATTGCACTGTTTATGTCCCCGACTTTGTTAAAAATGCACCACAGTCGTTCTTTTCCACATCTCTGGCTAGTTTACCTGCCGCCGAGAGTGACATGGCGCTGAGACTTGATTTCTTTTGTATTGCACTTCTTTTGGGCATTTTAATGTTTTCTTCTCAATCATATTTATTAGTTTCAGTAATTATGTGTTATGCATTCTGCTATTATGAAGTTAGATGAGTTTTAATTATTTTTCTTTATGGTAACTACTCTATCAAAACAGGATACATTACTTAAAATAAAAAACAACTCTAACATACTTTCATTCATCCATTATTAACATATTAGATACAACATTATTAGAACTTTAAAGTCATAACTAGCACAATAACTACAGTGAAAAAGACCAGTATGCCTAAGAATTGGATTATACATTTTTGGGTCCTCACTTCAACTTCCAATATTTTAATCCTCTAGACTAAATTGACCCTCACTTGTTCATTGTCATTTGCAGTAGCATCCAGTCTTCTTTTATGTTCCTCTTCTTTTTCTACATCATCAGCCCAGAGAAAAAATTCACACTATGTTTTGTCCCTAGTCTGTGTATGAAGTATGGTTAGGAGTAAAGAACATAAAACTACTTAGCAATTTTTCTTAACAAAAACTCACAATGTAATTAGGACAACCAAAGAAGGGCTTATACAGGTTGGTATTTGTTCTGACCACCGAAGCACGGGGTGGCAGCCACACCCACAACGCTCTGGCACCCACGACGGTCTGCTCCGACTTAGAGTTCTCATTGTTGACCATGTAGAGCTTTCTTGACCCTGACTCGCACATCCAATCATGATTTTCGTTTCAATGTCAAAGAGTAACAACAAAGAAGCAAAAGAAGAACGTTCCTGAGCAAAGAGAAAAAGATGAAGAGCAATAACGATGGCATGATGGACATTAGGGTTAAAAATAGCTAGCCGTTATATATATGCGTCACCGTGGCATCTTAGCACCATATTACTGCCCGCGGCAGGTAAACTGACTGGAGATGTAGAAAGGGACGACCGTGGTGCATTTTTAACAAAGTCGGAGACATAAATAGTGCAATTGGTCAGTCAGGGACTAAATTAGTGCAATCTATGAATCTCAAGGACCACTTTGGGGTTTAACTCTAGTTATTTATCTTCCTTCTCATTGTACAGATATATACACTAATTAGCTATTATATACAACATATGATGGATTATTCAATCAATAGAGAATATTTATTATCTATACCTCAATACAAGAAAAAAGATCTATGGCTACGCTTTTTTTTGCCACACTTTAAAAGCGTGGTCAATGGACACGCTTTTGTGAGGGTGGCGATTGAATAGAGATTCTGCCACGTTTTTTCGCCACGTTTCAAAAGTATGGCAAAAAGGGTCAACAGCCACGCTTTTGGAAGGGTGGCAATTGATTAGAGATACAGCCATGTTTTTTTTGTCACGCTTCAAAAGCATGGCCATAGAGAGAAACATGGACGTTTTAAAAGCGTGACAATAGGGTTTCATTACAGTAGCGTTTATAAAGTGTGGCCATATCCTGCACTCTTTTGGCACGCTTTAAAAGCGTGGCCAAAAGGTTCTTAAAAATTAAAACCCTAATAACCCCAAACAAAGCTTCGGGACTCTTTCTCTCTCTCAACTCTTACCGTCACTCTTATCTATGGCAACCCTGAAAGATCTCAGATCCCCGCCATCACCAGCACCGTCCTTGCTGCGCCATTAGCTTCCCCTCTGCCTCGTCTCCTCCTCATTACTGGCATCATCCTCATTTACCTCGTCACTAGCGTCGTCCTCCTCGCCGATCTTCTCTGCATCATCTCCATTACGCGCTACTGTCTCTTCTCTGCTCTCCTTCTTTGTCGTGTCGCCTTCCTTGTCATCGCCTTCCTTGTTGTTTTGCCGCTCTCCTGCCATCTTCCTGCTCTGGCCACCATGCCCTAACGCTCACCATTGCCTTCCTTGTCATCGCGCTGCTGACATCCCCTCCACTGCACCTCCGTCTCGCATCTGTCACACCATTTTACCATTTTGCCTTCCTTGTCGTTCATGTTTGCCTCGCTGTTTTTACTTTGCTCCTTCGTTCCTACTGGTGCGTCCATCTCTGTCATTTCGTACTCCTTCTTCCATGCTGGTTTATGGCTGCTCAGTCTTCTCTGCTCATTGGTCACTAATTCTGCTGGTATGTTGTGAAGGTAAAGATTTTTCCTCAACTAATTATTGTTACTTTGTTGTTGAATCAAATATCAGATTGGTAGGTAGATCAACTAAAATGACCCAAAATGAATAAGTTCTTTTCAATTGGAAGGCGAAATTCTAATTTAAGTCCTGACAAACAAATTCTCAAGTCATTCTTACTGTTATATTTTGGCAGAATTTGTGTATGTAAAATTGAAAATGTTATCAAATAAAAACTAAATCAATGTGGTTTAAAATTAGGAATGCTATCAAATTGGTCATATCAGTTAAAAAATATGCAGCTGCCAGAAAAAATGCAGAGCTGTATTACTATGAATTTAAGTATTAAATTCCTTGTTTAGTTTCTAGGTAAAATATGTGTAAAAATATCTAGGATATAAGTTCCCTATATATGCTTACTGCTTAGTGTTAGTCTTGAATCTTTAATTTCTTTAACTTCAAATGCAATGAATACATAAATAAAAAAAAAAAGATGTGACATGTAAGATGTGGTCCTCCTGTACATTAAAGTGTCAAGTTATCAATGTAATATTTCTTCTTCTTGTCTGTAAAATCAATTACATATTATATATGCATAATTGTCTATTGTCAATTTAACAATCATTCTGTTGCTACTCCTGTAAATATTGAACAAAGATTAATTTAGATTTGCTTTTTATTTATTCAAAATAAACTTTATTTGCTCTACTTCTATTGCCATTCGTCAAATGATTGTATAGAGTTAGAGTGGTTTGTGTTTTTGAACAATTTAGTGTAGTTAGTATACTTATTGCTTGTGAATTGCAGTGGCATTGTAGCTTGTAGGCATTAATTAAAATTTAAGGGAAGGGAGTCCATAAAGGTTGAAGTTAAAAGGAAAACAGAACTGGATCCTAATGTATTTCCCCATCAGCAATCAGCAGCTCCCAACACTTGCTTCCATTTCCCCTTTTTTATTCCTTTGTATAAAAGAAATATAAGTTTATTTATGTTTTTCAATTGGTGTTAACACCGTTATTTAAATTCTATTAAAGTTTAAGAAAAGTGAAAAAAAATTATGAGTTAGGACTTAGGAGTATAGAAGTATAAATGGCACAGCATGATGAGTTAATTTTAGTAGTAGTAGAAAGAATAAATGCATTAGGCCAATTAGTAGTAGTAAAGGCCAATTTGTGCTTTTTCCCTCTACTTGCTCTGGTTGCTGATTCAGACCTCACTTTAATGTTCATGGTACGACATTAGCTTGTGATTCTAATTTTTATTATTATTTTTTTTTTTGAAGTGAGAAATTCAAAGGGAATGAAATTATTGCAGGTTTGAAAATTTTTCTAATAGAAAAATGTTTTTTTTTAAATAAAATATCAACTCAACCAAGTTAAAACTTTAGCATTGGAATGAATTATGAGAAAAAGGGGGTTTTGAATCCAAGCTATATGGATAATAAAAAATTAAAGATTTATGTTATTTTTCCACCAACTCGGAGCATTTTTCTCATTTGTTTCTAAAAGTTTTGAGCTTTTAAAATCGAGTTATTGTTTAATTCTAGTTTCCCTTAGATGTTGAGTGTTATCCAATATTCATTTGCATTTCTGCAATGTTTTCTTATTTTGGGTATCTTTGAAAATTCTTTACTCATAACTTAGGAACTTTCTATAAATTTTTATCCGTTTACTTGTTCAGGTATCCAAGTTAAAAACTTATAGATGAAGCTACTTTGCCTTGATGAATTTTTCACTGTGCTTAAGTCTAAACCATTTTCATTTCATTACCTTCTTCTATTGATGATGTGATATGTTGTTAAGAGTAATGAGGTGCATGGGTGTTCCTACCTTTGAGTTTATTACCATGAAATTGAAAGTATGGTATTGGTGTAATCTTTTGAAACCCTTTTCTCTTGTTGGTGTAATCATTTTTCTTCTCTCTCAATCTCAATTTCAAACTCAACTCAACATATCAAGTTCCTCTCTATTCTCATAATCGATTAACCCATACTTCCTTTATTCAGATGAAAGTCCTGGAACACCTCTTATTCTTCTTCAACTTACATCCCAGAATAATTATCATGGTCACATGACATGTGAACAACACTCTAATCTAAGAATAAGGTTAAATTTTTTGATGGATCTATTGTGAATGTACAAGATCCCTTGTTCGAGGCTTGGACAAGTGCAACAATTTTTTGCCCTCATGGATCAATTTCTCTCCCAGTTTTAAAATTGCCAAAAGTGTATGTGGATTAGTTCGACACTAAATCCATGGATTTGAAGAATCACTACTCTCAAAGATATGTTTTCAGAGTTAGAGAGCTAAAAGAAGAATTCTATGCAATCAGGCAAAGTGATTCCTCTGTAACCACCTACTTCACTAGATTGAAGGTCATTTGGGAGGAATTAGAGAACTTACGAGAAATTTCTAGCTTTGTATCTTGTGTTAATGGCTGTCATTGTGAATTAAAAGTTGTTAGAGATCATGCATCAGAATATTATGTTGTGCATTTCTTCAAAAGCTTAAATGAGCAATGTAATATACGGTCTAACCAAAATTAATTAAATAATAAGTTAAATAGGAGCGAATATGGTTGGAAGATTTGACAATTAGAATTTGATAATTTAAATATGATATTTGGATTCAGTGAATTTTTTCGAGTCAGAAAACATAGTTTTCTGCGTAAAAGCGCGCAGTGGAATTTTGACCGGCAGTACCGGCTGAGATCTGTCTAGTGCTACAGTTGAGAAAATTGATTATGAGTAAATAAGATTAAGAAATGAAGAATTATAATTAGGGGAGGTAGAAATATTTAAAGTGCAATTTAGAGCGCTAATCTTAAAGGGTTTTGGCCCAAAATTAGGCCAACAGACAAAAATAAGTGAACCGGGCCTAAGTGGGCCTAAGACCCAACATATATAAATATTAGTTATGAGTATTTCAGCTTATTTTATCCTAAAAATAAGAAGAGGGGCGCTGAATTGAGAAGAGAGAAGAGAAGAGAGAAAACCTAACTCTCTTTGATCTTCAAACCACCATAACTTGAGCTACGGAGCTCCGATTGACGAGCCGTTTGTGGCCACACATCACTCTTTTCATCCTCTACAATCCTGTCTAAGTTTTGTGGTGAGTATTCTATTCTTCTCTGCCCAGTTTTTGAAATTCTCTACTGTTACACGTTTTTGGGTAGTTAGTGTTGAAATCTTATTATTTTGGGTGTTTATGGATACTCCAACATAGATTCTAAGTGGGTTCTATCCCTACTTCATATGGGCTGAGGTAAGAAATACTCAAACCCTTGTGATTTATCATTTTTATGAGCCCTAGGTTGATGTATGTATGTGAAATTGGTTATGTTAGTGTATTTGGTGATTTTGATGCACAATTGGGAGGTTGGTATTGCTTGTGGAGCTTTGGTGAGACTTGGATCTAGGGTTGGTGGAGACTTCCATAGAAGAGACTCAATTGGTTTGGCTACAAGAATTTGGTAATTTTGGGTGAAATTATATAGATGAGGTATGTTTGGTTTTGGTTGAGATATATTATGTGGTCATATATGTGATTATGATTATTGATGCCTTGATGGTATGATGATACATGAGAGATATGCATGTTGTGATATATGCTCGAGGAATGATTAAGGTTGATTTGTGGGTAAAACCATGTGATAGTGAGTATGATATTGATTATGTATAATAATGGTTGATTGGAAATAGTATTGTTGGAAATCGGGATGAGGAAAGATGCATGACATGTTAATGTGTTTATAATTTAGTCATTTGTTTGAAATGGGTAAAAAATGGTTATATGGCGGTTTTGTGAATTGTGGTAAGGTGTTAATGTATGAGTTGAGGAGGCTTGATGTTGATTTTGGTATATTTTGATTGATTTCAAAAAGGGTTGAAATTGGCATGCTTTGGTTGATATTGAAAAGGATTGAAAATGACTTGTTTTGAAAATGGCACTTTGTGATTTTGTATGAAAATATGGTTTTTGGGCATACTTTGACGGAACATAACGTGGACTCTGGATCCCCGTTTTGTGTCAAACTCATTTAGAAATAAAATTGGATTCGGGGTGTCCATGTCGTTCGAAGAACGGGCGAAAAATGATTTAAAACGAGGAAGTTATGTCCGTTGAAAGATTGGGGGTTTAATCTGTGAATTCTGCAGCTTTTAACTTAGAAAATTTTTAGCAGAATGCCCCCCACGCGTAGGCGTGTTTGACGCGTATGCGTCGCTTTTCAAGAAGGCACCATCCACGCGTGCGCGTGGTGTGCACGTGCACGTTGATGCACTGCACCCAATGCCGAGCCATTTTTTCCGAGAGTTGTGCCGGAGTAGTGCCAATTTTGTGCGCAGGGCACAAACGCACCCACGCATACACGTGGCTGACGTGTGCGCGTCCCTTTGCTGTTTTTCCACCCACGCGTATGTGTGGGCGACGCATACGCATCAATGAACATTGTGGCCATCCACGCGTGCGCATGGAGGACGCGTACGCGTGGCCCTGTTTTCATGTCAAAGTTGATTTTTGAGTTTTAAAAGCCAATCTCATACTTCTAAACCTCCGATCTCACCCCTTATGTATTAAATCATTATTATATGCCTAGCAATGAGAAATGAGCTAGGGGGTGTGGTAACTTGCGAATGAAGCAAGGGCAAAAGTTATGATCAATGATGATCAAAGATGACTATATGAGATATGGAGGATGACGGTGGAAGTACCGTGTATGCCATGAGCCGAAGGGCTATATTTATTGATAAATGGCTGGTTCTTAATTGAACCATGAGCCGGATGGCTAAGTTATTGCCTGGTATGGCGGAACCATGTTGATAAATTGGCTAGTTCTGGATTGAACTGTGAGCCGGATGGTTGAGTTATTGCCGGGTTACGGCAAAGCCATTATTGATTATGGCTGAGTATAAATGCATATATGATTAATGAACGAATATGATAAATGAATAATGATGGAAAATGTTGAATGTGAGTATGCTTGTGTTTTCTCTCTGGTTGTAAGGGTGACAGGGCACCGATACCCTCTAATGGCGACAGGGCGCAGATACCCTCTAATGTCGACAGGGCGCATATACCATCTAATGGTGACAGGGCACATATTCCCTCTAATGATATTAATGCGCAACAGAGAGACTGTGCTCGGGTTAGCTACCGGACACGTCGGGTTGGCTTAATAACTGACAGATGATATCATCAGCCATAGGGCAGGCATTCATCATTTGTATATGTTTGAATTGTTTGGGTTTGCCTATTTGTTTTAGATTTCTACATCATATATGCTATGTTACCTGATTATGTGCTACTTGTTCTACTTGTACCTTATTTGTGTATTACTTGCTTGTATTGCTTGTATTTGTACAACTGAGAGGCCCCTCATGCTGGTGTCGGTGGATGTTGAGGGCTATTCTTGATGAGATGAATTGATGATGCGATTGCATGATGATGATGATCATTGAATGAGATAATTTGAGCTCCCTGGGTATATGTAGTGATGTGGTTTCACTAGTTCCAGGTGAGGATATGATGTACTAATATAGAATTGCTGAGGTAGAACAACTAGTGATTGTTTTGCTTATGACTCTGAGTCTGATTCGTGGAAGAGTCAGCGAGTTGGGAAATATGTGAAACATGAATTAGATTTAGCACTCCCTTATTACAGTTGCCTATTCATGGATTAGCGAGAACATAGGATGGATAATTGGTGAAGAAGTTTAGGATGCTTAGTGAGTTTTTATTGCAGTGCATTGTATTTATTTGGCACTTTTACCGTACTGTGAACCCATGGGCCCGGAGTTCTCATTCCGTATATATCTCTTGTTTTTCAGATACAGGTTCAGGTGCTCAGAAGTGAGTTGTGGGTCGTCTGAGAGACGACGAAAATCTTTATTTTCTCTACTTTGTGTTTTACTTAGAATCTCTCCACCTTTGTTTCGAAAAGATTATATTATGTATTGAACTCTTTTGAACTTGCCTATAGAGGCTCTCATGTTTCCTTTGGGAGAGATTAGGATATACTGTTGTCAACTACTTTCATACTGTACCCTAGCCGGCCTAAACTTCGCGGGTCGCGACTAGTGACTATTTACTTATGTTATATATATCTAGCTGTTATCTATCTCTTAATATTCTTTATGCCTTGTCCGTATATCGCTTTCGACTTCACGGTTTATCTTTTTGTTGATGAAACGTGAGTGATACGTCTTCGCGATTTTATTTCTACTCTTTTCAGGCTTCTCGATTAATACTCCTTTCGAAATTACTTATATTTATATATTAAAAATCCACCTAAGAGTCGTACCACCGTAGTATCATTGACTTATGACTCGAGCATAAGAATTTGAATATTAGGGTGTTACAAGCAATACTTTACTGTTAAGTCACAGACAATACTTCTAAATCCATTGCTTGACATCAACATTGTTCTAGCAATGTTAACACAATAGTAAAGACAATTAAATTTTAATTTTTTAGAAAACAAGATAGTCACCAATTCATTAGAGGTGCAATATTTAGGAAGCAGCAATCCTTCCTAATAAGGGAGAGAAAGGGGACTAAATATTTCTAGAAGAGGATAAGACGATAGCAATCAAAAGAGTTTTGATAGAGATTACACTTCAAAGTTATGCACCTATTGCCATCATTTAGTTAAAAATTACTACAAGAAGAATGGTTACCCATCACATTTCAAGCAAAAATCAGCTAACATCAATATTGATGGAACAATTAAAGATTCCAGTGCTGAAATCACTAATTTTGGACATGATGAAAAGAATAATGAAATATTTGCTGTTTTGACTTAAGATAAGAATGAAACTCTAATAGTTTTGTTCCAGCAACCAACCATAACAACTCTAAATAATGTAAATCATTTAACTTTTACAGCTATCCTAACTCAACCAAAATATAGACACATTTTGACTGCATTGTCGTGTTTTAATAAAACTTTTACATATGATACATTTCAATATTTTTATAATATTCCCACATCAAATTAAATCCCCTTCATGATAACTCTGCATCAACTCATGAGATTGATCATACGATTGCTACATCTAGTCATGAGAACAATTCACTTAAATTAGTTCAGAATGCATATTCACTAGCATTAACACATCATGACATTGAACCTTCTGCATAATCATTAGACTCAGTACCTTATTCACCCATTAATGCACCATAATTTACTGCACCTGTCTTGAGAAGGTTCGAGAGAGAAAGAAGGCAACCTTCTTATCTAAGAGATTTTCATTGCTTCAACATTTTATCGCATAAGAGTCTAATCAATGCCACCTAATTACTTTCAACTTTTAAATATTTTCTATCTTAGCATTTGTTATATGCATCTTTCTCTTCCAAACATCCATGCTTTCACTTTAGCTCTCATAAATAACCCATACCTTAAGTATTATTATGAGGTTGTTATGCATGATTGCTGAAGAAAGGCTATTGAAGTAGAATTTGTAACATCTTTTTTTGGAATAAAAACTCATTGTATAAACTTATAATGAGATATAATATTTTATCATAATTATACAAATACAATTATTAAATCAAATACAATACGTCTGACTTTGGTCCACAAATAATATAACATACTTTGCAAAAGTAATTATAGAAAGGTTTAATTACCTTGTTGGTTCCTATAGTTTCGCAAAACTTTTAATTAGGTCCCTATACCTTTTTTTTCCTTTTAATTGGGTACCTACACTAATTTTTTTTCAATTAGGTCCCTCTTGCCAGTAATTGGCTTAATTTTATAGGGACCCAACTTAAAAAAAAATTGGCGCAGAGACCTAAATAAAAGAAAAAAAAAGTGTAGGGACCCAGTTAAAAAAATTTTTGGTGCAAGGACTCAATTAAAAGCAAAAAAGTACGGAGACCTAATTAAAAATTTTGCAAAACTATAGGGATCAACAGAATAATTAAATCTTAGAAATCTACATGATATTTATACACGATCTTGTAAAATACACACACTTGAAGTACGCTTTCCATGAGTTCTTACTGAGTTTGATTTGAAACCACATACATGTATATAGATATAAGTAAGAATTTAAAATTCTCAGTAAATATGATAATTTTTCATTTATGTTGGTTTCGGTCATTCGTAATGGAAAATATCGTTGCTATCACAGTTATAAAAATGATTCTTTTAATAGAATACAAATATGTCTTATATGATATCTTTATTTTCTTTTCACTTTTCTTCATCTAGTCATCTCATACATACAAAACCTTTTTAAAAAAATCTCATCTCTTGGGTGTCTCATAAAATTGTGACAACAAAATAGAATTACAACGTACTAACTAAAACATTTTGCCTGCTTAACGGTTAATAGTCCATCTTACATATTTATTTTGTTTTTATCATAAGTAATTAAAAAATAATATTGTCATCTCAAATTAAATAATAATAATAAGTAACACAACAATGATAAAAGACTAATAATAACAATAAGGGTTAAGTACTTTTTTCGTCCATAAGGTCTGAGGTGAAAATCAAAATCGTCTCTGACCCCCATCCCCTTCTTCCTACCCCTCTCTTCGGAACCCCCCTCCCAACCACAACCCCAACTCTTCTTCTCTCTCTTTCCGCTACCGTACCATCTCCGTCCCCGCCTCCTTCTCCACCTTCTTCTCTCCGATGAGGTCCACAACCTCGCCGCCCAGTCCCACGTCGCCGTCTCCTTCGAGATCCCCGACTACACCGTGACGTCGTCGCCACCGGGGCCCTCCGCCTTCTAGAGGTTGTGCGCTCCCACATTAACCCCATCGGGCGCTCGCACAAGATCACGTGCAGAAGTGAGAATTTTGTGACGCGCAAGATCACGCTGGTCGTGGGCCGGATCAAGAACGGCATCAAGCTCCATCAACCACAACTGCCATAGCGCCAGCAGCAGTAGGTTCCGGCACCGACACTTCCTTCTTCCTCTTTTCGTTCTTTTTTTTTTTAAGTTTTGAAGAACATCAACATCATTTCTGTCTTTTTATTTTTTTATTTCTGTGCTGATTTTGGATTTGAAGTTGCAGTTGATGATTGTTGAATTATTGTTAAATGTGAAATCTCTGTTGATTTATTTTGTGGTTGTTGTTACTGAAATTGCTGAATTTGTTGTAGTTGAATTTGATTGTTATTGTTGTTGAATTTAGTTTGTGGGTGAAAGATTTTTTGTTGTTACTGTTGTTAATGATAAGGGTGTGAAGGATTTTTGGTTTAAGGAAGAAAGAAGAATTGGAATTTTGAGGAAGGAGAATGGGATGGGGAGGGAACAGGGAAGAGATATCGGGGTGGGAATGGGGTGTGTTTTTGTTTTTGTTATTATTTTTTAGTATTATTTTTATTATTTGTTAAGGGTAATTTGATAACAAAAATAAAATTGAAATAGAAAAGAATGATTTTATAACATTTATAACGTTGAGGATGATTTTAATAAGAAAAAAAAGTCGATGACGATTTTGATTTTTACCTTAGATTTTAGGGACGAAAAAAATTTTCAACCCTAATAATAATAATAATAATAATAATAATAATAATAATAATAATATAACAACGATAGTAATAATAACTAATGGATAATCATAATACTAAAAATTAATTAATAACAATAATATAATAATAATTTACCAATACTAATATTAATAAAGTAAATATATGATAAATAATATAAACATAAATAAATAAAGAAAACAGAATGATGGTAATCCACGCATTAACCGAGAAGAGATAATATTAATAATAGTAATAATATTAACATTTACAAAGTAATCAGAACAGCAGTAATCCGCATTATTGGACCGAAAAAAATAAGAAATAGATAATTAAATATAATAATAACAACAATAATAACATTAGTCAAACTCCATATAAAAAGCAGGGATAACACAAAATAGTTAGAAGTAAGAAAATAAAGTATCAATGGTATATAAATAATTATAATAATATATAATCAAAAGAATTATTTAAAAAAAATATGTATCTTAAAATTTTAATATCAATAATTTTTTTTCTTTTTCTCCTGTCACTTCTCTCTTATTTTTTTTTATTTTTTTTTATTCTCAATCTCTCTGCACTTCTAACTTCCTCTACATGCATACACATCCGCACGCACGCACATAAAAGAATGAAGAAAAATATAAAGGTTTATCAATAGCCTATAAAATGAGGTTAAATCTATGACTACCTTTTAAACTTTTTCAATTTGACTTCAGACTAGATTTGAAACTTATTGATTTTATTTTGTCTCTTCACGATTAATTAGGTACTGAGCAAACTCTTTACTTTTAGTTACTGTGACTTCTGTGGAATAGATAAAGCAGGAGATAATTTTATTTAATCTTTTGTCGAATAAAACCAGAATCAGAATAAAGAAGAGAAAATGACACAGTCATGTATTCTAGTTCAATCACCTTGTACAATGTGACCTACATCCAGTCTCCACCATAATTATGGTGAAATTTTCACTAATCTTTTATAAATATTACAATTACTAATTTTTCTAGGATTATACCCAATCCTATCGGGGACAAATCAAACTTCTATCGAAATTTAATTTGGCTAGGTTCACCCCTAACTTTCAACCATAAACTGCTTACACAATTTAGCAAAGGAATCCCCTCAAGATCATAAATACAAAATAGAAATACATATAAAAGAGTTTGACATAATTTTTTGACTTTTTAAGATAATTCTCTTTGCCTTTTTTCTTAATGGCTTTTACTGATACCTCACTTAATGCTTTTTTCTATTGAAAAGAAATAAAGAAAAATGAACGCTGAAGAATAGAAAATTTAATGTGAAACCATGAAAGAGAAGAAGGTTTAACTTGTAAGTTATGAGAACCCAAACTGTGTGCTCACTTTTTAATTCAATTTTTGACTGTTTATCCTTTTTAAAAAGGAGTAAAGCTTCCAAAGTTTGAACTGAATTTGAACACCTTTGACGTGTTCTTCTTTCCCAAATAACATAGTAGTAACGTAGAAAAGAGATGGGACAACAACAGTGATTAAAGTTGACATGCATCCTTACCTAACTGCTTCTTTTTCTTTCTTTTTCATTTGACTTAGCCATTCATTAATTCGTTGGCTCTAAATTTTGTTCTTGACCTTTGATTTATAGCAGAGATTCACAACCTCTATTTTTTTCAACTTATCCAGATGGTGCATGCAGGAGGAAGGCATCTTCAACAAGCTGCAATGGAAGCACAAAGATAAAAATGTTATTCTGATTTCCTTTTGATTCAACCTTGATTTGATTTTTGCTTTTGTGCCACAGTCTCTGACTTTTTTTTCTTTTCTCTTTGTTGCTTGATTTTGTAATCATCTTTTTTCTTTTGATTTGAACCCTAATCTATGCTTCCTTTTCTTACTTACTTTTAGAACTAATCACGTGAGTTGAAAAGAGAAAAGAAAGAAGGAGAGTTCGGTTGCTTGGTAATGGACCAAAGAAAAGTGTTGCATCATTTCATCTTGATTAGTGATTAGCAACAATTGTTATGGGCCACAAGAGAATGTATTATTTGTTGTTGGGCCTTGTTTATTACAATATCATTTTATTTTGGTCTGCACACTAGCCAAACAAATTATAAACACAATTTGGCTTTTGGCCCAAAATTATAATATTTAATCATCATCAAATTATTATTTTTATTTTCTCAAACTCAACAAAAGACACAGACAGTATTTTGCGTTGCTGAACCATTGTCTTATTTTTTTAACTATTACATTAAACTTATTGCGTGTATTATTTTGTTATCATATAATGACTAAAAAAATCCTAACTTTATATTATAGTTAGTAAAAATAGATATCTATATTATTATTATTATTTTACTTTTCATGAAAAAGAGATAAAAAATTGAATATATTATGTCAAATATTTATATATAAAAGAATAAATATTACAGAATCTACTGCACTTGAGCAGAATAAGACTTGGACCATTACCTCTCTTCTTCCTGTAAAAAATGTAATAGGCAGTAAATAAATTTTTTTAAAAAAAAATTCACGTGGATAAAACCATTGAAAGGCACAAGGCATGACTTATTGCTCAAGGTTTTACTCAAATTTCTGAAGTAGATTATATTGATACTTTTAGATCTGTTGTGTAAATGTGCACTATCAGAGTTTTTTTAGCTATTGCAGTAGCTAAACAATGGCATCTTCATCAGTTTGACATCAACACGACTTTTCTTCATGTAAACTTTTATGAAGGAGTGTACATGAAAATTCTCAAGGGGTTGAAGTGCTGAAATCCTAACTTGATTTGTAAACTATAGAGAGATTTTTTATTGCTTAAAACAAGCCAATTGTCAGTGGCACATCAAACTGTCATATGCATTAACCAAAGGTAGGATTTGTTCAATATGAAAATGATCACTCACTATTTATGAAATTGACCATCAAAGGATTCACTGCAATTCTATTTTATGTGGATGATTTGGTCCTGACAAAGGATGATTTAGATGAGATTCAAGTTGTCAAAGTTTTCTTGGACAGCAAATTTAGCTTCAAAAATCGTGGTATTTTAAATTTCTTTATTAGTATGGAAGTAGCATAAAATAAGAAGAGCATTGCTCTTTACCAATGAAAATATGTGTTGGATTTGATCACAAATTGTGGTTTGTTCGGTGATAAACAAGCTTCCACTCCCATGAACTATACTGTTACTCTCTCTAAAGATTCAGGTTCTCCTCTTCTTGATGCATCTATTTACAGAAGATTGATAGGTACCTTACAAATACTAAATTAGATTTGAGCTATTCAGTAGAGTGCCTGAGTCATTTCATAGATTTTCCAACTGATTCTCACTTGAAAGCTGCCTATCAAACCCTTCGTTACCTCAAGCGATCCCCAACAACTAGTCTTTTCTTTTCAACTAGTAATACGTTCACTTTTTTAGGTTATAGATTTAGATTAGGGAACTTGCAAAGATACTAAAAAATCAATTAGTGGATATTGCTTCTTCCTCATCTAAGCTCTCCTCTCTTAAAAGAGTAAGAAACAAAGACCGTCAATATTCAATTAGTGGATATTACTTCTTTTGAAATTGAATACTGTGAATTGGCCTATGTCACCTTTTGAACTTGTTTAGTTGCTAAAACTGTTGAAGGAGTTTAATGTTCAACCACCTATACCTATTGTAATATTTTATGATAGCAAATCTACCATTTACATTGCCTCCAGTCTTGTATTCCATAAAAGAAACATATTGAAGTTGACTGTCATGTTGCTCAAAACAAATACAAAGAAGAAATTTTTAACTTGTGTCACATTGACTCCGGCGAGCAAACTACTAACATCTTCACCAAATCCCACCCCTTGCTCTAGCGCCATTCTCTCACTTACTATCCAAGCTAGGATGTCTTGATTTACACAAACCAAGCAATGCCAGTTTGCAAGAGTATATAACATGATATAGATTGTTTGCAAGTTGAGCTAAAATAAAGTTGAAATGTAACCAAATTCTAAATGTAGAAAGTTGTTAGAGTAGCTGTTAGTTAGTTAGTTAGTTTACTTAGCAAGTTGGTTAATTCTCACATTAGCATCAGTTAAGAAGTTAGTTATTTATATTCTCTCTCATTGTACAGATATTTATAGAGGTATTCAAAATCGATCCAAACCAAATAAAATTAACCAACCAAACCAAAAAAATCGAAAACCGAACAAATCAAAAATTGAAAAAAATAGAAAAAATGACATTTTGCAGATATTTTTGTGGTTCAGTTCTTTTTTTATTTTGATATGAAAATTCTAACCGAACTGAATCGATTTACTTAAAAACCCTAAATAAACCAAACCCCCTCTACTAGATGACCCAGCCACCAGCCACTCCAAGAACCGTAATTCTTTCCACTCTCCAGTCTCCACTGCACAGTGCCAAAAACTCCTCCTCCTACCCTCCACAGCACCGTCATCCTCTCAGCTGTTGACGTCGTTGATGAGTGCTAGAGATCAGTTTAGAATTTTAGAAGTTTAAAAGTTTGAATGCGTCGTAGATATAGTTCTAAACCGCCAACTAATACTATCAAAGTTTAGTGAAAATGTCACAAATTCAAAACAATATCGAGGATTTTGATCCTAAGTTGTTCTCTCTTGGAATCACAATCGAGTGCATTATCATTGACTATGGAAAAATCGGGATATTAATGGCAATCGACGGAAATTTAAATAACTAGAAATAAAAAAAAGCTAGCAATGAGTAAATGTCAAGATAATTTAAAGTAAGAGCAATTAAGACAATTAACCAGTGAAAGAAAGTAAATTCAAATGCTAAAAAATCTTGGCAAGTGTTTAGGGTCTAGGATCACTATGCTCGTCACTAATCACAGTATGATAATTATAAAGAGCAAATCCAATTCGTCAACCTCTACAAATTAAAGAAAGTCAATTAGGCTTAATTAATTCTAATCTACAAGTCCTAACTAATTTACTAATTAAATTAGTAAAAGATTAGCATTAGTGAAAACAAAATTAATTAATATCTCTAAATTAATAAATTATCAATCAATTTGGACATCAATAAGTCAAGGTCACCCAGTTTTCCAACCCAAACCAAGAATGTAAAATATACTCTATAACTAAGTCAAGCATTTTATCAAACACTTAAGAGTACATAAACATAAAACTTCATAAATTATGAGAATTAGAAAAATCTACAACTTCTCAATGCAATCAATCAATGATAACAACTCAATTAAGTATAAATGAAACATAAAATATCAATTTCATTAAAAGAAAATGAGAATTTAACATATTCATAAACTAAAACAACAATGTAGAAAAATTAACAAAAGATTTTAAGTAGAGTATCAACATAAGAAATTATAAACAAAAAAAAACTCCAATTAACAAAACTAAAATCTAGAACTAAAAAGAAATTTCATAAGAAACTCTTGAATTCTAAAGAGAAGTTGGAGCTTTTCTCTCTAGAATTCAAGGTCTAAAACCTAAAAAAGGAAAAATAGTATATAATGTTAATGTTGCCTCCTTTCCTCTTCATATTGGCTTCATAATAGCATCAGAAATAGTTATTGGAGTTTCTTAGAAAGCCCAAAATCGAAGATGCACGTGTTTCATTAAACCAGGCACGTGGGGTCATCTCGCGCATGCGAGGAGCAGTCGCTCGCGCGAAAAGCTTGCCCATGCGAGGAAGGTCCTCCCACACGAATAGCTCTCTCACGTGAGAAATGTCTGCCCACGCGAGCTACCAAAAAGCTCCACTCCCAAATCACTTCTCGAATTCGCTTCTTCACTCCATTATTTTCGATCCTTAGAGGCTATTGATGTACCTAAATTCTAAAATACTTAAATACATTTGATCATCGCTTCAAATAGGATAAAATGAGATTAAGAAATTAATGATTAGGAGAATAAAAAATTATCTATTTCACACACAACTTCATCGAAAGCAAGATTTAAAAAACTCAACTAATTGAGCCAAAATTATGCAAAGTAGTTGATAAACTCTATACTTTCAAAAACAATTTAAAATGATAAAATAGAATTTATCAGTTGGACAACACCCTCGCAGCGGCCTTTCCTTGTTGCGCTTCCCTTTCCTCGGCGCGACCCTTTCTCTCCTTCCCTTCCTCGTCGTCCTCCACGCACAGCAGCTGCCGTCTCCTCCATGCTGTGTCTCTCCACGCACCAGGAGCTGCTGTCACCCTCCACGAACACAGGCCACCATCTCCCCCACGCACAGCAACCGTCGTTTCCTTCAAATATGTCTTGATTTATATGAATAGGGATATATTGCTAAAAGAATTATTTTCCTATCAATTTATAATTTTTTTTATTATCTTGAAGTTTTATAGATTGATGGCTATTATAGGTTTTCTGTTGTTCGTGAGATATGTCAAATTGAGCAATAAAGAGAAAATAGAATGGAATAACAGGTAAAATTCCTTTGTATCTTTTTACCTTCTCATGAGATCAAATTTTTTTGGTGACGATTCACGTGAAGAGCTAATTGTTCATAGATTATCTATTTTCTCAAATTCAGTACTGAGAGTAAAAATCTGTTATGCTAAAAGTTAATCTTAGTTCTATCCAATTTATTTAATGACAGTGTATGTAACGGAGTTAATAAAATGTGCAGTCTTATGTTTTTTTTTTTTGACAGTGTAAATAGGTAGTTTTTATTCATGAATAGGACTAATAATGTCCGAAAAAGCAAGATTACAAATATTGCTTGGAGCATCTTCCATCCACACCTCATTTGAATTGGTAAGAGCCATTTTAGCCAATTCATGAGCTACCCTATTACCACTTCTTTTCACATGAGAGAACTTTACTGATCTTAAATTAGTTACTAAATTAAAACAGTCAACAATAAAAGACCCAAAATAATTATTTTGCCTCTTGTTGAGTCTGAGACTTTGGATGACTTCTATATTATCATTCTCCACAATGACATCAAAAAAACAGCATTGTTGGGCTTTTTCTAAACCCATTAAGCAAGCCAATGCTTCAGCCTCTTGGGAATTGAGGGATAAGTCCCCTTTCCACGTGCTGGCCATTAAAATGGCACCAAAATTATCTCTTGCCACTATTCCTATGCCAACCAAACCATTCTCTGAAGTAGATGCATCCACATTTATTTTAATGGTATTGGTAGGTGGACAATTCCATCTTTCGGAGCTATTGGAGCCAGGAGGTGGTGATTGAATCTCGGCATCAGTAATTCTCAGAGCAAACAGGAACTCCTCATGCTTTCTTCTTGCCCGATCAACTGCTTCCATGGAAGATTCTTCTATATTCTCAAAGATGAGATGGTTACGGCTTGTCCAAAGAGATAGAAGACAGTTGCAGAGCAAACCTTGATCTTGGGAATTAAGGGATTTCAGCAGAAATTCAATCCATTCTGGTGCTTCCATAGATGGATTTGCATTTGTTCGAATTGTCAAGGGGGATTCAAACCAAAATCTTCGAGCAAATTCGCAATTCTTGAAAAGGTGAGTTTCAGATTCTTCATTCTTCCAACATCGGGGACAGAGGGCAATACAATTGACATCTCTCTTTTGCAGGTTCAATTTTGTTGGCAATGATTTATTAAGGATTCTCCACGCACAGTGAATTGCGCGGGGTTGGGCTTTTGCTTTCCAAAGCTGTTTCCACCGAGGCTCTTCTGGGTTTTGTGGTAGTCCACTTCTATTCCGAAGTTGTTCTTGCTTTATAATCCTGTGGTACGCATCCTTGACTCTGTACTCCCCATTTTTTGAGAATTTCCAATAATATTGATCTTGCAGTGCTGTTACTGGTAGTGGAATTCTAATGATTTGTTGGGCTTCAAACTCCATGAACATGTTCCTAATTTTCATAATGTCCCACCTATTTCCTTCATCATTCATTAACTCTCTAACAGTTGCATTCACATCTAAATTGTTAATTGGGCTCCATATTCTGTGATTGTTCTGTTCTGGTAACCATGGTGCCCCCCAAATCTTTACAGACCTTCCATTTCCTATCTTCCATAGCCCCCCCAAATCAAGAACTTCTTTTGCATTCAAAATACTTCTCCATGTGTAGCTTGGTGCATAGCCTGTTGATGCTTCTAGGAAACTGGTTCTTGGAAAATGCCTCGCTTTTAGGACTCTTGCTGCTAGGGATTCAGGTCTTGTCATTATTCTCCACCCTTGTTTCGCCAAAAGTGCTGAATTAAAGGCCTCAAATTTTTGGAATCCTAGTCCACCTTCTGTTTTGCTGGAACAAAGTTTATCCCACTTGATCCAATGTATCTTCCTTTCGCCATTCCTACTCCCCCAGTAAAATTTTCTTATCATGGCATCTAAGTGTTGGCAAAGTCCTTTGGGTATTTGAAAGCATCCCATGATGTAAGTAGGGATTGATTGTGCAATCGATTTTATCAGAGTCTCCTTTCCTACTCTTGAGAGATATTTCTCCTTCCATCCCTTGAGCTTCTTCCAAACTCTCTCCTGGATAAAGTCAAAAACTTCCTTCTTGGATTTTTCCACGAAAGTGGGTAAGCCCAAGTACTTCGAATGTTGTTCCACCGCCTTTATCCCTAACCAGTCTTGGATAAGATTTTGTCTGATAGTAGGCACATTTCGGCTGAATGAAATTTCTGACTTGTCCAAATTGATTCTTTGGCCTGAAGCTGTCTGGTATTGGATGAGAACTTCCTTAATACCCTGTATGTCTTGATCTGATACTCTGGAGAACAAGATGCTATCATCCGCAAAAAATAGGTGGTTTATCTGGGGAGCTTGTCGGGCAACTCTAATGCCTCTGATGATCTCGCTGTTTTGGGCCTTGATTAGGAGTCCTGAGAGAACTTCCGCACACAAAATAAATAGGTAGGGAGATAGAGGATCTCCCTGCCTCAAACCCCGTGTTGGTAGAAACGGCTTACTTGGGATTCCATTAACCAGGATTGAAAAAGTCACCGTCGAGACACATCTTTGGATTAAATTCACCCATCTTTGTGAGAAACCCATTGATATCATGACCTCTTTCAAGAAGCACCACTCTATTCTATCATATGCCTTGGCCATATCTAATTTGATTCCGATGTACCCCTTTTGGCCTGTCACCTTCTTCTTCATGTAATGAAAAATTTCGAACGCCACCAATCCATTGTCAGTGATTAGCCTGTCCTGCACAAAGGCACTTTGAAACTCTCCAACAATATCCGGAAGGATTTGTTTGAGTCTATTTGCAATAGTTTTGGTAACTAATTTAAAAATAACATTACATAAAGAGATGGGCCTAAAATCTTTGGCATATCTGGGAGTTTTTATTTTTGGAATCATACAAATATGTGTCGAATTAATAGGGGAGGGATCAGCTTCATGATTCAGAATATTAAGCACATAATCACTAATATCATTACCGACAATTCTCCACATTTTTTGGTAAAAGAGTGCCGGCATACCATCGGGTCCTGGTGCTTTGGTTGGGTGCATCTGTTTGAGGGCTTGGGTTTCTTCTTCAACAGTGAAAGGCTGATCTAGGAATTCTCTTTTCTCTGCATCAATCCTATTCTTCACTATATTAGCCGCTTGTCTTGCTTCTTCCACACCCTCTGACCTGAAAATGTTATCATAATACTCCACCATCACCTCTTCAATTTTCTCCTCCTCCTCATGTGTTACTCCGGCTTCATTCCTGATGGCTTTCACCCAATTCCTATTCTTTCTTTGTGAAGCTTTTTGGTGAAAAAATCTAGAGTTTTGGTCTCCATGCCTAAGCAAATTGGTTCGGGATCTTTGAGCCCACCAAGTTTCTTCCTCCTTAAGTGCTTCGTCCAAATCCGCTTCCACCTCTTTGATTTGCAAGATGACTCCTTCTTCCTGTTTTATGGTGTTTAGGTGTTGGAGTTTGTTTTGTAGCTTTCTTATCTTCTTTGGTATGTCTCCAAAGAGCATATCGCCCCATCTATCTAACTCCTTCCCGCAATAAGCTATTCTTCCTTGTATGGGTCCTTGCTCCCCTTTCCACGCTTCTTCCACGGTTCTTTCACACTCTTCGTTGCTTAGCCAACATTCTTCAAATCTGAACCTGTGAGGAATCTTCCTTCTTTGCCTTTTCTCACCCATCATATCAATTAAAATGGGGCTATGGTCTGATTTGTATCTGCTGAGGTGTTGGACAATTGTTTTTGGAAAAGTTTGTTGCCATTCTATAGTTGCTAGAGCCCTATCCAGCCTTTCTTGGATATTATCTTCTCCTGATTGGCCATTTGTCCATGTAAATGAATGGCCTACAAAGCCAAGATCAAGCAATTCATTGATTTGGACAGCATCTCTGAAGCCTTGAACCTGCGAATAAGTAACCGGGTTCCCCCCTTGCTTCTCCTCTTGTCCCATGATTTGGTTGAAATCTCCGAACACTATCCATGCCAAATTAGAGTCTCTCCCTAGTGACTTTAAGAGATCCCAGCTAATGTGTTTATTTTCATTCTCCGGCTTCCCATAAAAACCCGTTGCTCTCCACCTTTGCTCATTTTCTACCACTTCCACCTCCATATCTATGTGGTTGGTAGATAAAGACCTGACTTCTACCTTGATGGTGTTGTCCCACAAAATTGCTAAGCCCCCAGCTCTTTGTTTACCATCACCCTCACAGTCCACAGCCACTATATTAGCCATCCCTCCTTTATATCTCATTCTCATCATTTCTATTTCCTTTCTCCTTGTCTCCATAAGGAAAACAAGGTTGGGTCCTTGTTGTTTAATGAGCTTTGTCAAGGCTCGGACTGCCCATGGGTTCCCAAGCCCACGACAGTTCCAACTAATCATCTTCATGGCCTTCGGCAGGGCTGCTGAGCAGCCTCTGCCGTTAGAAGTATGGGTTCTGCGTTGATTTTTATCATCTTCACCTCAGTACTATCAATCTCCATCTCCTCAGCCTCTAGTGCCTTCCTCTTTTGCCGTCCAAAGTCAGAATTCTCTTTTTCATTTTTTGTTGTTGCTGCCATTTGTCTTGCTTGCCTCTTCCAAGTTTTGTTTCCTTGTTTTGTTGTCTCCTTTGCTGTCTTTGTACTGGTGACCTCCTCCAAGACTATTGGAGTAAACTCTCTTTCTTGCTCCTTGATCTCTTTCTTCTTTGTTTCTTTCCTCTTTGCTTCTTCTTCTATGTTCTCTGTACTCTCTTTTTGTTCTGCTTTTTCTGGTACGGATCCAGTGGCCATCGTCCGTGGTGTGTTGCTTACTTGTTTCACTAGTGTTAAAGGGATTTCTTCTGTTTCTTCTTGTTCTATCCCTACTCTCTGTTCTTGGTTGTATTGTAATTGTTCTGCCTCCTTTCCCTTACTGTTAGATGGCTCTGGTATATCTATCATTGTTAATTTCTCCAACTTTTCTAGCATTCTTGCGGTAAGCCTTTGCTGGGACATTGTGTTTTTCTCCTTTCTTTCCTCTGAGTCTCCGTTTTGTTGATTTTTCACTACTTTCACTATGCTTCCTATCAAATCGGCTTTCAACCAGGGCCCCAGCTCTTTAGATTTGTTCTCTCCCTTTTCCTCGTCATCTATTGCTTGTTGGCAATTACTTTTCTCATGCCCTATCAGCCCGCAGTAGTAACAGAAGTTTGGCAACTTTTCATATTTGAAATCTGTCCAGATCAACCCATCTTCCTTGCTGCCAATATTCGC
Source organism: Arachis duranensis (assembly GCF_000817695.3). Lineage (NCBI taxonomy): Eukaryota > Viridiplantae > Streptophyta > Magnoliopsida > Fabales > Fabaceae > Arachis > Arachis duranensis. The sequence continues at coordinate 19,632,707 of NC_029775.3, forward strand.
CCCTTTTAGGATGGGTTTGTTTGTGTTAAGAGTTACTATGGCTTTTATGAAGCGCACTTGGTCTCTTGTGTTTTCAAAAACATCACACTCTTTAACAACACCCAAAGCAGAGGCTATCTTCCACCCTAACCTTGCAGTCTTGCAGTGCTTAGGTAAGTTCCATATTTGCACCTTGATGTCAGCTTTATCTAGTCCTTTCTCTACTGGATCCTCGCTTCTATCCCACTTCTTTAAGAGAAACCACGAGTTTCTAAAATTCCATGGACTCCCCTTCAGCACTCTATCTAAGTCTGTCTCTTTCTGGAAAAAAATTTGGTAGATCTTTGGCTTTAACTCTACTATTCTCAGACCTTCTGGTTTCTTCCAAATGTTTTGCATTGCAGATTGTATCCATGCGCTGTTGATGCTTTTTTCAGTCATTAATCTTCCTATTAAGCTATTTTTGCATCCTTGTAAGCCTTCCTTCACATCTTCATTGTTGAACACTACCAAGAGTTCTTCATCTTCTTGGTCTTGAGTTGTGTTTTGTGTATCTGGAATGGTGTTTGTGTTTGACATGTTGGTTGTGTTTGGTGGTACAGGATTTCACCGACTTTTGCTGCACAAAGGCGGAAAAGCACGATGTATACGGATGTTTTGCACTACACTCCTTCAAACCCTAGGAGAACATTGAGTTAGGAGGAGAGAGGACAACAATTCATTCATAACCTTTTTGTGCAGTCTTATGTTAATTCTTATTATAATTTGTCTATTTCATACAACATATTTAAATATATTTTTCTATGCTTTAATTTGCCTTTAGCTCCCTTTTTTGTCATTGAATGTCTCTTTCTCCTAATCTTCTTAGTAATGTTATTTTTTAGGAATTATTACTATGCTGATTGTTCAATTAGTTTGTTTGCTAATAATATATTCTTCCTTTTCTTTTTCAGATTTTTGTAGGTTATTTTCTAACAGATTTGGCAATGATTTTTTAGAATATGTAAGTTGACAACACAAGTTTTCTTGCAATTGATGATATATTACATGATATTGGGTACCGTATTCTTTCATCATCTCTTTTACTTTCAAAATGCATTCAACTCAATTTCAAGTTATGTGATTTAAATATTGATGTTCTAATTGCATATACAGGCACTTGGGGTGTTTCTGATCTCAAGAGCTCAAAATTTTACATTTGGTTTGGTTTAGTTTAAATAGTAGAACAAGTTTTCATTTAAATTTATTAAAAAATCGAATAAATCGAACCAAACCAAATTGATTTTAATTGATTGGTTTAGTTTAGTTGATCTCAGTAAAAAAACGAACTAAATTTAACCAAAATTTTAATAAATAATTGGATAAGATGACTTTTTTAAATAACTGAATCAAACTGCACCGCAAACATCTTTATATATATATACTAGATAGCTAGCATATATAATAGCTTGATTTGGTAAAACTTTTTGAAGAGGTATATATACGTTTTAAAAGTACAAACCCCTCATTTTGCGTTTGATAAATCAAAAAGATCATCTCTTTATACTTGTAGTTTTTAAAAAATACGAATAATTATCAAAATACCTAAAGTGAATCTTTTTAAAGATGACTTGTACTTATCAAAATTAAAAAATCTAATATAATCACATACATTAATTAATATTTAAATTTAATTCTTACATTAATATTATTGTAATATTTTTTAAATTTTAAAAATTATTTTATTAAATATACTTGTTATTTATATTTATTAAAAATTATTTTAAATTTAATTTATCAAATATAAATATTATAATTTTTAAAAAATAAAACTTTTACCAAACTAAAAAAACGAGTTAATCAATCATCTACTTCTCATTGAGCTTTTTTCTCAATCTCAATTTCAATCTTTTCCCATCTCAATATTTTTCTCCACTATTTTAAAACTGATTTACTAGTTCTTCTTTGTTTCGTAACCTATTTGTCCTCTTACTTATGCCATAAACCTGATTCTATTTCTACCGTGTGTATGGATAAATCTTCTATCTTTAAATAAATCAACAAACAAAACTGTCAATATTGTTTTTCATAATATAAAATACTAATACTGTCTGATCTGTAAATATCATATTAATTTGGATGAATACTCATTTTAGCTCTTAAAAATCTTTTTTTAAGGAGTACGAGGTTTCGATAAAAAGGAATATCTTTTAGGGATCTTGATATTTAATTTTATGAAATCAGTTAATTTTTTTATTAATAATTTTTTTCCGCAACATGTTTATTATGTAATACATTAANNNNAAAAAAATAATAAAAATACTAAACAGTCTTAATAATTATTTCTAAAAAATAAGAAAATTCTCATAAAAAAATCTATCAATTTTAATTAATTCTTAATAAATAAATTAACAGTTTAATATATTATGTGAATTTATTTTATTAATATAAAAAATATTAATAAAAAAACTAATCATTCTCATAAAAATAAAAATTAAAAATTAAAAAAATATTTTTTTAAAAAATATATTGTTTAACAATTAATAAATTGTATTCTCTGTCGTATGCACAGATTTCGATGATGTATTTTCTACATTTTATATAAATGTTTTATATAAATTTATAAAAACCGTTTATTCTTTTGGTTAACCAATTTACTATGTCATAATATAATTTGAAACTCAAATATTAATTTTATATTTTTTTAAATAATCGTATTTGGTAATTTAAAATAACTATTATATAATTATTATTGTCAAAAAATAATTATATTTTTATCTTTTAGCACATTAGTATTAGCCGTAGAAATTAAGATCAGCATAGAAAATCAAAGAACATACATATTGCTTAATTAATATTATCGTTAATAAAAAAATACCAATGTAATTTATCCACATGTATATGAAAGAAGAAAAATAAAATGAAACTTGGTCATGGTTAATTGGCCTTCAAGATTGAAAGAAAATGACACTATTGGTTGTTCTCATCATATAATTGCATGCATCTGTTAGAAGCTAAGCAACTACGCCAAACATTTTTATATATTTTCTTTTAACACTAATTGTGTTTTTTCAATTATTAAATTCGTCTTTAAAAAAAATCGTTTTAGTACTTTCTACATGATGATTCATCGTTTGGCGGCCTCTTGTTTATGTGCCACGCTTCATCGTTTACACGTAGAATAATGCTGCTTCAAACACATGTTAGCTAGTGACCTGGTGTTATTCCTCCTCTCTCAAATCTTCATTATTATTAGTGGGACCTGATTGTTAAGATTATTAATACATTCAATATACATACCTTTCACTTTCTCTTCATAATGATTGTTACTTCTCTCTCGGGAACTGTGGAAGATTATTTATACATTTTGCGCAACTCTCGGAATTTTAATTCTTTTCCCATTTAATTAACGGGGTCATCTAGTGTACAGATGTGTCTGTACAGATTTTTGTCCTTTTGTGGCTGAAAAGCGTGTCATTAAAAGTGTTGCTTAAAAAAAAATGTTACCCTTAATCGTTAACTTGACTCTGATACCAATTTTTCGAATGCAAATTTTTGAAATATCTTTCTTGGGTTGGGTTTGCATTATTAAAATCTTCTATTTCTTTTAATAATTTTTCAATTTCTCTTGATATACATTCTATACAATTTTTACAGAATTGTTCTACTTCTTCTCTATTTCTTGTGTAAACATTACTATTTCGTAATCTTTTTTCATAATATCTTTTTTGACCTTTCTGAAGATCTAAATCATTTTTTAATTCTTGTAGTGTTTGATTTGCTAGACCAGGCATTTTATATTTTTATATATTACTCAAAATATAGGATTTTGTAAAGATGATAAAGGTACTTGTAATTCTTGTTCAGATTCAATTTGTACTTGTTCTAGGGGTTCAACCTGTAGAGGTTGCATTACTTGAATATTTTGAACATGAATTCTTGATTCAAAAGCTTGTAAAGCAATCATACTCTGTGTGTGAAGATAATGCAATCTACGAACACGATAAATCTGTTTATTCTTAATTTTTTCTTTTAGACTTTTGACTGATTTTTTAGTTCTATAACATTGTATTAATTTTCTTGTTCTAATTATTTTCTTATTTATCTTTTTGATTTCTGCTTCTAAATCCGAAGATTCAGTTGTCAAATTTCTTATTTTTATAGCTATAGCCATTATTCTTGTTTTCATATTTCTTTTAATTGTTTTTAAAGAAATAAGACTTTTTTGAAAATCTTTCATATTAAAATTTCCGCATCTTCCGCCATAGCTTCATTGTTATTTTCTAAAGATTCTATTATTTTTTCTAATTTTTCGACTTCTTTTTTCAGATTATTATAAGAAAATACTAAAGCTTTGAAAGCTCTTTGATTTATTTTAGAAAACCTTAAATATTTCAAATGATTTTCTCTTTCAAAGAGTTCTTGTTTCTTATTTTGATAAGACACATATATTTCTTCTTTATTTATTGTCATAGTTTGTTTTTTAAAGTTTCATTTAGTGTTTCTATCTTTTTTGTCAGATCTTTCAATCTTTTTTGTTAATTCTCTTATTTCAGAATCTTTGTCATCATTTTTTAAATGGGATAGACTTAAAGGACTATTGATTTTAGATTCTCTTATTCTAAAACTAGAGGAACACGATTTTCTTGATGGTTCTCTTAATAATAAAACTGGTTTTTCAATAGGCTTGCGTTTTGGTGTTTCAGTTTTAACAACCTTTTGGAATAAATCATCAATATAAATTCCTTCTTTGTTTTTAAATTCTATACTATGATGACTATTGGTTAATGCATAGTTTATTGCATATGTAATTGAAAAAGGTTCATCGTTTTGTTCCATTAAACTTTGTCTATGAAACTTATAAGCTAAGCTTATAGATCTATCAAAATTCTTTGTTGATAAGGGGATGGCATATCCAATATGGGTGTTAAATTTAACATTTACATTTGCCAAATTTCCATGAATAATTCCAATTATTTGATCTGTGGGATCAATAATTCTTTTATCACAAATTGCTAAACTTATTGGTGAATTAATTCCTTTCATATATGTTGATTTTACTAAAACTTGGATAGTACTAATATGAATCCATCCAATCTTAGATCTTCTTTGTTGATCTTTAATTTTCTTTATTTGTTCGTTTATTTGTTCTTCATCTATTAGAGCTATTTCAAGTTCTCCATTAGCAGATTCTATTTTTACAGGTGCTTCAAACTGCATTTTTCCATAATATATTATGTTCTTTCTATTAAAAATTTCTTTTAAAAAGCTTTGTTTAAAATTCTCATTTGCTTTGAGATCTAATTCTGATTTTAGAATAGCTTGTTTTTCATTATTAAGTAAAGCAGTTATTTTATAATAATCAGATTCTTCAGTTATTTCTAAATCTTCTAAATAGTTCATAATATAAAGAGATTGAGATGAAGATGTACCTTTCTGGAGATGAACTTTTATTTAATGTTATTTTACAATAGGTGTTTTTCTCCAGAGGGGAGATTTTACAATTTAACTCCAGAAGGGAGTTTTATATAATTATTTTTCTATTTGATCAGACTCCAGAATCGCCTCAGCTACTTCCTCTTTGCCCTCCTGGCCTGTGAGTACTCTAAGCTTCCTGCTTTCTGATTTCTGATGCTCTTTCAAATGACTTAGCAATCTATTTATAATGGTTGGGTTTGATGGACAAATCCCATCCTTACCCTTCTTGTGACGTCATTGCATGCGTCACTGAGCACTTAGTTTGCACCAACTACATTATTGGTGCTTCTGTGACGTAAGCTCTTACGTCATTCAACAATAATGTTGATGGATGACTCAGATGTCTCATCCTCTTCTTTTTCCACATGGGTGGGGTCTTCAGCATTGTTGCTTTCTTCAGATATTTCTGAGGTGCATAGCTGGCACCTATGGTCCTCTTTGTCTTTTAGTAAATGGCATAGATTCCTTCTTATCCCGTCAGGAAGTTTTTCCAGTAATCCAGAGAAGTTGTAAAATGCTGATTCAAAATCCACTAGGAGTCTCATTTCTCTTGATTCAATTTGGTTTCTTTTACTAGAAACAATTAGAGTGTTTCTGCTTTTGTAGTTTATTCTTGTCCTGGATTCTTTGTTTATTTTTTGGGCTCTTTCGAAGACTCTTGCCAATGTGCTAGCCAATCTACCTTCGTCACTGTAAATTGATAGATCTTGAAAACTACTTGAAATGCTGGGATTAAACATTCTCCTTCTTCATTGAAGATTGGCTGACTACTTGTGAATTTTAGGGATATATCCCTTGGTTCTCTTGTATCAATCATATTTTTAAATTTTTTCACTGCATCTATAAAACCTGCAGGAAATTCTTTAATGATATTTAAATTGTCAAAAATTAGGATTGTATCAATTAATCCGTATTGGAAAAACTGATATGTATCAGAGGGTGAGGCCTCTGGGAAGATTACCAGCTTTGTTAGCTGTTTTTTGTTAATGGGATAATATCCCAATGTTGCTCTTTTGTCTAGAGTCCAGTTTAGGATCAGATTTAAGGTTTCTCTACAGTTTGATCTGCAGACCCTTTTCTTGTCATTTATTTCAGCTCTTGTAGGAATATTTTTCATTAGTCCAGTTCTTTGGGTTTTTTCATTAGTCCAGTCCTTTGGGCTTGGGCTGTTCTTTGGATTTGGACTGGAGCTTTTTCTGCTCTTTTTAAAATCTGCTCTGGATGGAGCACTTCATATTCTCTGAGGGATTCTTTTGCTTCTTCTATTGTTAAGAATCCTCCCTTGTGAATAGTTCTGGGTTGATGAGTAAATGGGGCTGCTTTGGCCCAATCGTCATAGACTCCTTTCATTGGGCCATTGTAGATGACATAATATTTTTTGTCCTGAGTTGATTTTTTAACTATTTCTGCCAGAGTTTTATTTTCAGGGATTTTTTCAGAAAAAATTAGTTTTGATTGTGGGTTTTGCGGATGGTTGTCCACCACGCTTAGCTGGCTGAACTCTGATGGTGTTGTCAACATTGGTATTGGAGTGGGTAATGTTGCTTGTTGGGTTACTTTCATGGCTTCCATGGCCTTCTTGATGGATTTAATTTGAGCTCTTAGCTGCTGACAGTGATTGCACTTTTCAAGCTCTTGTTCAAGCTTCTGGATTTCTTGATTCATTGTGTTGGCAATGAACTCCATTCTCTTGTCAATGTATCTGCAATAATGTTTTTATTTCCTTTAATGTACTCGATTTTTATCGGATATTGTAATAAAAACATTTGCCATCTTACCAGACGACCCTGATTATAATCAGATTGTAAATTATATCTAATAAAACCTGTTAAATAACTTGAGTCTGTTCGTAATGTAAATTCCTTTGGAAGTAGATCAATCCTCCATTTCTTAATAGTTTTTATTGCTGCTAGAGTTTCTTTTTCATGGGTAGTATACCTCTGTTCTGTTGGTGTAAATGTTCCAGAAATATATCTGCATAGTAGTTCCTTTGAGGAATGTTTAGAATCTAGTGATTCTTTTTCTTTGTTCAAGCTTTTTTCAGCTTTTTTAGCTTTTAGACAGCCTGACCAGGTCTTGTCTGAAGCATCTGTTTCTACTATTAAATAGTCATCTTCTTCTGGAATATAAAGTTCTGGAAGATTTTTACAAAGTTCTTTAATTTTTTGAATCTGCAGGCTATCCTTTTCTTCCCATTTCCAAGTCTTTTTTATACTTATTTTTGAAAATAAGTTTTTAGTATAATCTGTTATATTCTTTAAAAATCCTTGATCAGAAATATAATTTATGCATCCTAAAAATCTTTGTAATTGCTTTCTGTCTTCCATTTTATCAGGAAATAAATCTACTTTTCTAATACATTTGGTTGAAGTTTTAACTTCCCTTCAGTAGATAGAATTAATCCCAGAAATTCTATTTCTTGTTTTGCTAGCTTAGCTTTCTTTTTACTAAGGACTAAACCTTTTTCCTTACATCTTTCTAAGACAATTAGTAATTTTTGAAGATGATCTTCTTTATCTTGTTTTGTAAAGATTAATATATCATCAATGTAAACTAGAACAAAATCATTTAAATCTTTTAGATTTTCTTCCATAAATCTCTGATAAATACCTGGAGCTTGTTTTAGTCCAAATGGTAAGACATTCCATTCGTAGAGTAATACTCCTGTTGAATCCTTTGTTGGACAAGTAAAGGCAGTTAATTTCTTTGTTTCTTCGTCTAAACGAAGTTGCCAATATCCTGATTTTGCATCGAGTGATGAAAACCAAGTTGCTCCTTTGATTTTTTCTAGAATGGAATCCTTTCTTGGGAGCTTATGAGCATCACCTATAGTTGCTTCATTCATTTTTTTGTAATTAATAACCATTCTTCGTTTTCCTCTTTTAATTTCGTTATTGTTTTCAACATAGAAGGCTGGGGCCGCATGAGGGCTTTTACTTAGTCTTATAATTCCTTTATCCAAAAGATCCTTACATTCAGATGAAAATTCTTCCTTATCTCTAGCTGAATAAGGAATTCTATTTGGAACATTTATTTCCCTTGTAGGAACTTTTAGTTTAATGCTTATTAATTCTTTGTTTGTATTTTTAATATCTAGAGATTTTCAGCACAAACTTCATTTAAAAGTTCTTCTATTTTGATTTCAAGGTCATTTTTAGGACTTTTTATCTGGAAATATAAGTTCAAATAACATTCTTCTAAAATTGAAAATATTTTGAATTTTAAAATTTCGTTTATAGTAGTAGTTGGGATTTTTATTAATTTTGCCTTTTGATTTAGGGAGGAATCATATGGGGCTTTTAGAACTATATATGTTAATTCTTGGATAAAAGGGTGATATAACTTTAGGAAATTATTTCCTATAATAAGATCTATTCCAGATTCTAATTTATATATAGATGGAACAATGAATCTGTAATTTTGAATGAAGACTTCAACCATTTCTGCTTTTAAATTAATTTTGTGTATAGATTTATCGGCTATTCTAATTCTTAATGGATTTTCTAACTTTTTCCAATTAAGTCTTATATTTGAACTTGCAAAACATTTTGTTGCCCCTGTGTCTATAAAGGCATTAATAAATTTTTCTGTAATTTTTACAGTAATAAACGTAGCGCTATTACTCAGTTCCTGAGTTTGTTTCTGAGTCTGTTTCTGAGACATATTCAAAAATATATTTTAGCTCATTATCAGATTCTTCTAAAGGTTCCATAAAACAAGTTTTTGCAACTTCCAATTGTTTGGTTAGGTCTTTTTTATCCTTCTTTTTTGGACAGTCATTTGCATAATGTCCTTCTTCTTGACAATACCAACATTTACAGTTTTCTTTTTTATTTGGGCAATAGTTCTTTTGTTTTTTATTGATACTTCTTTCCCTAAAATATCTCTTTTTTCTCCAATTTGGATAATATTTTCTTTTTCTAAAATGATATTTTCTTTTTCTTTGAATATTTTTATGAGGATGGTATTTTCGAATATTTTTATTAGAACCATATTTTTGAGGAATTTCCTCATTATCTTGGCAACAAATTCTAATTATATTATTAAATCTTTTCTGAGTAGCTTCTTGCATACAGCGATCTTTTATTTCCTCTCTTATAGCAAAAGTTGCTCCACCGAAATTATTTTCAATTGTTTTATTATTTATTTCTCTTATAAATCTTCCCATAATAATTTCATTAGCAGGATATGGAAGCTTTGTGATATACATGCTAAGATAATGATTTTTATCTTCTTCTTTTAATTTATAATAATATATTCTATATTCACAGATATAGGATTCTATATAGCAAAGATCGAATATCTGAATATTGGCCAAATGATTTTTTGCTTCTAAATACTCTTTTTCAGAAATTTCTTTTCCATGATCTATGACATTTTTTCCAAAGAATTCTTTGTATAGAACTCTCATTATGTGTGCTATTTTATCATAAGCTGTTGTTTTTTCCGCTAAATCTTCTATTATTTTATTATCTACTGATAACATATAATTTCTTATAGTTCCTTTTGTGTGGAATCCTATGAAATTCCAGATATCCATTTCAGATAATTCATTTAATTTTGGGTTTGTATAAGCTTCTAATAGAAAAGAGTTCATCCAATCTTCGAAAATTTCTTTTTCATTCTTTTTGCAATCTAGATCAAGCATTTTTTCTCCTTCTAGTTCTTGGATTTTAGGAACGTATTTAGATGGTATTTTAGTATATTTCGAATTTTTGCTTATAAAACCTTTTTTGAAGGCATAATTTTCAAAACCTGTTTCCCATTTAAATTGGGCTTGATTATTATTCCCAGATGTTCCAGCCTCATCTTTTACTTGTACTGGATGTACTGGTTCTTCATCACTTGAATAGTCTAAAACATATTCTTCTCTTTCAGAAAATTCTGGTTCTTCTTTAATCTGAAAACCTTGTTCCATAAAATTGTCTTCTTGAGCCATTTTTAATTGTTTAAAAAGCATTGTAACTTCTTCTAATTTTTCATCAATATTCATAGTTTTAGAGGTGGTCTAATTTTTAGATTTGTTGTGTTGATTTTATTTTGGACTTCTTCTCTCTTAGGAATTTCTTTTTGGAAATGTTTATCAAGAATTTTTTCAATTTTATTTATTATATTAGGTTCTTCTTTTTCTTTATTTTTCTGAAATTTTTGAGAAACTAAAATTTCTTCAAGCATATCTATTATAGAATTTAATTGTGGATTAAAAGTATGATGGAGATGGGGATAATTTTCTCCATGATAACATTTTTTAGAAACTCCATGTGAAATGTAAGTTTTTTCGGGTTTTTGAAGTCCTTCAATAAAACTTATAGTAAAATAAAGATTTTGAGAAAAATCATTTTGTATTGATTTTAAGAATTCAGTGTCATTACAATTGACATTGGTTAAAATCATTAATTTTTGATCTATTAATTTTGATAGATTAATTATTTCTTCTCTTAAATCTTCTAATTTACTTTTTTCCATAAAGTGACGCTTTTCTTTGTTACGCTTTTAAAAGTGTGGCTAAAACAAAAATCTTTAAAATCTGTATGGATTTTGTCCTTTTGTGATCTGTACCTTATAATTCTCCTTAATTAACTATGCATGCTTTAGATGTACATTTTGATTAAATTAAACAAAATAGAGATAAAGATAAGATAAATAATGAAGTGAGTAAACATGAAGATAACATCGGTATTGGGTATAGAAACCAGGTTCAATTTTTTGGAAATAGAGGGCATGTGTGTGCTATGTTTGGATATGAATTTATAGGGAATTAGATATATATATGAGACAGTTTTTTGTCGGTGTGATATGAAAAAATTCGAATGGTGCGTGTTCTTTGGTTTTATATTTTTTTAAAAACAAATTGCACGGTCCGAATTGTTTGGTAATGGAGGTAGAATTTTGAGTAGTAGAATTCGGATCCAACGAATTCGTAACTAAGGAATGCGAATGTAAATTGTACGGTTCGAGTTCGTAGCTGAGAGTTTGAATTGGAGAACATTGAATTCGGACCCTCCTTTTGTGGAACAGTTAAGACGAACTTGGATGGTCCGAATTCAATCTTTTTTTTTTGTTCAAGTTAACCTAGTCGTAGGGTTCGAGTTCCTTAAAGATGGTGATATAAAAGTGTGAAGTGAACTGGTGGGAGCTTAGTTGCGTCTTCTTCCTTCTTGAATGGCTGCTTCTTCTGTTTCCTCTAGTTAGTTTTTTCAGTTTTGATTTTGATAATGTAGTATCTAAGGCTAAAGTTATGCTTCTTTTGTGGTGAGTGAAAAAAATGAGTGACAGAATATTACTAAAAATATTCTATTTTGGTCAGATTTTGTTACAAACGACTGAAGGAGTAAAATTTATTTGTGAAAACCTACTAGATATTGTTATTCCTTTTATTATCTCTTTTGAAGAGCTCAAAGGTGTAATCTGTGAAAAAATTGATTCTGAGAGGGAAAGAAAGATATCATGTATTCTATACATATATCCCATACCGGTGTTTGGTGGATTCGTCTAGTATCAAACTAAATATGTGACGGACGAAGCGAGCATGCAGGAGATGTTTTCAATGTATATTGAAAACCGGTCTCAGATCTCGTTCATCGAGTTGTATGTTGAGTTTGAACCATCTGAGGCTGACCGAAATATTCTACGGGAAGATTATAATAGTGACAGTGAAGAAGAGTTCGAAAGCAACTATAAATTTGTTGTTCCAGATGGTGATTAAGATCAAGGTGACAGAACCATAGACCCAGATGTGACAGAAGTGGCAAATGCACTCGCAAACGAAGTGCCGTTTGAGGAGCCATCATTCATGTGAGTTTTAGACTTGGAAGCCATGCATGTTTCAGAATTTCCGGAATATATGGCTGCAGGTACGCAATTGTAGTAGAAGTGTTTTTTTAGTTAGACATTGATTGAGTTATGAATAATTTACTTTTTATTTAGCATTATTTAATCATACGTTGAATGTCGTAATTGTCAGATCCAACCGGTCCTCGACCTGTTCAGGTGGATTTTTTTTTACTTTTATATGCTACAAGTATTTATTAGAAAATAATATTTAAGTTGTCTATAATATGGTTGTAGCAAATTGCATGAGTTTGTAATTATTATCTGCACAGGTTCGATCCGTTGTACGGTTCAAATGCCATGTACCGGACAGGACCGGTGCAGTTCGTTTGGTTTGCCGGTCGAACTGGCCGATTCGATCTGATTTTTACATTTGCTGCTGATGTGCTTATTTTGTTTAGTGTGACATCATAACATGTTGAAGGTTTGGATTTATAGCATACTGGATGCAGTGAAATTTGATTTACCTTTGGAATCGGTTTTGAAATATCTGCGTATTAATGAAATTTTTCCTATGGTGGTTGTCCCAGCAGAAATTCCTATCGTTGCAGATGGTGAATTTGCTGTCGGGATGGAGTTCAGTTCCAGAGAAGCTGTTATTAAGGCGATAAAGGAGTATACCATACGACGAAGCGTAGACTACCGAGTATATGAGTCTGAGCCGTTGACATTTTATGCCAAGTGTACACAGTATGGGTCATGGTGTGATTGGCTTATTAGGGTTAGTTTGATCAGCAGGAGGTACTGTTGGGTTATAAGGAGGTATAATGGTAGTCACACCTGTACCACAGCCACCATTTCACAGGATCATTCGAAGCTGGACTCTATCACAATTGCAGAAGCAATAAAGCCACTGGTTGAGGCTGACCCCTCCTTAAAGGTAAAATCGGTTATAGCAGAAGTGCAATCAAAGTTCAACTACACCGTCAGTTACCGAAAAGCATGGTTGGCTAAACAAAGGGCAGTAGAAAAAATATTTGGAAGTTGGGAAGCATCGTATGAAGCGTTGCCTATATGGTTTGAGGCCATGTGTCACAAGGAGCCATCAACTGTTGTCCATTTTGAGACTATGCCTGCATATCAAGGCGATGACTTGGTGGGTGATATTCGGGTACTGCATCGTGTATTTTGGAGTTATTACCCTTGTATTAGGGCATTCAGACATTGTAAGCCAATTGTCCAGGTGGATGGGACTCACTTGTACGGAAAGTATAAGGGTTGTCGGCTTGTGGCAGTTTCACAGGATGGCAACAACAATATCGTCCCAATTGCGTTTGCTATTGTGGAGGGAGAGACTTATGATGCATGGCATTTTTTCCTTAGTAACCTGCGTCAACATGTTGTAACTCGAGATGGTGTGGGTCTAATATCCGACAGGCACGAGTCCATCAATGCAGCTGTGGAACGCAGTAACGGAGCTTGGTCACCTCCTAGAGTTTTTCATATGTTTTGCATCAGGCATATAGAGTCAAATTTTCTGAGAAAGTTCAAGGCACCGTACCTCCAAAAATTTGTTGTCAACATCGGTAAACATTTACTAAATTTAAGCAAATTATTAATAGATTTTCATTAAATAAATCTATTGACCTCCATTACTTTGCTTTCTATATGCTGTGATCTACCAGGATATTCGAGGACGGTGGGGGAGTACAAAGTGCGTTACCAGTGGTTACGGGACCGGGGCGAGGCGTACACAAACTGGTTAAATCGAATTCCTCGCGAACAGTACGCATTAGCCTTTGATGGCGAGTACCGATGGGGTCACATGACGACGAATCTAGTGGAGTGCATCAACTCAGTTTTGAAGGGTGCACGCAATCTTTCCATTACTGCTCTTGTGAAGGCAACATTCTACAGGCTAAATGAGTTGTTCACCTGTAAAAGAGCGGAGGCGGAAGCCCGGATCAATGCTGGCCATGTGTTTTCTGATATAGTGACCTCGAAGTTGCATGCAAACCAACTTGCATCAGGAAACATCCAGGTTAGTTGCTTTGACCGCCAGAATCAGGTCTTTGAGGTTCGTGAGATGCCAAGCGGACTAGAGTTTGCAGTCGATCTATGTAGCCTTCGATGTGACTGTGGTGAGTTCCAGGTGGACCGGATCCCCTGCAGACATGTCTTCGCATGTTGTGCCAACCAGCGACTGGATTGGCGACTGTATGTTCATGATGTGTATAAGATGGAACAAGTGCGGTGGGTGTACCGAGCAAGGATTAGGCCACCAGGTAATCTCACTACATGGCTTGCTTACAACGGACCTCGGTTCATACCGAATCCATACCTAAGACGGGTAACGAAAGGTCACCCCAGGATGACGCGCTTTCCGAATGAGATGGACACACAGATGTTACATCGTCCTAGGCGATGTACGCTATGTGGTGCTGAGGGACATAGTCATAGCAGATGCCGTCGGTCAGCTGGTTCAAATACCAACAGAGATGCCCCCTAAGTTCACAGTTTTAAGATGATATTGTATAATATAACCTGAATGAGCAAATTGAGGTAACATGACCTACTTACTATATGTAACCTTATAATTAATGACAATCTAGTATTATAACATATCTGTAACATTATATAATATGATGGTTAATATCTGTAGGAGCATATATGTATCATTATATAATATGATGGTTAATATCTATAGCATTATATAATATGATGGTTAATAGAAAAATATTTGTAGGAGCATATTAAGTTCATTGCAACATAAGTTACATAAACATACAATATAATCTTACCATAGTCCAATTCATTATTACATAATGTCCAACACATACAAAGTACTCTATACAAAGTCCAACACATACAAATTAGTCTAAACATTACACAAAGTAATTAGTACATAATGTCCAACAAATACATATAACTCTAAACATAAATCTACAACTACTTTCTCATTGTCCACTTTACATCCTTCACAAAGTTCTTGCATTTCTTGGCCACTTTTTTGAAGATAGAAGGGGTGAAACGATTAGCGCTCCGACGTGGCGGATCAATCCTCAGATTGTAACCTTTGACGTTGTCATCCGGACTGCATGCCTGACCTGTAAACAATTTTGAATAAACAAGCAGATGCAGCACATTACATATTCATTACCAACATAAATACTACAAATCAAGAAGGAAAACCCAATAAGAGATGCCATTTATGCAAACAAAATAAATAAGTAATCTAATATGTAAAGCAAAATAATTAACATAATACCATCGTTACGAGATTCTTCATCCTCATCGAACTCTTCAATTTCATCATTCTCATCATCGCCCTCGGCATCCGGGTCATCTACTAGATACGCATCGGTTTCTTGTTCGAGTGCGTTAGTGTCTTCCTCAATTAGCCCCATGTTAAGCTGGTTAGGATTTTGACTATTAAGAACACCGCGTCCACCCTCACTCCTACTAGAGTCGATAGATACGAACCCTCCAGAAGCAACGGATGAGGTATGGCCTGGATACCTCGTATCCAACGAATACCTGCCTGGCATGAACTCAGGCTGATGGCCATATTGTGATTGTGCTGCATCTGCAGCCATGAACCCAAGCAACTGGCTAAAAGAAGTTCCATCACCTGTTTCAAATTGTGACATACCCCAATATTGTTGCTGTACTGGTAATGACGGGGTGAACTGTGTCTGAGGTAGATACTGGGTTGAGGACTGAGGTTGTTCTTGTGGAGGCGGATTTGGAGGTGATATATGTTGCTCCTGCTCTTCATTGTCCTCATCCATATCCTAACTACCCTCATCGGTATCCTGATTACCCTCATCCATATCCTCATTGCCCGCATCCATATCATCGTTACCTTCATCATTCTCTTCACCCACAAGATTCGACAAGGCTAAGCGGTCCCTATATTTTAATCAGTACCAGTTCATGTAAGTATCCAATGGATGCTGTGAAGGCATAGGAAGCTCAGAAAGAACGTAGTGATACCTGTTTGTCCAATGCATCACCCAAATTGAATGAGTCGGTGTCGTGGCCCAGTTAAGATTCTTAGGACCAGTCAAAACCTCTCCATGCGCCTTATCCAAATTCTGCTCCTGAGTAGGTACTCCCTGAACGAAACTCCTATCGGTAGCATGCCACTCGATACATTCAAATGACACCAACGGAACTGTAGCGCTCCATACAACCGACTGCATATAGATTTCAGTAGGAATTATGTTCGGATCCACACGATCCACAGTATAGGCAACCCAGACAAACTGGAAAAATAAAGGAAACTCATGATTACAACCCACAATTCAAATAACAATAACAATGACTCATAGTTTTGTCGAATCCCATAACCCCAAAACTAATACTTCTTTAATTAAAACACACATGGCCTTCCTGAAGTTCATCAAATGCCTTCCTAAAGTGAGCTAGCTTCAGATATCTATATCGTCGGTCACCACACTCCCAGTTACGCCACCTAATACGATGTCCTCAATTAGCTCAACTAAATCTTAAATATCAAGAAACGGGTACATTGTAACATAATATTACCTGTTTGCTAGTGGAAAACTCCGGGGTTCTCTAGGAAGCGGCGATAGATATGACAATCGGATCCAAGCCCAACCGAGCAGAAGTGTTAGTGGACCATCTATTTTCTTACAGTTATAACGAGATGCCTTGCATAACGCCCTGTAAAGGTGTGCTAGGCATGTCGAACCCCAACTATACTGTCCAATATTGACAAAATTACGAAGCAATGGTAGAAATTTCCAGTGCACACCTGCCCCAGACTTATCCCCAAACAGGATCGTCCCAATCAGCAACATAATGTGACACCTCACATACCTAGTAATTAATGACAATCTAGTATTATAACATATCTGTAGCATTATATAATATGATGGTTAATACATCAATAGAAAAATATCTGTAGGAGCATATTAAGCTTTTATGAGACATTATTACATACTCCAGCTGGCTAATACATCAATAAGTTCAGCAACATAATATGACACCTCACATACCTCTGTATACTGATTTCGTCAGTCAATTCTAAATTCTCTTTTAGATTTCGCAGCCAGGTCAGTTTTATGCAGCTTGATCTACAGTCCTACTTTCGAGGTGCAACCCCAAATTGAAGCAAACACTCCGCCTCCATGGCTTCAAAATTACTCATTGTCATCCCTGTGACTGGAAGACCATCTGTGGGAAGACCAAGAATTAGAGCCACATCTTCAAGAGTCACGGCACATTCACCAATGGGAAGGTGAAACGTATGTGTGTCTGGGTACCAACGTTCGATTAGAGCATTTACCAATGCTTTTTGACACTGCACTATCCCAATCTGAGACACATGATAGAACCCAGTAATTCGTAAATGCTCCTCCGCCCTATCGTTGTACTGATCCGGAGGAACTGGGTGGTTACATGTCAACATTCTTAATTTTTACAAAAAAACATAACAAATTACTAGTCATATAATTAACAAAAACTAACTTACCATCATCAATCATTTTACTGAATCCTTATATAACTAATTCTTTTAACTTTTAAAATTAGTAAATTAATCCTTAAAATTATTCATAACTGCAAAAAAAAAATTCATTACTAATACATTTATTCTTAATGAAAACTCTCAACAATATTACAACATCTTAAATAATATCTAATATTAATTACTCATTTGTTAAACATTTTTTTCTCAATAATAAAAATATTAACAATCAGTATATGCCATCCTTCATATTCTAAAAAATATTAACATTCATATTCTAAAAACTTTAGACATTGTCATAATAAAACCTAACATGGCTTAATTAAAATAATCTTATTAATCATTCAGCATTAACACTTTCTCACAATAACAATAAAAATAACATTAACATTCAAATTTATCGATAACAGTTATAGTTAATTTTTTAAAAAAACATTTAAATATGATTAACTTACACATAATTATACTAAAAATTAATAAAAAATTAAAAAAATAAATAACATTCTCTACTGAATAACCATTCTATTTAGTTCTTTTTTTATTACAACCGAAAACTTTCCATCAATAATAATAACGTGTTCCTAATAATAATAATATTTCTAATTAAAAATATGTAAAAAAAATTAGAAAAATCTAACAAATATTGAAAAATTAGTCATAATCATTGTATTTTTATATTCTTCAACTACATTTCTAACGACAACCATAATAATTAAATTCTTAATATTAATAATTATAAATATAAAAAACTTATAAAATCTAAAAAAATTTATAAAAAACTTACATAATCAAAATCACTGAGATAATGAATAATTTAAGCTCAGATCGATTAACATCTTTAACTTTATATTTTTTGGGCATGATTGTTTCTCCTTCACCATGCAAAACCCAGCTTCACATAAAGGAAGAAGAAGGTGTGAGAGTAAACTGTGAGAGATGTGTTTTGTTTTCGGATGGTGAGAGAGGGTTAAAGGTGTTTATTTGTTTTTTAGGGGCACCGTTCAGGGATAAACAAGAGAGCGACGCGTGTTGAGTGTGGCACTAAACTCGGACCGTGCGATTGGTTTGATTGGAAATTGGGCGGTCCGTAAACTTCATGAAACTCGAAGGGTCCGAGTTGGGAACTGGCGTGAACCAAATGCAAGCTACTCGGACCGTGCGTGTTGTGATTGGAACTCGGAGGGTCCGAGTTGTTCCCCCTGACACCACCATTTTGTGAAGCACTCCCCACCCCCATATTCGAGTCCTACACCTTCGATGGTTCCATATGTAAATTAAAAAGCGGTATAAACCATATAATTAATTAACCTTTCATGAAACTACTTATTATATAAATATTTTATATTGACAATTTATACATATTAATTCGTCCATAATTTTATTTTAAAAAAAAAATTTGTTGAATAAAGTTTGAAAATTATAATAATAATGATGTTTAGATTTTTAGTATTGTGAAGTTACTTGTTGTATGCTCATTTTGTTACACATTAATACTTATAAAATATATGTAATTTGTGTCTTTTCAAAAAGGTAAGATATAAATTTGTTACTTAAGACACAAATAAAGATAGAGATGCAATTAATAAATTTTTTTCATATATCAAGGGTAAAATAAATTTTTTAAAATAATATGTATTCTATCTATTATAATTGACAAACACAATACTTTTTAACAGTATCTTTATGTATGTGTGCTTGTCTCAATATTTATGTCTTCGTCTTTTTAGTGCACATAACAAATTTAACATGAATCGTTATTTAACACATATTCTCCAATACATCTAAAGATTTTTATCAAGTTTAATTAAATTAATCTAAATTTAATAAAAATTATTCACAAAACATATATATAAATCACACATTTTTTTATAATTTTTTTGTTTATTCTTTTATTATTATTCTTTTATTACTGTTGTATTTTCTTTTTTCTTTTTTTCTTTCTTCATTTTTTGTTTCTTTTTTTATTTGAATTTTNTAAAATAAAAAAATTTATAAAAAATAAAGAGACAATGACAAAAAAAAGAAAAAGAGAATTTTAAATTATATAGAATCTATTAAAAAAATAGCATCGATATTTTTTAACTATTATACAAAAAAAATTTTAATTTTGACACATGAATTTTTTAACCGTGACAAACAAAAAGAATTGTGAGAAAATAAAACAAGAAAGAGAATATGAAGAAGAAAAAGAAAAAGAAAATGATCATGATGAAGAAGATAACGAAAAAAAAAAATTTTAATTGTGCATAATTTATCAAAAAAATAGTATTAAAATTTTTTAACAATGATATAAGAAGTTTCTTTATTTTGACACATAAATTTTTTAACTATGACAGATTTTTTAAAAATTTCTTGTGTCATTTACCAAAAATTACCGTTTTCAATAAATTTCTTATATTATTCTCTAAAATTCTGTATCATTTACAACTAAATTATGTATTTTTGTTATCGTTAAATTATTGTATGATATTAAACTAAGAAAAAAAAATATGATAATGACGATGATAAAGGAGGAGGAGGAAGGGGAAAAAAAGAAAAAAAAGAAGAAGAAAGATGTGGTGGGGGAGAAAGATGGACGTACAAGGACGTTAAAAAACGTGTATATATAAAGTTAACTTGGTTAAACGTAATTAAAAAAATTTGATTGTCTAAAATTTATCAATTTTATTTAGTATTGACCATGCAAAATTATACTTTAAAAAAGAGAAAGGTAAGATTAAACATGATTAAATAAAGGTGTCAATTATAAAAACACAAACCTCAAACACCTTCTCGCTGCTATACCATTGAATTTGGATGTATTTTATGATTCTCGGATAGTTTTATTTATTTATTTATTAGTATAAAAAAGAGGGCTAATGCCTCCAAAAGACAAAAACAGGAGTTTACAATTCAGCAATTAAACGGGGACTACTTACCTCTTATATCATTAACTAAAAGAGCTTTTATCCCTATTGGAAGAAGATCAATAAAGTAATACCCAAGTTCCATCTTCAAACTTTCTGTTGCCAATCAGTTCGCACTTTTGTTTTCTTTCCTGTAAGTATATGTAATTTTGACTTCCCAATCTTTTTGAAATCATCTTTCAATTCTTTTTATACCAGTATTAGGGTGTTCTCTTTAGTTTTTCTTTCTTGGCAAAATCTCAAATGCTCATGGAGTCCATTTCCAATATCAAATGTGTAACTCCCAAATTTCAGGCTGTTCTCAGCGTGTTGCAAACTCCCCAAACTTCTGCCTGAAAAGCGGCGCAACATTTCAAATTCGCCATGAACCCCGCTAGCCATCTTCTATGACTATCTCTCAGCAAATCTCCACATCCTGCCAAACCTGGATTTTCGTTCGATGACCCATCTGAATTCACCTTTATCCAAATTTTTAAGGGGCTTTCCAAGCAACTTGAATCTTTATTTTTGTCCTCATTTGTTTCATAAGATCTTACTTCTTGAAAGCTTCAGCTATTTCTGTTACAAACTGAGTAATAATTTTCTTTGCTGCTTGAAGTCTTTTAAAAGAAGATGAAAAATTTTTTTATTTTTCTATCGCCAGGTCCACCAACATCCCATCTTAAAAATAGATTTTTACGGGATTTGGAGATTTTGACCTAGCTCAGTTGTGAGATTCCATCTCAACCAGGGTTCGAAGGGAGCTCGAAAAAAAGTTTTGGATTTTTGCAGGGTTGATGAGTTGTGCCCACATGCAAGACGCTCCCGGACAATCTCTCAAAACATGGATTATGATTTCTAGGGTTCTTTGACGAAGGTGGCAATCTAGACAAGCTCCAAAGATTCTGTTCTTCCTTATAGAAGTCATCAATTTCTTGTGTGAGGTAAGCCACATAAACATCTTAATTCTTTGTGTTCCTTGCTATTGCCAGATTATCTCCCATATGTGATCTGTAATTTCGATACGATTAGTTAGGCAGTAGCATGCAATAGAGACAGAAAATTCTCCTGATGGGGTTAAATTCTATGTAGGCCTATCCCTCCCTAAATCTTCTCTCTGGGGTGAATAGCTGCTATTTTCTTTATAGTATCATTAGTGAAGAATTACTCCAGCCAAATTATGTTCCATTCACCATTTTTGTCTGTTGTTTCTGCTACGGCAAAGTTTAAAAAACTATCTTCAATTACTTTTTGGACTTTGTCGATAAGCCTTCCCTTACCTTTAACCCAGTTATCAGTCCATATCATAGTGCTTATGTCATCACCAATAGAAAAGGAGATGCTTTTCTTAAAGGTACTCCAGACTCTAGCAAGATTTTTTCATAATGGAGAATCTGAAGCCGTGCAGATAATATTCTGGGCAATGTGTTGATTTCTTCCGTATTTGCTTCTTAAAATTTTTACCCAAAGATTGTTTTTTTTTGTGCAGACTCTCTAGAAGATTTTGTGCAAAAAAGCCTCATTCATTACTGACATGTTTCTAAAGTCCCATGCCATCCAATTTTTTTTTATTTGCAAAGTAATTCCCAGCTAGTAGCATGCATCTTTCTTCAATCAGTTTTTTTTCAGATAAAGTTCCTTTATAATTTCTCTATTTCTTTATAAATACCTTGAGCGACTTGGCTGTACAGCATATCAAAGTTTAGAATTGGACTGATAGTAGATTGAGCTAAAGTTATTCTCTCTGCCAAAGAAAGGCATTTTGCTTTCCATCCACCGATTCTGGCCTTCACTCTATCTATGGTGCTTTTATAATTTTCTTTCTTCCTTTTGTTATTTGTGAGCATAGCCCCTAAGTATCTTTTCAAGCTGGAGTTTCCTTTGTAGCCACACATGTTGATGATTAAAACTCTATCTCTGTTATCCATATTCTTTGAAGAAACTATTGAAGTTTTATTTGGATTTACTTTCAATCCCAATGCCTTTCCAAAAGAGTTGAAGGTCTCCATAATGGTGTCCATTTTTTCTACAGATGCTTCTGCAAACAAAAGGATGTCGTTAGCAAATAAAAGATGAGAAATGTTTGGTCCATCTCTCGCCGCTTTTATAGTTATTCAGCTTCCTGTTTCAACCTTCTCCTCTATGATATGAGAGAGCTTGTCTATGGCTATCACAAAAAATAGAAGGATAGGGGATCCCCCTATCTTAGTCCCCGAGAAAGATTGATGGTACCATTTTTTCCTCCATTTCATAGTATCTTGTATGTGATTGAACTGATGCATGCCTCAATAATTCTTTTAGCTTTCACATCTACTCCGAACTCTTCTAGGCACTGAAGAATGAACTTCCATTTAAAATGATTGTATGCCTTCTCAAAATATATTTTGATAGTCATATACTTTTTCCTACATCTCATCTTCCTTAAATCATATGTCATTTTCTTTGCTATGATTATGTTGCCGTGAATGATTCTGCCGGGTATAAAACTGGATTGGTCGAAAAATTTGTGATCCACAAGGAAAGGTTTGATTTTGGCCATTAAAATCTTCGTAATAATCTTATAGATCACATTGCATAAAGCAATTGGCCTATATTGGTTGATAAATTCTGGTTGTTTTATTTTTGGAATAAGGATGATAAAGGTCTGATTGATGGCTCCCATCTCCTGCGAATTTTTCTAAATATACCTAATAAAAGCATATAGGGACTCTTGGATAGTATTCCAGTTATCTTTGTAGAAATAAGCTGGATACCCATCCTTTCTCGGGGCCTTTAGCGAATCGATGTTAAACAAAGCTGCTTTAATATCTTCAAGATTTGGACCTTTTGAAATAGATCTCTTATCTTGGTTGCTCAATTCATGGTAAGTAGTGCTGGTTCTGAAACAAGGGCTGCAAAAATAATCTTCCATATAAAGCTTTAAGTAGTAAGTTATTGCTGAATTTTTAAGTTCCTCCTGATCTTCACTCCAGCAATCGATTTTCAATCTCAGCTTCAAAATTCTATTCGTCTTTCTTCTTATGGCTATTTTTGTGTGAAAATATTTTGTTACAATCTCCATCTATTATCCACAAATACAATTGCTTGGATTTCTGCATCCATAGAATTTCTTCTTGCTCAAGGATTTGTTCTAACTCCCGATTTAATTCTCTCTCCAAATATTCCAAAAAAGAGTTCCTGCCATATGATTGTGTTCTTTGAATTCTATAATTCTTCCTAGTAACTTTCTCTTTCTCTTGAAGACATTACCAAAAACCTCCCTATTCCACTTCTTGAGAGCTGTAATGAGAGATGAGAGCGCTCTAGAGAATAAGGAGTCCTTCGGCCACAAATTGCTTATGAAATCATTAAAAGTGAGGTGATTTTTCCATATAATTTTAATCTAGAAGGGTTTCTATCAACACTGGCTCCTCCCTTTTTTCTCCCTCATCAGCAATCTCATTAAAATTTTCAACCACAAGCCAAGCTCTTGCAATATTTTCAGCAACTATTTTAAGACTACAACGTTCTTCTCACTCTCTCTTGGAGACTAACTTACACAATTGTGAGATCCCAAACTTTATTTTGCTGGTCTCTTATCTCCATATGGATAAACTGGTGATGTGATATTAAAACATCAATCCTGATAGAAGGCTGGTTCCAAAGAACCCATATACTCCCCACATAACCCTCGGCCTCTTCGATATGGTAGAAATTATACTGCATATCTCTAATGACTTCTTTTACTCTATATTTACTGTACTTAGTTTCGTAGAGAAGAGTAATAGTAGGCTTGTGTTGCCTTTTAATTTCTTTTAGGGTGCGAATGGTAGCAATATTCGCAGCTCCTCTAATGTTCCAAGCTACTATCTTCATGATAAAATCTAGATAAGAAAGAAACAAAGTACATGGTAAAATCTTACTAGCTGAGAACCTTAAGTCCACGCAATAATCAAGAGCATTGCATTTCCTCCACTTGATGTGGAGGTTTTCCTGCTTGCTGTTCTCTTGCTTGGCCTTCATCATTTTCAAACTGCTGCATAGCTTCATCTAAAGCAGTGAAACTTATGGAGCCAAAATCCATATTAATGGGGTTAGGGGGTTCCTCATGTGTGGGGTCAGAGGGGTATAGTCTCAGAAATTTCAGAAGTAAGAGTTGGGCTAGGAGAGATTTGGCTAACCCAATTCTCTTGGTAGTATAAGGGGATATTTGGTTCTGAATGGGTGGCTTGTTGATCATTGGAGTTCTGTGAAAGTTGGGCCAAGTTTTTATCTTGTGAGTTATTTTCTAGTTGTGTGGTTAGAGAAGAGAATTTTTTGTTAGGATGTTTATTAGTTTGTTCTGGTTGGTTTGCAAAAGCTGTTTTTTTAATGGAATGTTTTGGGTAGAAGAGAGTGTCACTATTTTTGGGTCGAGTTGGATTTTTGGTGCATGACTAAGTCTATTATTAGTTTCTGATTTGTTGCTCTTATTTTGAACAGTTTGGGCAGGACTGATTTTTTTCTCTGTCTGCTGATGCTGGTTCTCCTGAGCGTCATCCTCACTCTGTACTATCTCTGTATTGACCAACACTGCAAAACGAGAGGTTTGTCTTTCCACTTCTACAATTTTTTTCTTTTCTTTTGCAATACCTCCATTACTTGTACCTTCTCTCCATTTTTTCTTTCCATGTGGAATTCTTTGGACCAACATCAATAGGCCAAAGTTTTCTATGCACTCATCCATGATATTTTTGTCCTTGTCTTTTGAAGTATTTTCTATTTTACCCTTATCTTCAACCTCCTGGGGTGTCTGTTGAACTTCTTTCTGTACAGCCTTTATATTTTATTTTTTTAAGCAGCTAGACTTTTCATGTCCTATCTTTTCATATTGAAAACAAACTTGGTGAATCCTCTCATATTCTACTTGATGACTATTTTTATTTCTCTGATATTGAGCAACCAACAGCTTTGTCAAATTCATCTCCACACAGATCCTAGCAAACATTTTTTTTGAGACTTCTGCAGTATTATTGTCTATTTTTAAGGTCCTCCCCACAATATTTTCAATCTTTTCAAGAATAGCTCTGTAATAGTATTCTATTGCTAATTCAGGTAGTCGAATCCAAGCAGCAATAATGTAAATGGAGGCTTTATAAGGGTTGAATTCTAGTTTTTAAAACCTGATTGTCAAGTTGTGATCAAGTATTTTCCAAGGTCCTTTAGTGAGTGCAAAGTCCAGGTCCTCTAAGCTGAAAAACTTGACCAAGAAAAAATCGTTTTCCAAATCTATCACATGAATGCTCCCCTTTTTTCCCCACATAACTTTCAGATGCCGTTTAAGGGCTAACAGGGAGATCTTTCGCCCCAGAAGCTTGACAATGAGGGTGTCCCACCACTCCTTCCTGAGCTCCCTTTTCACTCCTTCCTTTATGACTAAATTGTATATTCTATTCGGCAGCTTTTTGACTATTATTTCTGTGTCTTTCTTCCATATCTGTGTCTTCACCACCATTAGTCTTTGGTTCCTGCTCCCTTTGTGTGTGCCCTCCTCTAGTGCTCTTCCTCATTCGAACAGTATCCGCAAAAGAGTTGGGCTTTGAGGCTCCAACTTCGACCAACCTCTCCACCTTCAGTTGGGCCTGTTCTGTACTTTTTTGTTGTCATTTTTCCTATCTCCTCCTCAACCATCCAATCCTTCATTCTTGGTAGAAGGGCAGTGTCTCTTATGAACTCCTTTCCTCCTTCCTCAGTTGATTTCTTTACTTTTTCTAACCTTTTCGTGCGGTCCCCTCTCCACGTTCTGGCTATCTCTTGGGGTGTGAACTCTAGAGGCTCCTCCTCTCACGTAGCCTCCTCTCATAGAGGTCAAGAAAAGCTTGCGGTCAAGTGTGTAAGGCTCAGAGAGAGAGAATTACCAAAATGGTCCTAAAATAAAATTCTTTGATGGGATGATTATCAAAAACTTTTCAAGTGGTTTTATGATCCTACAATCTAGGGCAAAAAGGCATGTGCATTATCCATAACTAACAGCCCATTTGGTTACTGTCCATATCTATCAAAAACATGGATATGGTAACACACGTTTAATGTTTGTTTTGTAAGACACAAAAAAATAGAGAAATACAGACACACATAAAACTACATGAAATATGTGTATTTTGTGTCTTTCCTAAATGATGAGACATATTTTTAACCTGAGACAAAAATTGAATTATTATTTTGGACGAGTTTACCTATAATATTTTTTGAAAATTTCACATGTGAACATTGTCTCGCCTCCAACCTCCCTCAGCCTCCTCGCTGCCATTGCTACCTACATCCCTTACTTGGAACTCCACCGTTTCAACCTCTCCTCTCACCATTGTGTCATCTCTCCTCTGTCTCTTGCCTCTACATCTCGGCGTCTCTCCTTTCCTCGTTGTCACAGGTCTCACAGCATCACCCTTCCCTCACCGTTGTGGACTCGCCATCAATGTGAATACTGCAAGTGTCCGTTGCTCTAACTGTTTCACACTTTACCTCGAGTTTTTTTTTGGATAATAATATTTTAAATGCGGATTTAGTTATTTGGGTTTAGTTTAACTGTTATTTTTTGACACTGAATTTGTTGTAATTAGATTAGTGTTAATGTGAGTATCTTTATTCTGTTGTTGTTTCGTTTCTATCTCCTTGTGCTTCTTTGCTTATCTATCTTCATTTTAATTTTTTTCCAAAATATATATTATAAATCTTGTTTTGTTATGAAATTTATTAGATAAATGTTCTGGTTATACCATTAATTTTATTTTTATTTTTTAAAAAAATAAGATTAGATCTGAAATTACTATGAGAAACAAGATTGGAAGAGTTGAAAGTGATGAAGATGATAATGACACTTTTTATGCTATGAAGGATAAAATAGATATTTTCAAAATCTATGTTTTGTCCATCATAACTACTAGACACAATTTTTTTATCATGTCTTTATGCATATCTTTATGTCTTTGTGTCTCTAACTCTGTGTCTGTGTCTTAATTTATAAGAGATATCAAATAAATACATCCTAATAAACTAATAGTAGTCAAGTTCTTACAATGCCACAATAAATAACAAGCTATTATAAACACTATAGGGCCAATGAATACCATAAATGATATGAAGGTATTCATTAGTTAGAATTAATTCTCAACTAACTTTGCATAAAAATAACTGTTATAAATCTTTTTCAAAATGTAAACCCCATTCTAATTATAATTATTTCACTTTTAGGATAAATTCTAATGTAGTGAGAATCGCATCTAGAACAATAACTAATTTCTATTAGATAGCTTCCTCATATCAAGTTTTATTATCTCATTGATTTCTGTTTATCAATTAAATTAACCAAAAGATGCATTAACCTTTTATACCAACTTGTTAAGATTTAGCCCCCTTTTTTCTTTGGATGTGGAAATTTAGCCTCTCAAACGATGAGACACGAGTTTGGAATCAGCAGCTCGCTAATAGCCGGTATTTCTTGAGCCTGTTTTTTACTGACACTTATTTTATACATCCTAATGGATAATTAGTGGGCCCATTGGTTATTTTGTGATACTCATGTTAATGGGATGAACGTTAGAAATCATTTTATTTTGGATTTCGTTTCGTTCTTTTTCTAACCAAAAAAAAAAGAAAAAAAAGGAATGATAGTGATAGAAATTTAAATAGGTTAGATTTGCAAAATTAGAGTATTACTCCTATGTAGCAACAACAAACAAACTTGAAGAAACTAATACCCCTCAAGTCAGCATCAAATTAAATAGATTAAACGTTTTTTTTTTTTTGCAATTAGATTAAACGTGTTTCAATAACCTCAAGTGAAATGCTTACTTGCCTTATTTTTTTTGGTGGCCTGCTTGGTATCCGGAGCTTCGTCCCCCGACTAATCCAGATACAACCTGGGTCGCGCATTCGGCTGTGATGAGTAGGCTCCCAAAGGGAACAATTGCATACACTAGCCCTCCAAGGTAAATCCGAACCGCTTACCTCTGGGACCAACTCCTTTTTCTTTTTTGGGGTCTGGCCGTCTGGAGAAGGTGGACTTGTTTGAGATGGTCCGAATAAACTTTTGGACTCGTATGCCCCAAGACCCAAGCTTACCAAGTTGTTCTATTCGGATACAATTCATCACAGGCAATCACGGAGGCTAAGTAAACTGAACTATGTTGCAGCCTGGACCCAAGCAAAGGGACTTGAACTAGAAACCTCTAAATTGAAATATTGCTCTGCAACTGCAACTCTTCACTATTATCCATCTTCAACTTGTTTATCACACACTTCTTACACTACTACCCTAAGATGAAAAAAAGTCTTAACAAAAATAGCAGCAACATTTCTCTAATAAGTTTGCTCAATATGGTATAATCAAACTCTCCCGACCAAATAAAAAAAAAAAAGAAGAGAAAACACACACACACACACACAATGTCTCGTTTTATTTCCCTCTAATGGGAAGATTGAGGTAATCAACTAATCTTGATGCTCATTGAAGGAGGAAAAATTAGAGTAAAAGAGCTAGAGTGTTGAGCTTAACATAGTCACATATCCAACAAGGACGAGATTTTCTGTTCCTTTCCAGCCATTGCCTGTGTACTCATATTCCAACATTATACTTTACATACACCAACTTATGTAGGTCATAAAAAAATGAGTAAAACAATCCACTTTAATAGGGAAGACAAACCATTCTAACAAAAAGAAAAACTTGTAACAGATATGTGTGGAGTTAACCACAAACCTTCCAAGTTCCACCATTCAAAGGGAAAAGAAGTGACTCCATCCCAAACAAACACCATGCATTAGAATCCAGTACGAATTGGGAATCACCAGAATACTGATAACATAATACAGCTATATTTGAACATTAAGGTGATAATAAAAGGCTTATAACCATGATAAGGATATGGTAATGAAATCTAAGATAAGCAACCAACATACACCGTGGAGCAAATTTTCATGTCCAACACATCATCTTTGACTTATGGGGACCATCTAAGCAGTAAACGCTTCAGATTCAAAGCGCCACACATACTAGCACCAATTATAAATGACAAGATGAGATTAAGATAGAGATGAAGACAAACTCAACACATTGATAAACAATATCAAGCATATAGAAAATCTAGAAAATATCGACATACTTGGTGACAACAATACCTAAAGAGACCTGAAAGATGCACCGTCCATTGCAGCCAAGGAGATACCAATGAGCAGTGCTATATGAAGATGCCGAGTTCTCACAGACACTTTGATCAATTCTATTTTGCAATAGCTTTAATATGAGAAAATATATTAAATTAGAGGTACTAAAGACTTAAAATTTATGACTTCACATTTTCAGAAAGTACCATTTATCCTTGAATGAGATAGCACTAACAGAAACAATATATTTGTTGTCAACCAAAATCTTATTATCATATCTTCGCAAGTGACTTTAGTGTAATAAGATGTGACCTAAAGACCATATTCAGCATAATTGAAGCGGTATGGTTACAAGAGAGGAAAAAAATAACTTTACATGTCTATATTTTGCATGTGAGAGATAACTTTATATTGAGTCTATACCTTTAAAACTTTCATAGATAATATCCCAAGCAATTGAGATCAGAAGAAACAGGTTAACAATCAATCAAATGATAATTACAGCTAATGCTTCAGTTCAAGTTCATTAAGCCTAACAAATTACCTTGATGAAGCCTAGAGAACCAGGTCACTCTGCAAATGAGAAGTGATTTTAATCTCAGGAGAAACCAGAGAGGAAGATAAAAGGAATGTAGTCTTGAATCCTTAGACTAGACTTTATAGCATGTAAATTCACATTTCATACTATGAACATTCTACTCACTTCACATATTAGGTCATTTTGTTTTCTCAAATAAAGAAATGATGTGGTGTATTGACAGATGTACCAGCTGTTGAACTCTCCACTTTCTCCATATCAAATGTCCCAACTTTATAAGGTTCCATAACCTGGCAAGTTTGTTTCTATCCCCTTCTCTATTCTCCAGCTTCAACCAATCATATTTAACAATCACTTCTTTATTTCATATATTCTCATAGATGTCTCTATAACCATATCAAATTTACAATATTATCCTCTGTCAGCAACATCAATATCTTCATAAACTATACTGATATAAACAGATCACCAAAAAAAAATTGGGATCCCTGTAAAAAAAATGTTATTACTACACTAATGTCCTTCCTCTAACCGTGGGAGTCATCTGGTTGCAATATTCCACGTATTTCCCGCATTAATAACTTCGAACTATTAGCAATCCGTATGCTTTCAGAAATGATATGACTACATAACTCATGCCTCCGAGCTGGTCTAAATGATCTTAATTCAAAAAGAGGGTCTGTTATAACTTTCCTACTATACAACTCCCTTGCTGGATGGACATGTTTCCACCAGAAATCAGATAGTGCCAGTTCCATCACATTCCAGTACTCAGCATCATGATGTAACCTGAACAAACTACTGCCATTAGGAGTCCATACATAAAAATCCATCCAATCCCTCCCGAGAATCTCCATTAATCCCTGAGCTTGAGGAATATAGCGAATTGGAATTCGAGACCAAGGGAAAGCTTTACTCATGTCTCCATTGAGATAAGGACACTTTATCTCTAGAACCCCATGAGAAGACAACTCAAATACCTTTCTGTCAAGTACACCATCTGGTGAAGCAGCTAGCCAGTCATTTTCAGTGTTAGCACCATACACCTGAAGTTCAGGAAACAATACAGTATTACCACTTATCAGCTTGTATCTTTCAAGTGCTTCCTCCTCTTTGATATTGTTCCAACAGGTAGCGATGTTTCCTGAGAATGGTTCAATAGCACCGATCTTCTCTAGCCACAACTGGCACCTTTGCCTACGCCAAAATCCAATAGCGGCAGCGAAAGTGCTAGCTGTCAGTTTGTGTTTTCTAAGTGTTTGCCAGTTTTTAAACCGGTGTTGAAGACTCGGTGCTTGAAGGAAAGAATGAGTTTCGACAGATTCGTATTTTGACATGGCACCAACTATGCTCAAACTTCTAAAGTTGTTATTAGGAGCATGGCTATAGGAATTAGATCCTACAATAACCGATACTAAAGAATTGCTACTAACGTTTTTCTTATTACCCAGACATGCATCAAGAGCACCCATATAACATCGAATTTTGTGCATGCAATGCAGTCGAACAATGTGAGAGAATGATGAAGCAACTTCACAACTGTTAAACAAAGAGAAGCTGTCATTTGATGATTCGAACCATAGATACTAGCACGACAACATCTGATACTTATCAAATACATAACTAACATTCAAAAGAATAATACGATGAACATATATGATTCCTATTCCTCATTAGTTTCATTAGCATAGGACTAGTCCTGGGTGGTTCAATTATTATATACGAGGTGAAGATGGGTGATAACTTATTTAAACCAATAACTAACTAATATATGCATTGCATTACAAAATCAGTCGTAATGGTGGAATGTTCCTTTTTTACAATCTTACTGCAGCATGTACACAATATTTATGGCGGAAGCCACTTAGAAGCATGTACAAGTCATTCATAAAATCATAATCAAAAGAGAGAAAGGAAAAAAATTATATATATGATTGGAGCATTTCATCGAACACAGTGAGGGCGCATGAGACAGAGAGCAAGAAAGAGCAGAAGATAATCTTTACCAAAGCGGGGAGTGGATGCAGAGTCTTGAGTGGAAGTTTCTCTCAATAACAATCATGGTAGCCACGCGGCCATGGAAACCAAGATTCTGAAAACTGAGAGGTCATCGAACCATTCCGGATATCGGTTCAACAGTTCGGAGGTTCAACCAATCCAACGGAGGAGAAAGGGTTGTTGGTTGCTGTGGGTTAGGGTTGGGTTGTTGGATGCATTTCGGACCAAGGTTTGACTGTGCACCGTGAGAGTAAGCATAAGAGAAAAATACTAAATTAGGCTATAAAAACGTACATACACACTACGGGAAGTTCTGTGGTGCTTACGGGCATAATCATCATGTTACGCAGACTGTATGGGTGTGTATGGTTCATAGATTAAATTTTATTCTCAAGAATATTATTCTTAGAAATATAATGCTTAGGAATAAAATTACTTGGAATGTAAGATTTTCATATTTGTTTATAAAACTTGATGCATTGAAATATTATATAATAATTCTAAAAATGATTAAATTTTTGTTTGGTTGAGTTTAAATTTTTTAGTCATATTATGTAATATGTCAAAATTATCCTTACTCATTTAAATTAAAATATTAATAATTAAAATAAAGTTAATTAAATATTATTATTTTTTACATTATTTTTTTAATTTAAAAAATATCTCTAATAATAAATTTACTAAAATATCTCTAATAATAAATATGTTTAGATAAAATTATTATTGATTCTAATTTTTTTTTAAATTTACTAAAATACCCCTAATATCAAATATCTTTAGTTAAATTGTTTATTGGTTCTAATTTTTTTAAATTTACTAAAATACCCTTAATATCAAATATGTTCAAATAAAATTATTATTGATTCTATTTTTTTTAAAATTTACTTAAATACCTCCAATATCAAATATGTTTAACTAAAATTATTATTGATTCTAAATTTTTTTAAAATTTACTTAAATACCCCAATATCAAATATGTTTAACTAAAATTATTATTGATTCAATTTTTTTTAAATTTACTAAAATTCCCCCAATATCAAATATCTTTAGTTAAATTATTATTGATTCTAAATTTCACTTAATAACAATATGTTTAATTAAAATTATTTTTTTTTTACATGTTGAATTTACAAAAATACTTCTAATAAAAAATTTACTAAAATACCCTTAATAAAAATATGTTTAGTTAAAATTATTATCGATTCTAATGTTTTCAAATTTACTAAAATACCTCTAATAACAAATATCTTTAATTAAAATTAACATTATC
Organism: Arachis duranensis; assembly: GCF_000817695.3. NCBI lineage: Eukaryota > Viridiplantae > Streptophyta > Magnoliopsida > Fabales > Fabaceae > Arachis > Arachis duranensis. Next base: position 19,666,219 of record NC_029775.3, read on the forward strand.
ACAATTAAATTTACTAAAAAAGCATTACTATTATGTAAATGAAAGTTACAAAGAAGTCTCAAAAGTAAAAATTACTAGCACTAGTAAGCATACATGCACAACTCTTATACAAGAACACAAACACATCAACAAAATGAAATCAATATTACAACCTCACATAGAAAAATTATTTCAATTATTGAGTGTGATGTCTTCTCCTCCATTGGTTCCACATTTCTTGTGCAAGTTGATCTCTCCATCTACCCCAACATAGATTGGTTTATTTCACAAGATTCTTTTGGAGCCCAACTGTGGTCAGACTTCAACAAAAGCAATCTTCAAATCTCCGTTCTTAGTTACAATCATCAGGCTTGTATCACATTGAATAGCAGCTCCATCTATGGTTCTTTTGCTAATCATCCTTGGCACCAAAATGCTCAGAAGAAACTAGACACCAAAATGATCTCCAACATGGTTAGAGAAAACAACAATGACTTCACCATAAAGGCATTCATCTGTATGTAAGCCAGAGGTAGCTCCTCTGCATCCATAAAGGCATGACAACAGACCAAGTGTTATGGGAACCAATTTCTTTACCTTCTCATTATCTCTCTTTATGTACCTGCATAACAGATAGGAAAAATGTAACAAGCAGAAGATTTGTCTATGCATTATTTGTTAAAAGAGATACAACTTTCCTCCATGCATATATCAATGTGATGGGAAATTTAACTGACACATACATAATGGCAAAAGAACTGCTTAAGAACAGGAGCAGTTGTCATAATATTGGAACAGGAAAAACCTTGGAAACAGAAAACCTCTAATCAAACAATCTTGATGAAAAATAGAGGTATAAAAGGGAAACACACTTCAAAGAACAAGATTTTGCCATTTGAATTTTAAATGATGGGGAAAAAAAAGAAAGATAGAAAAGGAAAAAGAAATGCTTGTTCCAGACATAATCCATCCTAGAAAAAGGAAGCAACAGTTCGGAGGAAAGGAAAAAAAATAGCAAAGATGTTCTTTCAATTACCTCCTGCAATTCAAATATCAACATCTCGTCGATGAGAGCCTTCACGTTAAACAAACAGCTACAATGAAACTAACCAAATAACAAGCCTGACCAAACACATTATCTAAATCATGTACGCAAAAACATTTACTTAGTTACTTACTCAATCTTTTGAATGACAGGAGATGATATATCAAGAGTAGACCAGAAAAGCATCACTGGCATAGAAATGACAGCTTCAGTTCTTACTTTTTCAGCTTCATCATGCAGACCCATATCTAAAACTTCAAGAACAACACTGCTGCTCAAGTTTGGGCCTAGCTTGGATAATACTTGAAGAGAAAGGCATTTTGCTTTCCATGGGCAATGGTTATCAACAAACAATCTAAAATATATCAACAAACAAGTAAAACAGAATAAATAAATTGAAGAAGCATCGGAGGAAACTTAAAGGGCTTCTTGTTATATGCCAAAATCTGTAAACATGCAGATTGAATAATTGAACAAACTTGCACTATCATATGAAACTGTAACAAATATTACCAGAACATATAAGTATACCAGAACATGCACACCAAAATACATTTTAAAACTAGAAAACTAGATCTCACAGATTCAGTAGCTGAAAATTAGATTGCCACCAAAACAACTTTACATTGTTACTAGTATGTAAAATTCATCAAGACAATAGGATAAAAAAGCAGAGCAATAGTAATGCAAGCTTAGTAGTGTATTGTAGCATGGCTCATGAAGTACACAGCATGGGAAGCCAAATTAAGACAAGATTAAGCATGTAAAAATATGTTTTTGTCAGATTCAAGCCAAATTAAGCATGTAAAAATATGTCAAAAGCTTAAACTCTTTATTGAGGCAAATCATCAAACATGTTGTTTGCATGCAACATAATCACAAAGAGCGTATAAGAAATCAAGCAAAATAAAAAATAACTAATCAAATTAGCAGTCTATTACAGAAAATTAGTGTAATATGATGTAGAAAGCATAAAAAGAACCCAAACCTTAACGAGAGATTCAAAGAGAATTCGCAGAGATAAGCAATGCGAACATGAACTTGAAAAAGAGAAGGAAACCAGTCTTCCGTTTAAGGTAACGGTGGCACCGGTGTAGCTCCGATGGCGGTGGCGCCGGTGTAGCTCCGATGGCGGTGGTGTTGGTGAAGCCTCCACTGATTTGGGAAAAAACTCAAACCTTAATATGAGATTCGAAGAAAATTCACAGAGAAAAGCAGTGCGAACATGAATCGGAGAAGATAAGGAGACGAATCTTCCGTTTAGAGTAACGGAGGTGCCGGTGCCGGTGCCGACTCCGGTGGCGGTGGCGTTGGTGAAGCTCACTGATTTGGGAAAAACTGCTCTGCTAGGGTTTAGTGCTTCAAAAAAAACTGAAGAAGAAGTGAAATATAGTATTAAATAATAGGGGTAATTTAGTCTTTTTGTTTCATTATTTACATTCCATTCCCATTGGAATGAAAGATAACCAGGGGGGAGATAGGAATTGAATGAGTAGTAATTCAATTCCAAGGAATAAAAGTTACCTTGGAATGTTTTTTTTTAACTTTGAACCACACATAGGAATTTTATATTCCCATCTTAAAATTCCTGGGAATGTTCTATAATTCCCCCAACCACACACACCCTATGTGTCATGGTTGGAATATGATGCGTAGTTGTGGATAGTGATCAAATGGACTCTGTTTAAGTAAGCGTTTTCATTCTTTCATTTTCGGTTTATGCTAAATTTGTTAATTAGGATAAATGAAGTATTTATATTAAGGTAGTGTAGAATTGAACATTATTTGTAAAGTGTAACTTAGACTTCATTTTTTTAGGCTTTTTTTAAGTTGTAGGTTAAGATATGAACATTTTTTTGTCTGATCAAATATTTTTTAGTCGATTTTGATCTTTTGTAATTTTTCTTCTATCAAATCAAGTACTTGGTATTTGTACACTGTGTTATTGTATCCGATTTATAGTTTGTGAGATTTTGTAGTGACATAACTTTATTTTGCTATTTTATAGATATAATCCTTTACGTCTCGTTTGGTAGTTCTCAACATGTCGTCTAAAGTACTATTTGGCTTAGAATGATTACTGTACGTTTTGCTCTCTCCGTAGTTGACAATGAGTATATAGAAAAATTTTGTTTACAACATAAGATTTGTAGAACCCAAGAGGACGAGAAGAAGTACGAGTTAGTGACTCCTGACCCTGATGATAGAATTTGCTTCTTCCGATTTAGTACTTGGAAAACAACTTTCTATTCTTGTATGACTGTTTGTTTACTGGGTTGGGGTGAACTTCCATTTACCGATTTTGAATCTAAAATTCTTCGTATCTGTGAGGTTGTTCTGTTTTAGCTCCATCCGAATTCATGGGATTTTATGAAAGTTTATCAATTAATAAGCTGAAAACTTGACCTTCCCCTTTCTTCCAATATTTTCTTTTACCTTTTTCAACTTATCAAGCATTTTAGCTCCAAAAAACAACATTGAATTTTCTTCCAACCTATTTAGGGAAGGAATTTTTTCTATTTTTGATAATTCTTTTCATGTCTTAAAGAATTATTTCTTTAAGGTCCGACCTGCAGAGGGTGTCCGAACTTTTTTTCTCAATGAGAGAGATGAATCCGTTTTTTGTTTGTACTAGGAGGAGGTCTCCGGCATCAAGGATGGCAACGGGTCCCCATGGGGGCGGGGACATGCCCTCCACCCCCGCCCCCCGCTCCCAATATCTGTCTCCGTCCCCGCCCCGTCCCCATGATGGGTACCGGGACCCCATATCCACCGGGGACCTGGGTCTCTGCGGATATCCGCGGATTTTTGTAAAAATTAATAAAAATTGAAAAAAATAAAAAAATTAGAGAAAATCAAAGATAATCTTCAATTGCCATTACAAACATAATATCCATTTTAAAGACTTAAATAACAATAACAACAAACATAAACATCCAAACATATCTACAAACAACTAAATATTACATAAACAACCAACTATATTCATAAACAACCAAATAAAGTTCACGACATCATAAAAACATAATTCCACCGTCTCAATCTTCCTTTCATCCCGTAATGGTAGTGACGGTAGATTCCAACTTACTTGAATCCTACATCGACAAGAAAATAATTTAAAGTCAAAATCATATAATAACTCAATAAGTCAATAATATAAAATCACTTTAATTCCAATCATGAATCAAAATATTCTCAAACATGAATCAAAATCACTTTAATTCCAAATCAAATAAAATAAAATCTGAGTTATAAATCATAAAATTAACAATTGTTATTCATGTAACTGAAGAGATGGATGAATATTCCTTAAGCATGCTTCAAAGAAAATCAACAGAATTAGAAAATCAATAAATATATATGTTATTAATCTTGTCAACATTATGTTTATAATGCCTACTTTGATGCTAATTTTCTTTAGACACGACAATCCATCATTATAATTGGTAGTATTAGGAGAGTGCACGCTAAGAGACAAACACTTCACATGACTTTTGGCTCAACTAAATTTGAAGTTTCTATCTAATCCACATATATGAATTATTACAAGTGAACTATTTAAAAAAATAAAAATTAGGAATTCAAATAACTATTCATCTTTATGAATCAAAATCACTTTAATCCCAAATTAAATCAAATAAAATCTGTGAGTTACAATTGTCAAAATCACTTCAGAAGACATAAATGCTAAAATTTAAAATTGATACATAAAATTAATAATTGCTATTCATGTAACTGAAGAGATGGATGAATATTCTTTAAGCATGCTTCAAAGGAAATCAACGGATTTAGAAATTGCATGTCGATAATTTGATATCAAAACAGGGTGAATGTTGCAAATTTTTTAGATTCAAAAATCACATTGATCTGGTAATAATCACCAGAAAATAATAAAAAAATTTAAAATACCAAAATAGAAATTAGAATCACAAATTTAGAACTCAGAACCTAATTACCCAAAATTTAAAATTCAGAATCAAATAACCCTAAATAGAAATCAGAATCAGAAACCTAATTACCCTAAATCAAAAATTCAAAATCAAATCAACCCTAAATAGACATCATAACCAGAAAATTCAGAACTCTAAACTTAATTACTCTAAATCAGAAATTCAGAATCAAATCAATCCTAAATAGAACTCAACAACAAAAATTTCAAAGCCACAAGACTGACTTACCAGACGGAGAAAAAGGACAAACCAGTGAAGAGCTGAAGACCAGCGACGAGGAGAGGACGATGTGGCTGCCATAGTGAGATCGAGACATGCGGTGAGCGACCAAGCCACTCAGGGGTTGGGAGGCTGCGCTGAGGAGAGGAGACACGAAGGAGAGGAGAGGAGACAGTTCGGTGATATTCGAGAAGGAGAGGAGAGGAGACGCGGCAATCAGCGGTCGGCGGTCAGCGATGTTCGAGGAGAGGAGACGAGACAAGATTGATGATTTCACGGTGAGGAATGAAGAGAAGAGGAGTTTTTTGTCTCTGAAGCAGCACTAAGGGCATTTTTGTCTTTTCATATACACGGGAATTAAACGGGTCTTCATGGGGCGGGGACCTTTACCCCCGCCTCTGCCCCGTTTATTATACGAGGCCCCGTTCCTGCGGGTAAAAATTGCCCCCCATACCTGTCCCTCGACGGGTAAATCCTCGCGGGTACCCGCCCCGCCGGGGATTTTTGCCATGCCTATCCGGCATCGTTAAATATAACCTCGAGAATATGGATGTGATAGAAGAGAGTGTAGTGGCCTTATTTCAAGAGTGTTAGGGCCGATTTCTTCACCTCGACACCAAGAAGTTTTTTATAAGCAAGTCGAGCTATGTTCGTACTGAATTAGGTAGTTAGCTTTTTGCCTTTCGTAGATATTTCTCTTTTCTTTTCCAGATTTTATAACCTTAGTCTCTTTATTTTCTTTGTTTTTATAGCAAGAATGGCTAATGGATCTGGTGCCTTGTAAAGGCTTCGGGTTGCCAAGAAAAATGTAGCAGTTCGGATAGTACAGTTAAAGGAAAACAAGAAATAGGAGATCCTTTTTCTTCTTCTAAGTCGGACTCACCTTCATATCATTTGGTCAAAGCCATATCTCTTCCTCCTCCAATTACACAGCCTCCTCCCGGGATCGTGCCCCTTGTGCGTCTCTTCACTGAACCGAGTTTTCGAAAACGTAAGACTCCATATTCCGAGTTTGGTAGTGCTTATGACCCGGATTTTGATGCCATTGCATTCTGTGAGGAATACATTCTTTTTTATAGTGCCATAAACATGGATGACGTTTCTTTGAAGAAACATTTACAGGTGCTGGCTCGAGGAGAAATTCAGATAACGAGGGTGTGCCTAACCTTTCTAAAGCAGTTTAATGAAACTCTTCTTGGAGCTACCCAAAGGGAATTGGCCGACCTTCGTTCTAAGGTGGCTTCTCTCAGGGAGACTAAGTCAGAATTAGAGGCCGAGAAGAGGTTCTTTAATTTCCTCCAATCTTTCCAAACTTTGTAATAGGGTGAAGCATTCTAAAGCGACTTGTGCTATAGCAGAGGGCTTGCAAAAGAAGGTGAGGAGAGCTACTGCCATGTCTTTGGGGAGAAATTGAGCTTGAAGGAGAAACTGGAGAGACTTGAAGAAGAATATGGGTATCTGAAAGAGTCTGTGGCCTAGGGAATGGACGAGATGGCGGAGAATTTGAAGCCATAATTTTGACTTTTTGCACCCGATGTGGACCTCACCCCTATTGATCCCGATAAAGTCGTGGTTGAAGAAAAGATTGTTTCTCCTGAGGCCTGGACCATCCTTGCTGAGGACCCGAAGACTTTAGATGCCCGAGTTGATGAGACTCTTCTGGACTCCATTATTCGAACTGATGAGAATCTTCTTACCTCTCCAATCCGAGTTGATGAGGTAGCTGACATGATTACTGAAGAGCATGATAGAGAAAAAGGTTGAGTTTTAATGCTGTTATTCATCATCTCCTTTATGTTTTACAGTTTTGTATTTCAGTTTTAATGTATATCTTTCTGTATTTTCTTTGAGAGGTAAAAGGCAAAAGAGAGGCATCGAGAAAGAGCCATAAAGAGAAAAAGGTTGAGAGAAAAGTCAAGAATAATTTCAGATTTTATTTGATTGTATTTTCTGTCTTGTGTCAAGTACCTGAGAGGTGCCACTTGCTAAGTTGGGTAAGCACTTAGTGTAAAGAGTTTAGGTATTAGCATAACTAAGTCAATTTTAGGTTGTGTTCTGAGGGTTTACCTGAAACTGTAAGTCGATCTCGGACGAGATCTTCTGTGCCGGTCGGAGCCGACGTGTCCGGCAGGTGTGTAGCAGCCGGAGCTGGTGTGTCCGACTTGTAGAACTGAGAATGCTGCTGATCCCTTGTCACCGAAGGGTGGGGGGTACCTGCAAGGGACTCCGATGCTTAAGTTAGCAAGGGTATTAAACAGGTATTGAGTAGAATCAGAGTATGAGTTATACCTAGGTGCTCCAGTGTATTTATAATGGTGAGATGTGACCTTCTTTAGATAAGATAAGTTAGTTATCTTATCTTATCTTATCTTTTGTCGAGGTCAGCTTATCTTCCATGGAACTGCCCTTATCTCTATAGGCTTGGGCTGCCCTCGGATCGGGATCGTATTCCTTGAGTTGGACCCTTCTTTGGGTTTTTCTGTCGATTTGGACCGAGTTCTTTGCGAAGAAGTCGGTTTGCTTGACCTAAAGAGGTCGGTCGCTTTGTCTGTAGAATATCCCGGGTCGGACAGCTCAACCCAGGGTATGAACAGTGCCCTTGCTTGAGCTCGGTCTTTTTGTTGAGGTCGAGTCCTGGACTTCGGTCCTTCTCTAGTGAAGCCGAACTCAAGCATTTTGTCGATTCCTTTGTAGAAGCTTTTCAATGTAGAACGTTTTTTCTCTAAAAGCGCGCGCTTTTGTATCGGTGCTTTGGGAACGTGCGAGGGTTTAATGCCTTCATTAATTTTAACATTAATTGCCCTGTTTCCCTTAGACTCTTTATTTTGATTTTGAAAACCCAGAAACGGTTTCTCTCCTTCGCCCTTTTCGTAACTTCTTATCTCCACTCTCTTCGCTCTCTGTTTTGCGCTTCTACTTTCTTGTGTTGTGACTTTCGTTTGGCGATTTTCTGGGCAGCTTTCATTTCTGCGCCTCCATTTTTCTTTCTCGAAGCTTCTTTCATCTCCAGGTTAGTCCCATTTTGTGCTTTCTCTTTGTTTTTGTTTTTGTGATGAGGTTTTGATTTTGATCCTCCTTTTAGAGAAAGTTTGGATCTTTCTATTTCCATTGTGCCCTAGATTTGTTGAAATGTGCGTTCTGGGAGTTTCTCCATCTTCTGCATGATCATTTTTTCTTTTGCTTGATGCTTTTAGGGCTTTGCATGTTCTTTGTTGTTTCTGTTCTGATACCGCTGTCCGCATCTGTTTCTCGTTTTATTTGAAGGTTGCTTTTGTCTGATTCTGAAAAGGTTGCATCTTTAATGGTCTCTGCTTGGCGTGTTTGATGTTTTAGGGATGGTTTTTGCTGGTTTAGACTATAAGGCAATGTTTTTGATGACTTTTTGTATTTTGCTTTGATGGAAAAATGCTTGTTGTTTGAAGCTTTCTTTTCTTGTTTTGAGAGGTGCTGGGATGCGAGAAGTAGATTTTTCCTAGAAACCTTGTTTTATTATTGCCTCCAAAGGATGCCCCAGGACTTTGGTTTGAGTCTTGGGGTTTTCCTTTTCTGTGTGTTCGCCTGTATCGTATTGAGTTGTTTTCTTCTTTGTCCGAGATATTTTTAGTAACCCCATCTTCTTTTCTTACTTGTAGGATTAGTTGGCCTCATGTCTTCTCGAAATAACATTGTAGAGATGTCTTCCAGAGTTTCCGAGGGGATGTCCGATTGGCTGGACTCCCTTGTTTTGTTGTGTGTTTCTGTTGTGGATGCTGAATTTTGCACAGAGCTGAGGAAGCGCCATAGGATTTGTGGTAACAGTGCTCGTGAGGAGGATTATGAGCTTGTTGCTCCTGATTCTGATGAGAGAGTTTGTTTTCCGACTTCCATCGAGAGGGAGTGTCCCTTCTTCTATGCCTATGAATACTTCTTCAGTCAGTTGAACGTTACTTTTCCTTTTACTGCTTTCGAGACCGACCTGTTGTGGTCGTGTAATATTGCCACATCCCAACTTCACCCAAATTCCTGGAGTTTTATTAAAATTTTTCAGCTTCTCTACCGAGAATTAGATGTAACACCTTCTCAGACTCTTTTCCTTTATTTGTTTGTTTCTGCCAAGCCTGGCAGTTCTTCAAAAAAGAAAGCTTCCTGGGTTTCTTTCAGGTCCGCCCAAGACCATAAAGTTTTTGCTATGTATGATGAGTCCTTTAAGGACTTCAAGAATTACTTCTTTAGGGTTCGTGCTATCGAGGGGGCCTGCCCCTTTTTTCTTGATGAGAACGATGAGCCTTCTTTCCCTCTAGAGTGGCAGAGGGATGTGAGAGTGTCTCGCTATACCTGGGAGATGCTTGATGATGTTGAGCATGCCTTTGTTGTTGTTCTTGAGGATCTATGGGGGGAACCACCCCATCTTGATACAAAAAGGTTTTTGAATGACCCGTCCTTGGTTCGGACTGTTTTGGGTACTTGTCTGACTTGTTTCTATACTTGTTTCTTAATTTTTTCTTCCTCTTACTTCCTCTTTGCTGTAACTCTTTAAAAAGGCAAAGAAGGCAACTGCTGCTCTGAACATCTCGGCCAAGGTGGCCGGAGAGGGATCTTCTCAGGTCCCAGTGAAGCCTCCTGTGCCAAGTTCTCCCGGGCTGAGGAAAGCAATTCCTACTCCTCGGTTTCGTCAGGTCGATCCTCCACAGACTTCTGCCATTGCTTCTGATGCTTCTCCCTTAAAAAAGCAAAAAACATCCGAGCCCTTTAACCTGGATGCCCTGGATTTTGATGCTGTCGAGTTTGTTGACCAGCAAATTGCCCCCTATGGTGGGCTCTCCATGGACGATGTGTCTCTTCTTCAGCATCTAGATTTTATCACCAAAAGTAGTGTGAAAATGGCACATATGCGTGCGGCTATTTTCTGAACAGTTCAGAGGATCCCGATTCATGCCACAAAATCCTTCATAGAGGAGGCCAAATCAGAATTTGATCGGATCAAGGGTCTGAAGGATGAGTTGGAGGTGAAGTTGGCAAAGGTAGAGAAGGAACTGGAGGGTGAGAAGGCCAGCTCTATTGCCTTGGCTGCTTCTTTGAAGTTGGCTGAGGACATGGCACTGAAGCTCAAGAATAGCTATGTCTCAGCTTATAGGGAGTTGATGCATCTCCGGGATGATTTGGAAACTACTCGGGTTAATTATGCCGAGCTTCAGGGTGACCTTGTGGGCAGCGTGACTACCGCCTCTGAGAACCTGATGGAGCAGTTCCGAATTGTTGCTCCTGATGCCGATTTGACTCTCGTTAGTCTTGATAACGTAGTAAAGGATGGCAAGATTGTCCTAGATGATCCCGATGATGATGTTGAACCTCCCCCAGTGCCTTCTATCAAGGTGTCGACCTCCTCGGTTCCTCTAGTTATGTCTGATCCGGATTGTCAGATTCTGAACCGGGATGATGGAACTGTAGATGCTGTGCCTATTCAGACTCGCCCTCCTACTCCCCGTACTGATGCTGCCGGAAAGGCTCCCAATCTTTGCTGATCTTCTTTTTAAGTATTTGTGTAAATAGCCCGGTTTGTGGGCTTTTGAACTTTATTGTTTTGTTTAACTGCTGACGCTTTTTTAGTTGCCTGCCTGGCAACTTTTACTTTGAAAAACAAAAGTAGCTTTCTGAGGTAGATTTTGGTAGCCTTTTGAAGCTTTATTATACTATGCTTCCATTGCGCTTTAACATGGTATCTCTTCTGGTTTCTGAGAGTGTTGGAATCTTGCTGCTTGACCTCTTTGGATTGCTTTTGCACTTATTGTTTGTAACTTGGATCCTTTGAGGCCGTGACTGTATGGGTCGAACTTGTTTCTCGGTTTTCTCGCTTTTGCTTGTATTTTTAGCGTCCCATAACCGATTTCTTTATGTTGGTCCCCTTCTAAGTTATTTTTGTAATCCTCTTTCTTGGATCTTTGTCAGGTCTCTTTCAGGGATTACTTTTATAACTTATCTTGTAGGAGACCGACTTCGTTAGGTCGATCTCTTCTAAGTTATTTTTGTAATCCTCTTTCTTGGACCTTTGTCAGGTCTTTTTCAAGGATTACATTTTGTAGCTTTATATCTTGGGCCGACTTCGTCATGTCGGGCCTTGTCGAGTCACTTGATAATCCTCTTTCTTGGACTTTGTTCAGGTCTCTTTTTTTAAGTTATTATATAGCAATCCATAAGACCTCGTCAGGTTCTTTTTGGGATCACTTTCGATAACTTCTTACATTATTCTGTGTTCATCTTTGCCGATTTGTAGATGGTGGTTTTTGTCCCGGTTTGATCATCCTTTAGGTGAATCGCGTTTTCACCTTTGTCGGTCGATCATTCCTATCAAGATCGTACAGTGAATCTGTTCTTCACTTTCTATCGATCCGTTGCTTTATAATTGGACGATGAATGCTTCAGATTAATGCGTCTTGGGAATTCGTAGAATATCTGAAATGTATTTTATTCAAATAAAGTGCAAATATATACATGCGGGAGTTTTCCGTACCCTTAAGTCAGATTAAATCTCAATCTTGATGCCTCATTAAAAAACCTTTTCAAGAAAAAGAGTGCATCTTGTGATGAGATCTTTTACCTGTTATAGTACCTTCTTAGGTTACAGGCGTGCCATGATCTGTGGAGTTCTCGTCCCTCGAGTTCGGACAGTCTGTAGTAGCCCTTCCCAAGTACTTCTGTGACTCGGTAGGGTCCTTTCCAGTTGGCTGCCAGCTTTCCTTCTCCGGGTCGAGTTGTTCTAATATCATTTCGGATTAAGATGAGATCATTCTCAGCAAAACCTCTTGGCACTACCTTTTGATTATACCTGGAAGCTATTCGCCGCTTTAGTGCTTCTTCTCTGATCCGAGCTCTTTCTTGGATTTCCAGAAGTAGGTCGAGCTCTTCTCTTTGAAGTTGAGAGTTGGTTTGTTCATTGTAGTGGACTACTCGGGGAGACCCTTCCTCGACTTCTATTGGAATCATTGCCTCCACTCCGTATGCTAATCGAAATGGTGATTCGTTTGTAGTAGAATGGGGGTTATTCGATATGCCCATAGGACTTGTGGAAGTTCCTCGGCCCAAGCCCCCTTTGCTTCTTGCAGTCTCCGCTTCAGCCCGGCCAATATGACTTTGTTGGCCACTTCGGCTTGTCCATTGGCTTGGGGATGTTCGACGGAGGTGAACTGGTGTTTTATATTCAAGTCGGCCACTAGTTTTCTGAAGCCTGCATCTGTGAATTGGGTGCCATTGTCTGTGGTGATGGAGTATGGGATCCCGAACCTTGTAACGATGTTCCTATATAGGAATTTCCAGCATCTTTGAGCAGTGGCGTTGGCTAGGGGTTCTGCCTCGATCCATTTTGTGAAATAATTTACCCCTACTATGAGGAATTTTACTTGTCCCGATTCCTGTGGAAACGGTCCGAGAAGATCGAGTCCCCACTTTGCAAATGGCCAGGGTGAGGTTACACTGATGAGTTTTTCTGACGGGACGATGTGAAAGTTGGCATGCTTCTGGCATGGTGGACATGTCTTTACAAATTCTGTAGCTTCCTTTCGTAGAGTTGGCCAATAGTATCCCGCCCGGAGTACCTTTTTGGTGAAAGCTTGCGCTCCAAGATGATTGCCGCAAATGCCGATGTGTACTTCCTCCAAGACTTCTTTTGTTTTGGAGGTCGGTACGCACTTTAACAATGGTATTGAGATCCCTCTTTTGTACAGGGTGTTGTTTATGATAGTGTAGTACTGTGCCTCCCTTTTTAACCTCTTTGCCTCTTTTTCATCTGTAGAGAGAGCTTCTGTTTTGAGGTAATTAATTATGGGGGTCATCCATCCTTGATCCCGACCTGTTATGGCTAGGACTTTTTCTTCTCCCGATATTGACGGGTTCTGCAGTATTTTCCAGATGAGGCTTCTATTGTTGCCCCCTGGTTTGGTGCTGGCTAGTTTTGAGAGTGCGTCAGCTCGGGCGTTTTGCTCACGGGGTATGTGGCAGATCCTATATTTCCCGAGTTGTCTGAGTTATTCCTTGGTTTTATCCAAAAAAATTTTCATTGTAAGATCTTTGGCTTGGTAGCTCCCTATTATTTGTGAGGTAACGACTTGTGAATCACTGTAGATGTTGAGTTTCCGAGCTCCAACTTCTCTAGCCAGCTTCAAACCAGCTAATAACGCTTCATATTTTGCCTGGTTGTTTGAGGCCGGGAATCCAAATTTTTTGAGGGAAAGCTCAAGTTGGGTTCCTTGGTTGCTTTCGATTATCACACCTGCACCACTTCCGGTTTTATTTGAGGAGCCATCCACGTATATATTCCACTCTATGGGGATTTCTGGGGTGTCTGTGAATTCTACAATGAAGTCGGCTAAGTATTGTGATTTGATGGCTGTTCGCGCCTCGTATTGGAGGTCGAACTCGGAAAACTCGATTGCCCACTGTAGGATTCTTCCTGCTAGATCTGTTTTCTGCAATATCCCCTTTATGGGTTGGTTGGTCCGAACCTTAATGGTATGCGCTTGGAAGTACGGGCGAAGTCGTCGGGATGTGAGTATGAGAGCGTAGGCAAACTTCTCTATTTTCTGGTAGTTCAGCTCTGACCCTTGCAGTGCTTTGCTAATGAAGTAGACGGGTTATTGCCCACCCTCGTCTTCTCTAATTAGTGCTGAGGCTATTGCCCGGCTTCCTACTGCGAGGTACAATATGAGTGGTTCTCCTTCTCGTGGTCGAGATAGGATAGGTGGCCATCCCAAGAATTCTTTGAAGTCTCGGAAGGCTTGCTCACATTTCGTTGTCCACTCGAAGTTCTTTCCCTTCCTTAAAGTAGCGTAGAAAGGGAGGGATCTTATCGCTGACCCTGCTAGGAATCTGGATAAGGCCGCCAATCTCCCATTGAGTTGTTGTACCTCTTTGATGCAGGTTGGGCTCTTCATGTTGAGTATGGCCTGGCATTTATCTGGATTTGCCTCGATTCCTCTTTGTGTGAGCATAAAGCCCAAGAACTTACCTGCTTCCACGGCGAAGGTGTATTTAGCCGGGTTAAGTCGCATGCCATGCTTCCGTATGGTGTCGAATACTTAAACCAAGTCGGACAATAATGTTTTTTCACTTTGTGTCTTTATTAACATGTCATCCATGTAGACCTCCATGATTTTTTTGATGTGATCTGAGAAGACCTTATTCATTAGCCTCTGATAAGTAGCTCCCGCATTCTTAAGGCCGAAAGGCATTACGATGTAACAATAGTTTGCTTTGGGTGTTAAAAACGAGGTTTTTTCTTCATCCAGTGGATACATTGGGATCTGGTTGTACCTCGAGTATGCATCCATAAACGAGAGATACTTATATCCCGATGAGGCATCTACTAGAGCGTCGATGCTTGGGAGTGGATAAGGGTCTTTTGGGCAGGCTTTGTTGAGGTCGGTGTAGTCGGTGCACATTCGCCACTTCCCTTTTGACTTTCTCACCAAGACGACGTTTGCTAGCCATAGTGGGTACTTAACTTCTCTTATGAATCCTGTCTCTAGTAGTGCTTGCACCTGTTCTGCTACAGCCTGAGACCATTCTGGCCTGAGTTTTCTTCGTCTTTATTGTACCGGCCGGGATCCTGGATAGACTGCCAATTTGTGGCTCATCAGTTCGGGATCTATGCCTGGCATGTCGGCAGCTTTCCATGCGAAGAGATCAACATTATCTCGTAGGAACTGTATGAGTGATTCCTTTGCATCTCCTTTCAGGATCGTGCCAATATTAGTTATCTTATCCAAGGTGTCTCCGATCTGAACTTTCTCTACTTCACCTTCGGATTGTGGCCAGAGTTCTTCTCGCCTCTGAACTCCACCAAGTTCGATTGTGTGGAACTCTCCTCCTTCGCCTCTGAGATTTAGACTTTCGTTATAACAGCGACGCGCCATCTTTTGATCTACTTTTATTGTAGCTATCCCTTCTGCAGTTGGAAATTTCATACATAGATGTGGAGTTGAAACTATTGCGCCGAGTTGGTTTAACGTTGTCCGACCTATTAAGGCATTGTAGGCTGAGCTTACGTCGACCACGATGTAGTCTATCTTGAGTGTTTTGGATTGGTTCCCCTTTCTGAAGGTTGTATGTAGCGATACGTATCCCAGTGGTTGTATTGGGGTATCCCCAAGTCCGAACAGGCTGTTCGGGTATGCTCTTAGCTCTTTTTCTTCTAAGCCGAGCTTGTCGAAGGCAGTTTTGAATAAGATGTCGGCGGAGCTTCCTTGGTCAATTAATGTACGGTGGAGGTTGGTGTTTGCTAGTATGATAGTGATGACCATGGGGTCGTCGTGTCCTGAGATGATTCCGGATGCGTCTTCTTTGGTAAACGTGATTGCTGGGATGTCTGGCGCCTCCTTCTTTCCTTCGACATGGTATACTTCTTTGAGGTGTCGCTTGCAAGATGATTTGGAGATTCCTCCTCCCGCAAATCCGCCGTGTATCACGTGGACGTGTCTCTCCGGTGTGCGAGGTGATCGCTCAGACCGTCCGACATCTTCATCCCTTCTTCTTTTTCTTGGCTCTTCGTCCCGGTTGGCCAAAAACCGATCTAGTTTTCCTTCTCTTACTAATTTTTCTATGACATTTTTCAAGGTGAAGCATTCGTTGGTGGAATGTCCTCGGACTCGATGATACTCACAGTATTCGTTTTGATTTCCTCCTCCTCTTTTGCCTTTGAGTGGCCGAGCTGGAGGTATTTTTTCCGTATGGCAGACTTCTTTGTAAACATCTACCAATGATACCCTAAGAGGGGTGTAGTTATGATATTTTTTGATTTTCTCCCCGGAGCAATCTTCCTTTTTCTTGGATTCTTTATCTTTATCTCGGTAGGCGGAACCGAACCTTGAGGCTTCCCCAAGTCGAGAATTCTCCTCCATGTTGATGTACTTCTGCGCCCGTTCTTGTACTTCGTCCAGGGATGCAGGGTACTTCTTTGATATAGATTGGCTAAACGGTCCTTCTCGTAGGCCATTTATAAGGCCCATAATGGCAGCTTCTGTTGGTAAACTTTGTATATCCATGTATGTTTTGTTGAATCTTTCCATGTAGTTACGAAGACTCTCCCGATCTTCTTGCTTGATTCCTAGTAGGCTGGGTGCGTGTTTAGCCTTATCTTTTTGTATGGAAAATCTGGCCAGGAACTTTTTGGCCAGGTCGTCGAAGCTTGAGATAGACTTTGGAGGTAGGCTGTTAAACCATCTAATGGCTGTCTTGGTAAGAGTTGTTGGAAAGGCTTTGCAGCGAACTGCATCCGAGGCGTCAGTGAGGTACATTCTTCTTCTGAAATTACTGAGATGATGGTTGGGGTCTGAAGTGCCATCATACAGAGTCATATCCGGAAGTTTGAAGCCCTTTGGGATTTTGGTCTTCATAATTTCCCTGGTGAATGGATCTTGATCCTTGCGAGAACTATCATCTGGAGTGGATCGAGTAGCTTTAGTTTTGAGATCGGCTTTGAGTTTTAGAAGTTTATCTTCTAATTCTCGGCGTCGCCTTATCTCCCGATGCAGATCCTCTTCTTTTTCGCGTTGATGTTCGGCTTCTTTCTCAAGTTGCTTTAATCGATCTTGAAGCGCCTTTATTACTCCTGAATTTGATGAATTTTTGTCCCCGTTGGGCTCCGGAGTATCTTTGAGTGTAACGTCCACGTTCTTGTGCGACGTTCTATCTTCCAAACCTGAATCGTGGTCGTTGTCATGGTCGTCCGCCATGGTGATGGGATGACTTCCAGGATCCCCAGCAACGGCGCTAATGTTCCGAGGGTTTACCTGAAACTATAGGTCAATCTCGGATGAGATCTTCTGTGCTGGTCAGAGCCGACGTGTCTGGCAGGTGTGTAGCAGCCGGAGCTGGTGTGTCCGACTTGTGGAACTGAGAATGCTGCTGATCCCTTGTCACCGAAGGGTGGGGGGCACCTGCAAGGGACTCCGATGCTTAAGTTAGCAAGGGTATTAAACAGGTATTGAGTAGAATCAGAGTATGAGTTATACTTGCGTGCTCTAGTGTATTTATAATGGTGAGATGTGACCTTCTTTAGATAAGATAAGTTAGTTATCTTATCTTATCTTATCTTTTGTCGAGGTCAGCTTATCTTCCATGGAACCGTCCTTATCTCTATAGGCTTTGGCTGCCCTTGGATCGGGATTGTATTCCTTGAGTTGGACCCTTCTTTGGGCTTTTCTGTCGATTTGGACCGAGTTCTTTGCGAAGAAGTCGGTCCGCTTGACCTAAAGAGGTCGAGTGCTTTGTCTGTAGAACATCCCGGGTCGGACAGCTTGACCCAGGGTATGAACAGGTTGAAACTTGTGTGCCCAGATAGGGTTATGTGAGTCCTAGGAAATTCGTGTATGTAATAATCTTCATATAGTGAAAATTCCACCAACGTTAGTTATGGTACAGACTGGATGTAGGTTGCATTGCACAGGGCAGCCGAACCAGGATACATGACTGTGTCATCTTCTTTCTTTCTGTTTATGTTCTGTTTTCTGAAATTCATGAGACTGGTGCACGAAATTGTGATCATCAACGATGGCGCCAAAAATGTGGTAGCGCTCTCAAACGTGAATCACACTTAGTCACAACTCCGCACAACTAACCAACAAGTGCACTGGGTCGTCCAAGTAATACCTTACGTGAGTAAGGGTCGATCCCATGGAGATTGTTGGTATGAAGCAAGCTATAGTCATCTTGTAAATCTCAGTTAGGCGGATAGTAAATGTTATGGAGTTTTCGAATAATAAATAAAACAGAAAATAAAGATAGAGTTACTCATGTAATTCAATGGTGGGAATTTCATATAAGTGTGTGGAGGTGCTTGTCCCTGTTGGATCTCTGCTTTCCTACTGTCTTCCTTCAATCCTTCTTATTTCTTTCCATGGCAAGCTGTATGTAGGGCATCACCGTTGTCAATGGCTACATCCCATCCTCTCAATGAAAAAGGTCCAAATGCTCTGTCACGGCACGACTAATCATCTGTCGGTTCTCGATCATGTTGGAATAGAATCCCTTTATTCTTTTGCGTTTGTCATCATGCCCAACAATCGCGAGTTTGAAACTCGTCACAGTCATTCAATCCCTGAATCCTACTCGGAATACCACAGATAAGGTTTAGACTTTTCGGATTCTCATGAATGCCGCCATCAATCTAGCTTATACCACGAAGATTCTGATTAAGGAATCCAAGAGATATGCGCCCGGTCTGAGGTAGAACGGAAGTGGTTGTCAGTCACGCGTTCATAGGTGAAGAATGATGATGAGTGTCACGGATCATCACATTCATCATGTTGAAGTGCAACGAATATCTTAGAACAGGAATAGCTGAATTGAATAGAAAATAGTAGTAATTGTATTAAAACTTGAGGTACAATAGAGCTCCACACCCTTAATATATGGTGTGTAGAAACTCCACCGTTAAAAATACATAAGTGATGAAGGTCCAGGCATGGCCGAATGGCCAGCCCCCATGAAAGACCGAATGGTCAAAAGAACTAGATAGTCCAAGACGTCTAATTCACTAGTAAAAAGTTCTATTTAAACTAAACTAGCTACTAGGATTTACAGAAGTAAGTAATTGATGCATAAATCCACTTTCGGGACCCACTTGGTGTGTGCTTGGGCTGAGCTTGATCTTTACACGAGCTGAGGCTTATCTTGGAGTTGAATGCCAAGTTCTAACATGTTTTAGGCGTTCAAATCTGGTTCGTGACGTGTTTCTGGCGTTTGACTCCAGAATGCAGCATGAAACTGGCGTTGAGCGCCAGTTTACGTCATCTAATTACAAATAAAGTATGGACTATTATATATTGCTGGAAAGCTCTGGATGTCTACTTTCCAACACCATTGAGTGCACGCCATTTGGAGTTCTGTAGCTCCATAAAATCCATTTTGAGTACAAAGAGGTCAGAATCCAACAGCATTAGCAGTCCTTTGTCAGCCTTTTATCAGAGTTTTGCTCAGGTCCCTCAATTTCATCCAGAATATACCTGAAATCACAGAAAAATACACAAACTCATAGTAAGGTCCAGAAATGTGAATTTAGCATAAAAACTAATGAAAACATCCCTAAAAGTAGCTAGATTATTCTAAAAACTACCTAAAAACAATGCCAAAAAGCGTATAAATTATCCGCTCATCAGAGACAAAACAAAATCGTCTCTTAAATATTCCACTATGCAGTTCAAATAGAGTTGCAGTTTGAGTTCTGGTTTTAAAGCTTAATCAGTTAAAGAAAAAGAAGGCCAAAGATTCAACCCCTATTCTCTAAACCTTCTAAAACCTTCAGACAATTCTGATGCCACTAACGTATAAGGATAGTAAAAATATACTTACTCCCACTAAACTGATATTATTTATCAACCACATTTATCTTGGAAGGCCATATGAGATAATAATATGATGAAATATAAGTTACTAATCTTTTTTTTCTAATTGTAAAAAAAATCTATTTAAAAAATAGACTAACATTGGCAAATACAATTTTAAAGTAAAATAATATGTTCACACAAGTTACATATCATATAAATAAAAAACTATTAATTTGTAAGTAGTTTTTTTAATACAGTAATCAAACATTGATAATAAATCTTGTTAAACAATAAGTCTATCTTTCGACAAACTTATTGTTTAAATGGAATCAAATAAGTAGCACACGTTCATTATCACAAATGCGCATGTAATTTGGCTAAGTACAGAACTTCTTTTGGACCGATCTGTACTCGTATAAACTACGCATACATAAATTCATTTAGTGTGGCTTTCCAAATATTCTCCACAAAATTTTGTCAAATAATAAACTTATCTTTGAATCGATTCATTGTTCACATGAAAACTTGAGAATTACACATATTTATTATTGCATATATTTTTTATCAATTACACATATTCATTGTTCACATGAACGTTAGTTGTGGTGCAGACTGGATGTAGGTTGCATTGCACAGGGCAGCCGAACCAGGATACATGACTGTGTCATCTTCTTTCTTTCTGTTTATGTTCTGTTTTCTGAAATTCATGAGACTGGTGCACGAAATTGTGATCATCAACGATGGCGCCAAAAACGTGGTAGCGCTCTCAAATGTGAATCACACTTAGTCACAACTCCGCACAACTAACCAACAAGTGCACTGGGTCGTCCAAGTAATACCTTACGTGAGTAAGGGTCGATCCCACGGAGATTATTGGTATGAAGCAAGCTATAGTCATCTTGTAAATCTCAGTTAGGCGGATAGTAAATGTTATGGAGTTTTCGAATAATAAATAAAACAGAAAATAAAGATAGAGTTACTCATGTAATTCAATGGTGGGAATTTCATATAAGTGTGTGGAGGTGTTTGTCCCTGTTGGATCTCTGCTTTCCTACTGTCTTCCTTCAATCCTTCTTATTCCTTTCCATGGCAAGCTGTATGTAGGGCATCACCGTTGTCAATGGCTACATCCCATCCTCTCAGTGAAAAAGGTCCAAATGATCTGTCACGGCATGGCTAATCATCTGTTGGTTCTCGATCATGTTAGAATAGAATCTCTTGATTCTTTTGCGTTTGTCATCACGCCCAACAATCATGAGTTTGAAGCTTGTCACAGTCATTCAATCCCTGAATCCTACTCGGAATACCACAGAAAAGGTTTAGACTTTCCGGATTCTCATAAATGCCGCCATCAATCTAGCTTATACCACGAAGATTCTGATTAAGAAATCCAAGAGATACGCGCCCGGTCTGAGGTAGAACGGAAGTGGTTGTCAGTCACGCGTTCATAGGTGAGAATGATGATGAGTGTCACGGAGCATCACATTCATCATGTTGAAGTACAATGAATATCTTAGAACAGGAATAGCTGAATTGAATAGAAAATAGTAGTAATTGCATTAAAACTTGAGGTACGGGTGTGTAGAAACTCCACCGTTAAAAATACATAAGTGATGAAGGTCCAAGCATGGCCGAATGGCCAGCCTTCATGAAAGACCTAATGGTCAAAAGAACTAGATAGTCCAAGATGTCTAATACACTAGTAAAAAGTTCTATTTAAACTAAACTAGCTACTAGGGTTTACAGAAGTAAGTAATTGATGCATAAATCCACTTCCGGGGCCCACTTGGTGTGTGCTTGGGCTGAGCTTGATCTTTACACAAGCTGAGGCTTATCTTGGAGTTGAACGCCAAGTTGTAACGTGTTTTTGGCATTCAACTCTGGTTCGTGACGTGTTTCTGGCGTTTGACTCCAGAATGCAGCATGAAACTGGCGTTGAGCGCCAGTTTACGTCATCTAATTACAAATAAAGTATGGACTATTATATATTTCTGGAAAGCTCTGGACTTTCCAACACCATTAAGAGCGCGCCATTTGGGGTTTTGTAGCTCTAGAAAATTCATTTTGAGTGCAGGGAGGTCAGAATCCAATAGCATAAGCAGTCCTTTGTCAGCCTTTTATCAGAGTTTTGCTCAGGTCCCTCAATTTCAGCCAGAAAATACCTGAAATCACAGAAAAATACACAAACTCATAGTAAAGTCAAGAAATATGAATTTAGCATAAAAACTAATGAAAACATCCCTAAAAGTAGCTAGATTATTCTAAAAACTACCTAAAAACAATGCCAAAAAGCGTATAAATTATCCGCTCATCACAACACCAAACTTAAATTGTTGCTTGTTTCCAAGCAATTGAAAATCAATTAGGATAAAAAGAAGAGAATATACTATAAATTCCAAAATATCAATAAGTATTAGTTCTAATTAGATGAGCGGGACTTGTAGCTTTTTGCCTCTGAACAGTTTTGGCATCTCACTTTTTTCCTTGAAGTTTAGAATGATTGGCATCTCTAGGAACTTAGAATTTTAGATAGTGTTATTGATTCTCCTAGTTAAGTTTGTTGATTCTTGAACACAGCTACTTTTATGAGTCTTGGCCGTGGCCCTAAGCACTTTGTTTTCCAGTATTACCATCGGATACATAAATGCCACAAACACATGATTGGGTGAACCTTTTCAGATTGTGACTCAGCTTTGTTAGAGTCCCCAGTTAGAGGTGTCCAGAGCTCTTAAGCACACTCTTTTTGATTTGGATCACGAATTTAACCACTCAGCCTCAAGCTTTTCACTTGGACCTGCATGCCACAAGCACATGGTTAGGGACAACTTGATTTAGCCGCTTAGGCCTGGATTTTATTTCTTTGGGCCCTCCTATCCATTGATGCTCAAAGCCTTAGATCCTTTTTACCCTTGCCTTTTGGTTTTAAGGGCTATTGGCTTTTTCTACTTGCTTTTTCTTTTTCTTTCAAAAAATATTTTTTCGCCACTTTTTTTCGCAAGCTTTTGCTTTTTCACTGCTTTTTCTTACTTCAAGAATCAATTTTCATGATTTTTCAGATTGTCAATAACATTTCTCTTTGTTCATCATTCTTTCAAGAGCCAACAATTTTAACATTCATAAACAACAAGATAAAAAATTTGCACTGTTCAATCATTCTTTCAGAAAACAAAAAGTATTATCACCACATCAATATAATTAAACTAAATTCAAGAATAAATTCGAAAATCATGTACTTCTTGTTCTTTTGAATTAGAAACATTTTTCATTTAAGAGAGGTGAATGATTCATAGAATTATTCATAGCCTTAAGACATAGTTACTAAATACTAATGATCATGTAATGAAGACACAGACATAGATAAACATTTAACATAAAGAAACTGAAAAGCAGAAAAAATTAAGAACAAGGAATGAGTCCACCTTAGTGATGGTGGCATTTTCTTCTTGAAGAACCAATGATGTCCTTGAGTTCTTCTATGTCTCTTCCTTGTCTTTGTTGCTCCTCCCTCATTACTCTTTGATCTTCTCTAATTTCATGGAGAATGATGGAATACTCTTGATGTTCCACCCTTAATTGGTCCATATTGTAACTCAAATCTTCTAGAGAACTGTTGAGTTGTTCCCAATAGTTGTTGGGAGGAAAGTGCATCGCTTGAGGCATCTCCGAGATTTCTTGGTGATGAGCTTCCTCATGCGTCTCTTGGTGTCCATGAGTGGGCTCTCTTGTTTGCTCCATCCTTTTCTTAGTGATGGGCTTGTCCTCCTCAATGGGGATGTCTCCTTCTATGATGACTCCAGCTGAGTAACATAGATGGCAAATAAGATGAGGAAAAGCTAGCCTTGCCAAGGTAGAGGGCTTTTCGACTATTTTGTAGAATTCAAGGGAGATGACTTCATGAACTTCTACTTCCTCTCTATTCATGATGCTATGAATCATGATGGCCCGATCCACAGTAACTTCAGATCGATTGCTAGTGGGGATGATGGAGCGTTGGATGAACTCCAACCATCCTCTAGCCACAGGCTTGAGGTCCAGTCTTCTTAATTGAACTGGCTTGCCTTTGGAGTCTCTTTTCCATTGAGCTCCTTCCACACATATGTCCCTAAGGACTTGGTCCAACCTTTGATCAAAGTTGACCCTTCTTGTGTAGGGGTGTGCATCTCCTTGCATCATGGGCAAGTTGAATGCCAACCTCATATTTTCCGAACTAAAATTTAAGTATTTTCCCCGAACCATTATAAGATAGTTCTTTGGATTCGGGTTCATACTTTGATCATGGTTCCTAGTGATCCATGCATTGGCATAGAACTCTTGAACCATTAAGATTCCGACTTGTTGGATGGGGTTGGTTAGAACTTCCCAACCTCTTCTTTGGATCTCATGTCGGATCTCTGGATACTCATTTTTCTTGAGCTTGAAAGGGACCTCAGGGATCACCTTCTTCTTGGCCACAACATCTTAGAAGTGGTCTTGATGGGCTTTGGAGATGAATCTTTCCATCTCCCATGACTCGGAGATGGAAGCTTTTGTCTTTCCTTTCCCTTTTCTAGAGTTTTCTCCGGCCTTAGGTGCCATCAATGGTAATGGAAAAACAAAAAGCTTATGCTTTTACCACACCAAACTTAAAATATTGCTCGCCCTCGAGCAAGAGAAGAAAGAAAAGAAGAAGAAGAAGAGAAAATATAGAGGAGAGTAGTCGAGGTGTATTCGGCCAAGGTGTAGAAGTGGGGGGTTGTGTTGTGTGAAAATTAAGGAGAATGGAGGGGTTTATATATTGAGGGGAGAGGGAGTAGGTTCGGCCATTTAGGGTGGGTTTGGGTGGGAAAGAAATTTGAATTTTGAAGGTAGGTGGGGTTTATGGGGAAGAGTGGATGGATGTGAGTGCTGAAGGGGGTAATTGGGAAGAGAGATTGAGGTGATTGGTGAAGGGTTTTGGGGAAGAGTGTTTATTGGAAAGAGAGGATGAATGTTGAGAAGATGGGAGAATATGGTAGGTGGGGATCCTGTGGGGTCCACAGATCCTGAGATGATCCTGTGGGGTCCACAGATGCTGAGGTGTCAAGGATTTACATCCCTGCACCAATTAGGCATGTAAAATGCCTTTGCATGCAATTCTGGTGTTCAAACGCCTAAGTGATGCATGTTCTGGGTGTTCAACGCCCATGTGCAGCATGTTTCTGGCGTTGAATGCCAGTTCCATGCTTGTTTCTGGCATTCAGTGCCAGCTCTCTGATGAGCGGATATTTTATACGCTTTTTGGGGGTAATTTCATGTAGATTTTAGCATGTTTCAGTTAGTTTTTAGTAGAATATTATTAGTTTTTAGGCAAAAATCATATTTCTGGACTTTACTATGAGTTTGTGTGTTTTTCTGTGATTTCAGGTATTTTCTGGCTGAAATTGAGGGAGCTGAGCAAAAATCTGACTTAGGCTGAAAAAGGACTGCTGATGCTGTTGGATCCTGACCTCCCTGCACTCGAAATGGATTTTTCTGGAGCTACAGGAGTCCAATTGGCGCGCTCTCAACGGCGTTGGAAAGTAGACATCCAGGGCTTTCCAGCAATATATAATAGTCCATACTTTGAGCGAGGATAGACGACGTAACTTGGCGTTAAACGCCAAGTTCATGCTGCTGTCTGGAGTTAAACGCCAGAAAAACGTCATTATCCGGAGTTGAACGCCCAAAACACGTCA
>NC_029775.3:19699213-19700148 GCF_000817695.3 Arachis duranensis
ATCATCACCATCCAACTCTTGCTCTCCTTCTATCCCTCTTCTTTCTTCTCTTTTGCTTGAGGACAAGCAAAGCTCTAAGTTTGGTGTGTTTTCCCGTGATCACAAAAACTATTGTGTCTCTTGATCATGGCTCCTAAAGGGAAACAAACCGCCCCAAGAGGAAAGAAAGAAAGCGTTCCAAAGCCACTTTGGAACCAAGGGAAGTTCTTAACTAAAGAACATTCAGACCATTACTACAAGATAATGAGTCACAGATCAGTGATCCCGGAAGTCAGATTTGATCTGAAAGAAGATGAATATCCAGAGATCCAAGAGCAAATTCGAAACAGGAATTGGGAAATTCTGGCCAATCCTGAAACGAAAGTGGGGAAGAACATGGTTCAGGAATTTTATGCTAATCTATGGCAGATAGAAAGGCAAAGAATCATTGGAGCTGCTATCTTTGACCATAAGACAGTGGTCAGAGGAAAAATCATTCATACCAATTCTGACAGGATCAGGGAGATATTCAAGATCCCTCAACTGAAATATGACCCAGACTCCTTTAATAGGAGAATGATAAGGGTCAATAAAGGGCTGGATAAGGTTCTGGAGGACATATGCATCCCTGGAGCCAAGTGGACTACCAGTACAACTGGCATCCCAGTTCAACTTAAAAGAGAGGATCTAAAACCAGTAGCCAGAGGCTGGCTGGATTTTATTTGTCGTTCCATATTGCCCACCAGCAACCATTCTGAAATTACCATCAAAAGAGCTGTCATGATTCACTGCATCATGATGGGAAAAGAAGTGGAAGTCCATCAGCTAATTTCCTGTGAGCTATATAAAATAGCAAACAGGAATTCTAAAGACGCCAAATTGGCTTATCCAAGCCTAGTTTCTATGCTTTGCAAAGAGGCTGGAGTAAAGATGGGAATAACTGAATATATCCCAAT
>NC_029775.3:19701944-19721168 GCF_000817695.3 Arachis duranensis
TGTGGAGAAGGTGATGATCCGTGACACTCATCACCTTCCTCAACCTATGAACGTGTGCCTGACAACCACCTCCGTTCTACATCAGACTGAATGAATGTCTCTTAGATTCCCCAACAGAATCTTCGTGGTATAAGCCGGATTGATGGCGGCATTCATGAGAATCCGGAAAGTCTAAACCTTGTCTGTGGTATTCTGAGTAGGATTCTGGGATTGAATGACTGTGACGTGCTTCAAACTTTAACCTGCTGGGCGTTAGTGACAGACGCAAAAGAGTGATTCTATTCCAGTAGGAGCGGGAACCAACCGGTGATTAGCCGTACTGTGACAGAGTGCGTGAGCATAGTTTTCACTGCGAGGATGGGAAGTAGCCACTGACAACGGTGACACCCTACATAGAGCTTGCCATGGAAGGAACCTGCGTGTGAGAAGAGGATTTCAAGGAAGAGTTGAAGTCAGAGGACAAAGCATCTCCAAAACTCCAACATATTCCCCAATACTGCAAATCAAAGTAATATTGTTCCCTCTTTTATCAAATCCAGTAATTTCACTTTTAATCCAAATAACCTTGTTGACATCCTAACTAAGACTAATAAAATAAATATTGATTGCTTCAAACCAATAATCTCTGTGGATTCGACCCTTACTCACGTAAGGTATTACTTGGACGACCCAGTACACTTGCTGGTTAGTTGAACGGAGTTGTGTTCACTAGTGCCAATTTCTAAAATCCAATTACAAGGAAAAAGGAACACAATTTCGTCCACCACTCTCCTCAGGGTGCATTCCTGGCGTTTGAACGCCAGGATGTTGCTTGTTTCTGGCGTTCAACACCAGATCCATGCTCTGTTCTGGCGTTGAACGCCAGCCAGATGCTCCTTACTGGCGTTGAACGCCAGTAGGTCCTTCCTCCAGGGTGTGATTTTTTTCTGCTGTTTTTGATTCTGTTTTTAATTTTAATATTTTTTCGTGACTCCACATGATCATGAACCTAATAAAACATAAAAGAACAATGAAGATAAAATAAAATTAGATAAATAAAAATTGGGTTGCCTCCCAATAAGCGCTTCTTTAATGTCAATAGCTTGACAGTGGATCTCATGGAGCCACACAGGTGATCAGGTCAATGTTGTATAGTCCCAACACCAAACTTAGAGTTTGGTTGTGGGGATTCAACACCAAACTTAGAGTTTGATTGTGGGGGCTTTGTTTGACTCTATACTGAGAGAAGCTTTTCATGCTTCCTCTCTATTGTTAAAGAAGAAGATCCTTGAGCCTTAAACACAAGGTAGTCCCCATTCAATTGAAGGACTAACTCTCCTCTATTAACATCTATCACAGCTCCTGCTGTGGCTAGGAAGGGTCTTCCCAAGATGATGCATTCATCCTCCTCCTTCCTAGTGTCTAAGATTATGAAATTAGCAGGGATGTAAAGGCCTTCAACCTTTACCAACACGTCCTCTACCAATCCATAAGTTTGTCTTACTGACTTGTCTGCCATTTGTAATGAGAATAAGGCAGGCTGTACCTCAATGATCCCCAGCTTCTCCATTACAGAGAGTGGCATAAGATTTATTCTTAACCCCAGGTCACACAGAGCCTTTTCAAAGATCATGGTGCCTATGGTACAGGGTATTAAGAATTTGCCAGGATCTTGTTTCTTTTGAGGTAAAGTTTGCTGAACCCATGTATCTAGTTCACCAATGAGCAAGGGAGGTTCACCTTCCCAAGTCTCATTACCAAATAATTTGGCATTCAGCTTCATGATAGCTCCTAGAAATTGAGCAACTTGCTCTCCAGTTATATCTTCATCCTCTTCAGAGGAAGAATAGTCTTCAGAGCTCATGAATGGCAGAAGGAGGTTTAGTGAAATCTCTATGGTCTCTATATGAGCCTCAGATTCCTTGGGTCCTCAATAGGGAGCTCCTTCTTGCTTGAGAGACGTCCCATGAGGTATTCCTCATTGGGATTCACGTCCTCTCCTTCCTCTCTAGGTTCGGCCATGTTGATTATATCAACGGCCTTGCACTCTCTTTTTGGATTCTCTTCAATATTGATTGGGAGAGTACTAGGAGGAGTTTCAGTTATTTTCTTACTCAGCTGGCCCACTTGTGCCTCCAGATTTCTGATGGAGGACCTCGTTTCACTCATGAAACTTAAAGTGGCCTTAGACAGATCAGAGACTAAGTTTGCTAAGTTAGAGGTGCTTTGCTCAGAATTCTCTGTCTGTTGCTGAGAAGATGATGAAAAAGGCTTGCCATTGCTAAACCTGTTTCTTCCACCATTATTAAAGCCTTGTTGAGGCTTTTGTTGATCCTTCCATGAGAAATTTGGATGATTTCTCCATGATGAATTATAGGTGTTTCCATAAGGTTCACCTAAGTAATTTACCTCTGTTATTGCAGGGTTATCAGGATCATAAGCTTCTTCTTCAGAAGATGCTTCTTTAGTACTGTTGGATGCATTTTTCCATCCATTCAGACTTTGGGAAATCATGTTGACTTGCTGAGTCAACATTTTGTTCTAAGCCAATATGGCATTCAGAGCATCAATCTCAAGAATTCCCTTCCTCTGAGGCGTCCCATTATTCACGGAATTCCTCTCAGAAGTGTACATGAACTGGTTATTTGCAACCATGCCAATAAGTTCTTGAGCTTCTGCAGGCATTTTTTTTAGGTGAATGGATCCACCTGCAGAATGGTCCAATGACATCTTAGAGAACTCAAATAGACCATAATAGAATATATCTATCATGGTCCATTCTGAAAACATGTCAGAAGGACATCTTTTGGTCATCTGTTTGTATCTTTCCCAAGCTTCATAGAGGGATTCACCATCTTTTTGTTTGAAGGTCTGAACATCCACTCTAAGCTTGCTCAGCTTTTGAGGAGGAAAGAATTTAGCCAAGAAGACCATGACCAGTTTATCCCAGGAGTCCAGGCTATCTTTAGGTTGAGAATCCAACCATGCTCTAGCTCTGTCTCTTACAGCAAAAGGGAAAAGCATGAGCCTGTAGACTTCAGGATCTACTCCATTAGTCTTAACAGTCTCACAGATCTGCAAGAACTCAGTTAAGAACTGGTAGGGATCTTCTGATGGAATTCCATGAAACTTGCAGTTTTGTTGCATTAGAGCAACTAATTGAGGTTTTAGCTCAAAATTGTTTGCTCCAATGACAGGAATTGAGATGCTTCTTCCATCAAACTTGGAAGTAGGTGTAGTATAATCACCAAGCATCCTTCTTGCATTATTGTTGTTAGGTTCGACTGCCATCTCTTTTTCTTATTCGAAAATTTCAACAAGGTTGTCTTTGGATTGTTGTAATTTAGCTTCTCTTAGTTTTCTCTTCAGAGTCCTTTCAGGTTCTGGATCAGCTTCAACAAGAATGCCTTTTTTTTCTTGTTCCTGCTCATATTAAAGAGAAGAGAACAAAAAAAAGAAGAGGAATCCTCTATGTCACAGTAAAGAGGTTCCTTATTATTAGTAGAAGAAGAAAGGGAATAAGAAGAATGGAGAATCCAAACACAAGGGTAAGGATAGAGGTAGTGATTTGAGATGAAGAGAAGTGTTAGTGAATAAATAAACAAATAGAAGAAGATGGGAGAGAGAGAATTCGAAAATTAATTTTGAAAAGCAGTTAATGATTTTCGAAAATTAAAGGTGAAATAGAATTAAAATTAAAATTTAAAACAATTAGTTAATTTTAAAAAGAATTTTGAAAAAGAGATGAGATATTTTCGAAAATTAGAGAGGAAAAAGTAGTTAGGTGGTTTTGAAAAAGATAAGAAACAAACAAAAAGTTAATTAGTTAGTTGAAAAAGATATTAAAATCAAATTTGAAAAGATAAGAAGATAAGAAGTTAGATAAGATATTTTGAGATCAAATTTTTGAAAAAGATAAAATTTTGAAAAAGATATGATATAAAAGATATGATTAAAAAGATATGGTTGAAAAAGATTTAATTTTTAAAATTTTAAAATTAATTACTTAACTAACTAAAAGATATGATTCTAGAATTTAAAGATTGAACCTTTCTTAACAAGAAAGTAACAACCTTCAAATTTTTGAATCAATCATATTAATTGTTAGCAAAATTTTCGAAAATAAAGATAAAACTAAGAAAAAGATTTTTGAAAAATATTTTTAAAAAATTAAATTTTCGAAAATTAAATAAAAAATGAAAAAGATTTGATTTTTGAAAAAGTTTTTATAAGATAAGATTTTTAGAATTTGAAAATTTGACTTGACTTACAAGAAACAACTAATTTTAAAATTTTTTGACTAAGTCAACCCAAATTTTTGAAATTTTGAGAGAAAAAAGGAAAAGATATTTTTTTTATTTTTGAATTTTTAATTATGAGAGAGAAAAACACAAATATGACCCAAAACATGAAAATTTTGGATCAAACACATAATGCATGCAAGAACATTATGAATGTCAAGATGAACACCAAGAACACTTTGAAGATCATGATGAACATCAAGAACATATTTTTGAAAAATTTTTTATGCAAAGAAAACATGCAAGACACCAAACTTAGAAATCTTTAATGCTTAGACAATATGAATGCAAAGATGCACATGAAAAACAATAAAAGACACAAACAAGAAAACATCAAGATCAAACAAGAAGACTTACGACACAAAATAAGAAAACATCAAGATCAAACAAGAAGACTTACCAAGAACAACTTGAAGATCATGAAGAACACTATGAATGCATGAATTTTTGAAAATTGCAAGAACAAGATGAATATGCAATTGACACCAAACTTATAACTTGACTCAAGACTCAAATAAGAAACACAAAATATTTTTTGTTTTTATGATTTTATGATTTTTTTGTATTTTCTTTTATATTATTTTTTTTTCAAAAAAACATATAGGAAAAGAAATTAAGAGATTCAAAATTTTTAATAAGAATTCGAGGAATCTTTCAATGTTAGTCTAAAGCTCTAATCCAAGGGTTGGGCATGGCTTAACAGCTAGCCAGCTTTAGAAGATATACATCACGCATGGAACAACTGATATTCCAATTAACTTGCCTCTATCCTGATGGTTTTGAAGCCTCAATCCAATTGAGTTAGACATGGCTTTACAGCCAGCCAAGCTTCAATATACTTTATGAAACACTAGAATTCATTCTTAAAAATTTTGAATAATTTTTCGAAAACAAAGAGAAAAAATTTTGAAAAATATTTTTGAAAACTATTTGAAAAGAAAAATAAAAAGAAAATTACCTAATCTGAGCAACAAGATGAACCGTCAGTTGTCCAAACTCGAACAATCCCTGGCAACGGCGCCAAAAACTTGGTGCACGAAATTGTGATCATCAACAATGGCACCAAAAACGTGGTAGCGCTCTCAAACGTGAATCACACTTAGTCACAACTCCGCACAACTAACCAGCAAGTGCATTGGGTCGTCCAAGTAATACCTTACGTGAGTAAGGGTCGATCCCACGGAGATTGTTGATATGAAGCAAGCTATAGTCATCTTGTAAATCTCAGTTAGGCGGATAGTAAATGTTATGGAGTTTTTGAATAATAAATAAAATAGAAAATAAAGATAGAGTTACTCATGTAATTCAATGGTGGGAATTTCAGATAAGTGTGTGGAGGTGTTTGTCCCTGTTGGATCTCTGCTTTCCTACTGTCTTCCTTCAATCCTTCTTATTCCTTTCCATGGCAAGCTGTATGTAGGGCATCACCGTTGTCAATGGCTACATCCCATCCTCTCAGTGAAAAAGGTCCAAATGCTCTGTCACGGCACGACTAATCATCTGTCAGTTCTCGATCATGTTGGAATAGAATCCCTTTATTCTTTTGCGTTTGTCATCACGCCCAACAATCGCAAGTTTGAAGCTCGTCACAGTCATTCAATCCCTGAATCCTACTCGAAATACCACAGATAAGGTTTAGACTTTTCGGATTCTCATGAATGCCGCCATCAATCTAGCTTATACCACGAAGATTCTGATTAAGGAATCCAAGAGATATGCGCCCGGTCTGAGGTAGAACGGAAGTGGTTGTCAGTCACGTGTTCATAGGTGAAGAATGATGATGAGTGTCACGGATCATCACATTCATCATGTTGAAGTGCAACGAATATCTTAGAACAGGAATAGCTGAATTGAATAGAAAATAGTAGTAATTGTATTAAAACTTGAGGTACAATAGAGCTCCACACCCTTAATATATGGTGTGTAGAAACTCCACCGTTAAAAATACATAAGTGATGAAGGTCCAGGCATGGTCAAATGGCCAGCCCCCATGAAAGACCGAATGGTCAAAAGAACTAGATAGTCCAAGACGTCTAATACACTAGTAAAAAGTTCTATTTAAACTAAACTAGCTACTAGGGTTTACAGAAGTAGGTAATTGATGCATAAATCCACTTCCGTGACCCACTTGGTGTGTGCTTGGGCTGAGCTTGATCTTTACACGAGCTGAGGCTTATCTTGGAGTTGAATGCCAAGTTCTAACTTGTTTTTGGCGTTCAACTCTGGTTCGTGACATGTTTCTGGCGTTTGACTCCAGAATGCAGCATGAAACTGGCGTTGAGCGCCAGTGTATGTCATCTAATTACAAATAAAGTATAGACTATTATATATTTCTGGAAAGCTCTGGATGTCTACTTTCCAACACCGTTGAGAGCGTGCCATTTGGAGTTTTGTAGCTCCATAAAATCCATTTTGAGTACAGAGAGGTCAGAATCCAACAGTATTAGTAGTCCTTTGTCAGCCTTTTATCAGAGTTTTGCTCATGTCCCTCAATTTCAGCCAGAAAATACCTGAAATCACAGAAAAATACACAAACTCATAGTAAAGTCCAGAAATGTGAATTTAGCATAAAAACTAATGAAAACATCCCTAAAAAGTAGCTAGATTATTCTAAAAACTACCTAAAAACAGTGCCAAAAAGCGTATAAATTATCCACTCATCAGAGACAAAACAAAATCGTCTCTTAAATATTCCACTATGCAATTCAAATAGAGTTGCAGTTTGAGTTCTTGTTTTAAAGCTTAATCAATTAAAGAAAAAGAAGGCCATAGATTCAACCCCTATTCTCTAAACCTTCTAAAACCTTCAGACAATTCTGATGTCACTAACGTATAAGGATAGTAAAAATATACTTACTCCCACTAAACTGATATTATTTATCAACCACATTTATCTTGAAAGGCCATATGAGATAATAATATGATGAAATATAAGTTACTAATCTTTTTTTCTAATTGTAAAAAAAATCTATTTAAAAAATAGACTAACATTGGCAAATACAATTTTAAAGTAAAATAATATATTCACACAAGTTACATATCATATAAATAAAAAACTATTAATTTGTAAGTAGTTTTTTTAATACAGTAATCAAACATTGATAATAAATCTTGTTAAACAATAAGTCTATCTTTCGACAAACTTATTGTTTAAATGGAATCAAATAAGTAGCACACGTTCATTATCACAAATGCGCATGTAAATTGGCTAACTACAGAACTTCTTTTGGACCGATCTGTACTCGTATAAACTACGCATACATAAATTCATTTAGTGTGGCTTACCAAATATTTTCCACAAAATTCTGTCAAATAATAAACTTATCTTTGAATCGATTCATTGTTCACATGAAAACTTGAGAATTACACATATTTATTATTGCATATATTTTTTATCAATTGAACAAACACTAATCTTCCTTTGGGCCGATTACTGGTTGCGTAATTAAATAGAAAATAAACACAAGGTTTAATATTTATTATTTAGCCAAATAATAAACTTCTTTTGGGCCGATTATTGTACGCATAAATAATAAGCATTGGTTTAAATTTAACTAGTTGTCCAAATATATAGTTACCATCAATATATGTGTATAATTTGATTAAATATAAGACCTTCCTTTGGGCTGACCAATATTCACATGAATTACATATGGTCATATTCCTAATGTTTCAAAATAAATTGGTTTTCCTAAAAGAGGCTATTTTAGTAGTATAATGTTCAACCAATTTAGTCTAAAACTAAATTTTATAAAATAAACGTGTATTATATTGTTACTATTTTTCTTATGTAACAAATGTAAAATTCTTATACAATACAAAAGAATAATAAGTCTCAATATATAACAACCACATAATATATTGTGGGACTTCCTTAGTTATACATATATTTGGATATAAAAAATAAATGCAAATTTTTTTTAATCCAAATTTAATCCATAACAAAAAGATTCAAATAATAAAGATGACATAAAAATTTTTAATGACTCAATATAGATGACTCCAATACCACTTGTTGAAAATTCTTATATTTCTTTAACTCAAAAATCATTCATGTTAAATTATTAAGAAAGAAGTACTTGAATGCAGAAACGTACATGAATTCATAAGCATGATTGAAAGAGTTTGGTTCTTTAATTTTCCTCAACTAAAGCCTTCTATATCCCAAATAAGGAGAATGAACCCTCTCAATTTTTTTTAACGAGGGAGTAAAGTGTAATCTCTCACCATTAATTTTATAAGTGGGACAAAAAAATACGAGAGAGAACATTGAAGGGTTAAAGTCTTAAAGATCAAATTTTACTCCTTCAATTCTTAAAAAAAATGAGAGGATCTATTTTCCCCTAATATGGTTGAATCGCAACTCCTTTGATGGGAATAGAGTTACGGAAGCGACTTTGATGTATTGAGACTAAATCCTAAAGTCACCATTTATATTTGAGTGTGGCAACCATTAAACCTTACAATCCAAATAAAATAGTATCTCTTCTTTTATTCTCATTTAATTCTAAATAAAAAGTAATAATGATTTCTTCAATTTAATATTTATGACAATAAATAAAGTCACCGTTATATAAGTCATTTAATAATTTTTCATAAATAAATTAATAATTTCCTAACAATCTTCCACTTGGATATAATATATTAGTTATGAAATTATCACAATTTTTATCACATTAGTGTCGCGAAAAAACCACGATGATCACCATACTAATATACTCAATAACATAGATAAGATTTGGATGAGAAAATTTTGAAATTGCATGCGAAAATGATCTCATGCATGCCTATTTTCAACTGGTCCAACTTTAATAAACTTTATGAGATCACGAGTCAGAGTAAAAATGAAACTGAATACTTTATTTCTGTAGAAATATCTATCTTCGTAAATTTATCTAAATCATATGAGCATCTAAATGCACACTCTCACTGAAATAATATATCATAAAATGATATGACACCCATATAAATAGTATTCACATGAAAGACCTTGAATGTTTGTTTCTTACTAATCAAATATGCATGCATTTTTGGAGTTTATGCTAACTTGCTCACAAGACACTTAAATACTCTGAACTCTCTTGTTTAACAAAAAATTTAAAATATTAGACTACTAACATATTATCATAAAATAACTCAAGTGGTCTTTCAAATATATATCTATAATTTGTGACACGTGTTTGTAGTCACCTAATTAGATGCTTTCAAAAGGTGTTTTATATTCAAGTGCTTTAGTGAAAAGAGTTATAGTATTTTATCAACACTTTTTCAAAGAACTTTCTAATGAGTATATGACTATACTGCAAGTCTGCAATGGATCAAAATTTCTTTCACATGCAACAAAGTTAAAATCTGAACACCAAATGATCTCTAACTTTAATTTATGACTTCATATGTGTGAACATGTAATATTTTGCTATAACAAACTTATTTATCTACTATTTTGCTCTAACCGCTATAAACAATCTTGTCTTATAGGAACAGCACTTCCAGTGCTTAGTATGCATGTCACACTTCTGTAAGCGATCTTGCCTTACAAGAACAATACCTTATGCTTAGTATGCACGTCACACTTCTGTAAGCGATCTTGCCTTACAAGAACAACACCTTGACTGATATATATGCTTAGTATGCACGTCACACTTCTGTAAGCAATCTTGTCTTACAAGAACAACACCTTGACTGATGTATATCTGGAAAGCAAATCATTCCATGGGGGTCCTATCTTTTACATCCGGCTCGACGGCCCAAATCAATAATCATTATCTAGCCAGAGGCCCAATCAATAGTCATCGGTTTCCATAACCAATCCTTAGGTTATACATTCCACTTTTCTCAAGTTTCAAGGCCAAGCGCACTCTCAAATTTCATGCCTCTTTTCTTGCTAGTATTTTCTTTAGTGTTCTTGGTTTACTTTTAGCGCTTTAATTAATTATAATCTTCTTCTTGTATTTCTTCTTATGTGTGTTATGAAGAGATTACTAGATTCTAGACTTTTGAATTATCTTTCTATGCCTTTTACTACAAATTCTACCAATTCCTTAAACTTTTATGTTGTTTTTATGTTCTCATCCCTTACCTTAATTCTTTTTATCTTCTTAAACTTTTGAATATTACAATTAAACTTCAATACTTTAGTTATTTATGCTTCAATCCCCTCAATTTTTAATTATAGTTTTACCTTTAAATTTCTACTGAATTATATTTTCTCTCAGTTATTTATACTCTGATCTCTAAGCTTTAGTTTATTATAACTTATCTCTTCCATTTTTAAACTAATCACATTTTCTTTATTGAATTCCACCAAATTATATTATCCTTTGTTTATTTACGTAATTCTATTATATTGTGCTTTGGTACTTAGCGCTAATCGTGGGTACTAAACCCGCGAGTCACAACACACAGTGCTTAGCACCCACGTCCAGCGCCTAGCACCTTTGAAGCGCAAAATTTTGTCATGAAATGCAGGCGCCTAGCGCCCAACACCTGGCGCCCAGCGTCCAGGGTTTTCACAATAGGGTGCCTAGTAGGCGCCACGTGAACTGCATGGTTAGGGGTCCAGGGCCTTTAAACATGTACATGGTTGGGCGCCCAGTGCCTATGTAACACACATGATTAGGTGCCCTAGCGCCCATGTTGTTGGTGTAACACCCTTACTACCAGAATGTCACACTTTCAGCTGCGCTACTCTGATAGCTCGGATATTACGAAGACTCTTAATATATTTAATACTAAGTTAGAAGCCTGTTTGAAACTTAAAACCGCATATCCTTTCAAAATACACTTTTTCGTGAAAACATATATTTATATATACAGACTAGATACAATAGTTTAAAATTATACATACATATACATAACAATAACTTACAAACATACATATCACAAAGTCCTATCCCTCTTACAAAATGTATGAAGATAAAGGCAAGGAAAAACATAATACCTAAAACAATACAATACATCATGTAAATGGAAAAGAAAATAAACTCTTTGAGACTTCTTCGCCCATATCCTGAAAAGGAAATACCTGTAGGGGAGTGAGAACATCGTCCTTAAAAGGGTTCTTACTATAGGGTTACAGAATTATTATAATAAGATACGTAAAATAAATCTGTTTTCAAAGTATAGTGATCATTGTTCGTCTTATGTATCGTTTCAAAAACCAAAGGCTTACATTTTCAAAAATTCGAAATCCTTTTTAAAAGAGAAATCCTTTTAATCTTCAAAACCCAAAACCTTTTGTATCAAAACTTAAAAGTTTTCCTAGACAGTATGAATGACCAAGCTGTTCCAAGTATAGGTTCATTAAGTTTATACTGAACCAATTTGATTTTTCATACTTTACTAAACCAGAAACTCAAACCAATTACGGCATCCGGCCCATCACATAATCAATCACGGTCTCAGACTCAAACAACTCAATCAACATAAAAAATCACCACAATTCAACCAATTTCAGTTACAAATACAAGTAGAGAGATTCAAACACAAACAAATCACTTTCATCAAGTATATCAATTAGCAGTTAAACATAATTATTTACATAGGCAAACCAATTACAAGTTGCACACCTAAATAATGTCACATAGATGCATATGATGAATGTTTATCCTATTGGCTCGTGATATCACTTGTCGGTCCATAAATGCCAACCCGACACATCCTTTCGAATGTCGCTTTTCTGCCACGTCCGAGGATATAACGCCTGGCACGCCTTTGTATCGTTCCGAGAATATAGTGCCTGGCACACTCTTGGGACAGAAAATATTATCCATTATAATCCAACCCAGGGATATAGTTCCCTGTACACTATCATTCCAAGGATATAGTACCTGTCACACTTTCAATAAGTCCATCGTCCTTTTTCAAAGTTCCAAAACTCAACATCAGTTTCTAATTTTTAAAATCAATTTTCCTTAAAATCAAAAACCCATTTCCTTGGTAATATTCTCCAAAACTCCAAACAACATCAACATCATATCATTTGTAAATCTCTTACAACAGTCATCAAAATCATTCAGTTTAAATCAGGATTTGGTAATGAAATTTCACAGCAAAGTCTCAAAACTTTAGGAGAGTACAACCTATCTCAATTTTTTTAAAAATTTCTTGAAACTCTTAAAATCATAGCTTCTTGGTTTGAATAAATAGAAACCGAATTTATTATAAAACCGAATCATATAAAGTCACAAGCCCTAATCCAATCCAAAACCAATTCACTTGAAACAAAACCAATCCATTTAAATCAAACCCACTTTCAGTTCCCCGTTAAAAACCAATTCTCTGACTTCTTCCAAAACGTCACAAACATAATTATTCAATCAAAATCTAATTCCCTTTAAAATCACTAAAAGCTCTTTTGAACGAAATCTTTAAGTCTAACTAAAAACATAAGCCTTTTTTTATATTTAAAATCGATATTGGAACATAATACTTTTCTTCAGTGATTCAAAATTGTAAAGCAATTCTTTTCTAAATAATTCGAAGTCAAGAGATATAGTTTTCTTAAGTAAATTAAACTAAAAAACATAACTATTTTTCTTAATAATTCAAATAATACAATATCTCAAATCCAAACTTTTCTAAATAACTTTTCAAACAAAGTCTAAGATTTTTATAAAAATTTTGGCAGCGCCTCCCTTAAAACTTTGACTTTGTCACCCTTTTTGAGTCCCAACCAAACCACTTCACAATCCTTTTCAACAGTCCAAAACAAAAAAATTAGTTCAAAAGAAAGCTAAATCCAACCATTCATCTTATTTTCATAACTCAAGAAAATCGTTTCAAGATCAAATCATTATCAACTGATCAAACT
Source organism: Arachis duranensis (assembly GCF_000817695.3). NCBI lineage: Eukaryota > Viridiplantae > Streptophyta > Magnoliopsida > Fabales > Fabaceae > Arachis > Arachis duranensis. The sequence continues at coordinate 19,715,037 of NC_029775.3, forward strand.
CATTGCCAAAACTTTAAAGAAACAATTCTTTTATCAAAACCAAACAATAATCCAATCAAACATATAATCATATTCATCCAAAATAGCCAAACAATACATAAGACTTGTACAACCATTAAAAAGCGTATTTCTCATATCGATATCTATTTATAACAATTCTAAATTATAAATTTTAATTTTTAGAAAAAAGCCCCTACCTCAATTGTCGAAATTCGAAAACTCTAAAATGTGTCACAACTCGCTTTCTCTCGGCCCACAACTGCGACAGCCGCAACCTCAGCTCCAAACCACTTTCTCAGCCACCACAACAACTCTAATCGCAACATATAATAATCAGGACTCGACCCTACGTTACCAAAACTCAGATTCATTAACCAAACACAACAGAACACCAACGTGATGATTTTTGAAACATAATTACTTATTGAAATAACAAAATAAAGCAGATGCGACTTCGAATCGAACCGGCAGTAGCTCTGATAATAACCCTAAGTGACAGTCGCGAGCAAAACCCAAGTGACAACGACTGTAACAACCACGTAGCGTTAAAAAAACCTTCCCAAAATCCAAAAGAACAGAAACTGAAACTTTAAAACCCTTACTGGCAGGGTTTCCCTGCGATGACAGCGGGGTTTCGAACAGTAGAGGCGACGTAAAGCTCTGGGGGTTTAGCAACAGCGGCGGTGGCTCTCCGTCTTCTCTTTTGTTCGTGTTCCCTCTCCCTCAAACCAGATCGGCGGCTGACCACTATCAACGACAATGGAGCACGCGATGGTGGCGGCTAGGCCTCCTCGCGAGGTTCTAGCAGCAGCTCGTGGACGGACCGAACAGTGGCAGCGCAGGGACGACGGCATGACTCCCTCTCCTCGGCTCTCCCTTTCTATTTCTTTTTCTCTCTTATTGCAGTGTTGCTGCTGCTTAGTGTGTTGTGTGTGTTGAGTGACAAAGAATGTGAGTAAAAAAATTAAGGTTAGGGTTTAATTTTGGGAAAAAAGTGAAAATTAGGGATTTTATGGCTAATATAGGTAATTTGGTAAAATTGGAGGGTAGAGTAGTAAATTAATAAAATTGGGACATAAAATATTAATTTGAACTCTAATTAAAATCCTTAAAAATTAATTTAAAATATCATTTGTTGTACTAAAATACTATTTAATTTAAAATCAAATTCTTTAATTGAAATTATAAGATAATAAGATTAATTTCCTTTATTTCTAAAACTTAAAGTATTAAATTATAAAAATATTAACTATTTAAATTAAATCATATATAAAATTCTCATTATTTTATAACTACTAACTTATAATTTAAATATAGAGAATAACTCAATAATTATAAAATTGAACAAGGATCTTAATTTATTTCAAATTCAATTAATTAAAACTTACTTTAATAATCTTTAATAACATGATTTTTGAAATTCAACGGTAGATAAATATATAATTTGAAATTAATTCATAATAAGACTTTTCAAAAATTTTGGATCTTACAGTTGGCCTAATAGGGTGCCTAGCGCCCATAAGATCCCATGGAGAGGACACCCAACGCCCATATCCCAACCTTACGTCAAATAAATTGTTATGTAAACATTCAACTCAAGCATCAAAATTCAACTATCAGCTAGGCTTCAAAACACAATTCATTCGTAATTAATTTACCAAACTTTACCTTTTAGCTTATAAAAACCGATTTTTTCTCGATGATTTCGAGCTTGCTTTTCTTCCTAATTTTCGATAAAAAACAACTTATGAATCATAAAATGTATATAATAACAAAATCTTCATCACAAGTTCAAGAAGAAGTTTCTCACCTTCACAAATCTAGTACGGTTGTAAAGAAAAGGAAGATATGAACACTTTAATCGGTTTAGAATTTTCGTTAGAATTTTAAAACCAAAAGACCTGACCCTTGAAACTTGATGGCTATAAAATTTTCTACAACTTTCTCTTTCGTTCTTTTTTTTTCAAGTTGCGTACAAAGAAAAAAAAGAAACAGGATGTGCTATTGAGATTATGTACAAAAATTGAAAAAATAAGTAGGAGGCGACTCGATTTAGCACGCCCCAAACTCCAAGGGTGATTAGTTACCCCTAACTAAATTAATATAATATATTAAGAAGATAATTACTAGGTTACAAATAATTATACTACGGGAATATTAGTAACAAGAGTACTGACATTCATCCATACTGGTAGATTTTTGTGTTCAATTATTATATTATTTTCATAAAATATTACTATAATAAAATATTAATATACAAAAATATTATTATATAAAATATTATTATTTATTTTCTCACATATTCAAAATTGGCTCGTCAAAAACGGAGTCTATTCACATTACTCGAATTTTGCAAATTCTTAACGTGAAATTTGAGAAGTCCGTTACTAAAAATCTAGACTGTTACACATTAAATATAAGTCCAGTTCACAATCTATTAATAGATAAGAAAGAATTTGTAATTGGACTACAGACGCTCGGTTCAATAAAGTGTGAAACTCAGTTTATGTTGACTTTATTCTCATGGGTTGGATTGACTAAGATATAGATTTCTGAAATTTGAGAAATAAATCAGACACTCTTCTCACTACTTCAATTATCACTGTTCGCTGAATAACTAACCTAAAATATGAAGATAATGTTATAAAATAACTAAATAAATAAATAAGGAAGAGGTAACAAATATAAAATAAAGAAATATAAAGAGAGAGAAAGAAGTATTGAAACGTAAAAGAGAGAGAGTATTTTATTCCTTGTTGTTGTATAAAAAGTCTCAGCCTATGCCCCTATTTATTCATGTGCAAGGCTTTACTTTTTCAAACTATATTAAATACAATCATCCTTGAGAATGGGCATCCACATAAGATGTGATAAAGTATTCTTATCACAACACTCCCCCTTGGATGACCATTTAAGATTATTGCCTCATTAAAACCTTACTAAAGAAAAACCCAGTGGGAAAAAACCTTAGTAAAGGAAAAAGAGTACAATATCCTTTGGTGATGGGGACTGCCTCATTAAAAACCTCGTCAAGAAAAACCCAATGGGAAAAAAACTTGACCAAGGGAAAAATAGTACAGTCTCCCCCTCTTGTCGACATCATTTAATGTCTCGAAATCGGCGCATCCCAATCTCATGTACCAATCTTTCAAAGGATAATTTTGGGAGTGACTTTGTGAACAAATCTGCCAGATTGTCACTTGAGCGGATCTGTTGGACATTAATTGTCCCTTGATTTTGAAGATCATGAGTGAAGAAGAATTTAGGAGAAATATGCTTTGTTCTATCACATTTGATATATCCGCCTTTAAGTTGAGTAATACATGCTGTATTATCTTCAAATAGGACAGTTGGAGCCATCTTATGATCAGTCAGTCCACATGATAATAGAATATATTGAATATGGCTCCTCAGCCAAAAATACTCGCGACTAGCTTCATGAATTGCTAGTATTTCAGCATGATTAGAGGAGGTTGCTGCTATCGTCTGTTTCGTGGACCTCCATGATATAGCTGTTCCACCATATGTAAACAGGTATCCTGTTTGAGATCTCCCTTTATGTGGATCAGACAAGTATCCGGCATCTGCATAGCCAACTAGTTGTGGCTTGGATCCATAGGGATAAAACAACCCCATATCAACCGTTCTATGAAGATATCAAAAGATCTGTTTGATTCCACTCCAATGTCTTCTGGTTGGAGAGGAACTATATCTTGCTAGTAAATTCACCGCGAATGATATGTCAGGTCGCGTATTATTAGCAAGATACATTAGCGCTCCAATGGCACTAAGATATGGTACTTCAGGACCAAGGATATCTTCATTTTCTTCTTTAGGACGGAATTGATCCTTTTCCATATCCAAAGATCTTACGATCATTGGGGTACTCAAAGGATGTGATTTATCCATATAAAATCTTTTCAAAATCTTCTCTGTGTATGTCGCTTGATGAATAAAGATCCCATTTTTTGTATGTTCGATCTGCAGGCCGAGACAAAATTTAGTCCTTCCAAGATCTTTCATCTCAAACTCTTTTTTCAGAGTTTTTATAATTGTTGGAATCTCTTCAGGAGTCCCAATGATATTTAAATCATCAACATACACAGCAATTATAATGAATCCAGATGCAGTTTTTTCTTTATGAAAACACATGGACATATATCATCATTCTTGAATCCGTTTTTTGCTAGATACTCAGTAAGACAATTATACCACATTCGTTCAGATTGCTTTAGACCATATAAAGATCTTTGCAATTTGACTGAGTATAACCCTTGCAAATATTCATTGGATGGTTTAGATATCTTTAGTCCTTCAGGGACTTTCATATAGATATCCTGATCTAATGAGCCGTATAAATATGCTGTTACCACATCCATTAAATGCATATGCAGTTTATGATATGCAGATAAACTGACCAAATAACGCAATGTTATCGCATCCACTACAGGAGAATACGTTTCTTCATAATCTATACTGGGCCTTTGTGAAAAACCTTGTGCCACAAGTCGGGCTTTATAGCTCACAACTTCATTTTTCTCATTTCGTTTTCTCACAAATACCCATCAGTATCCAACAGGTTTTACATCTTCAGGTGTATGGACTACAGGTCCAAAGACTTCACGTTTTGCAAGTGAGTCTAATTCAGCCTTCATGACTTCTTTCCATTTTGGCCAATCATTCTTTTATCGACATTCTTCGACTGATCTTGGCTCAAGATCCTTACTTTCATGCATGATATTTAATGCCACATTATATGCAAATATTTCATTGACAATTGTCTTATTTCGGTCCCATTTCTCTCTTGTAAAGACATAATTTATCGAGATCTCGTCATTTTCACAATTTTCAAGTACCTGAACGTCTTCTGGTGTTAACATTATATCAGAATTTTAGACAACTGCAGGTGTCTCTACTATGTCTTTTTCAACAGAAATTGTATTTACCTCTTTTCTCTTTCGAGGATTTTTATCTTTGGAACTGACAGGCCTGCCACGCTTCTGGCGTGTACTTGCTTTAGTGGCTATTTGTCCTACCGGGACATCAATTCGAATTGGGGTATTTTCCGTCCTGCCACGCTTCTGGCGTGAATTTGCTTCAGTGGCTACTTGTCCTACTGGGACATCAATTTGAATTGGGACATTTTCCGCTGGTATTTAAGATTTGGTTATCCTCTTTGTATCGAAAAATGCATCAGGCAATTCATTTGCTATTCTTTGCAAATGCATAATCTTTTGAACTTCTAGTTCACATTGCCCTGATCGAGGATCTAAATGCATCAACGATGATGCATTCCAATTAAGTTCCTTTTCAGGAAGCTTATTCTCTCTCCCTAATGTTGGAAAATTTGATTCATCAAAATGACAATCCGCAAATCGGAATTTAAATACATCTCCCGTTTGTATCTCAAGATATCTCACTATAGAGGGAGAATCATATCCAACATATATCCCCAATTTTCTTTGGGGTCCCATTTTGGTGCGATTAGGTGGTGCAATGGGAACATATATCGCACACCCAAATATTCTTAAATGGGAGACATTTGGCTGCTGGCCAAAAGCTAATTGTATAGGAGAGAACTGATGGTAACTCGTTGGCCTCAAACGAATAAGTGTTGCGGCATGTAAATAGCATGCCCCCAAACCGAGGTTGAAAGATTTGTTCTCATAAACAAGGGTCTAGCAATAAATTGGAGGCGTTTAATAAGTGATTCTGCTAACCCATTTTGTGTGTGAACATAAGCTACTGGATGTTCAACACTTATTCCATTAGCCATACAATAAGTATCAAAAGCTTGGGAAGTAAATTCACCAGCATTATCAAGGCGAATTACTTTGATTGGATTTTCTGTAAATTGTGCTTTTAATTGAATAATTTGAGCCAGTAATCTTGCAAACGCCAGGTTGCGAGAAGACAATAAGCACACATGTGACCATCTCGAAGATGCGTCTATTAAGACCATAAAATATCTGAAAGATCCACATGGTGGATGAATAGGTCCATATATATCACCTTGAATCCTTTCTAGGAATTCAGGGGACTCAAATCCAATCTTTACTGGTGATGGCCTTAAAATTAAATTTCCTTGAGAACATGCAGCACAACAAAATTCACTAGTTTTAAGAATCTTCT